>NC_087299.1:1572846-1872846 GCF_015220805.1 Pogoniulus pusillus
TTGCCTGAGCTGCTTTCCTGCTCTGGAATTCTGGAAAGGAAAACTGATTGGGAAGGAGAAGTGGATGCCTGAAGCTCTTGTTAAATTCAGGGCCTCGTGGTGCTGCCTTTTGGGGTAGTGAGCAGAAGAGAGAGGGAAGCAGGTTCCAGAATCCCCTCCTGAGGAGGCTGTGCTGGGATTTAATTCCTGTTCCACAAGGAGCTTCGGCACTTCCCAGGCTCCCCCTGCGTGGCAATGCAGGTTTCTGGAGCGCAGCGAGCTGTAGGTGAGTTCAGCTTTCTCCCTCCTGCTTTATTTCCTAAGCCTGCCTTGAATTCTGTCTCTTAGAAACTAAGAGGAGTGTGGTGCTGCCTGCCAGCTCTTCTCTGCTGCCTGGAGAGCAGGAAAATTGAGGCAGCAGAGAGATTTCGGCAGCGGGGCCACGCTCGGCTGCAGCCCCCCTGGGCTGTCCCTGAGCCCCCCGCGGCACTGCCTCTTTAAGAGCAGGAGCACTGCAGGAGCTCTGCTTGCAAGGGGCAGGCAGCAGCTGAGGACTCATCCCCGGATGGCTCAGCTGCAGCTGTGGGCTCTGCTGCTGGAGGATGCAGGGAGAGGAGCTGGTGCCTGAGCCTCCTCGCTGACGGAGCTGCCTGCCAGGTAGGATGGAGTGTGCCCAGCAGAAGGCTTCGCAGAGCTGCGGAGGTTGGGGAGATGCTGGGCAAGTTTCAGCAGGCTGCTGCCGCTGGTGCAGCTCATCCCTTGCTGGTGTGGTTGCTGAAGCTGCTAACCGAGGTGCTTCTGCTCTCCCGGTGCTTTAATCAGCCCTTAGGTAGAGGAGAGGCTGCAGAGGAGGACGCTGCTGCCCCAAGAGCTCTCTGCCATCTATTGCTCCTTGCTCGGAGGGGTTTTAACCACTCCTTGCACCAAACAGCTGGGAGAAGCATGGGAGTTTGCTGGGCTGCCCTGCCCTTCCCTGCCCCTCTGTGATCTGGCTGGGTGCTTTCTATGCTCTGCCTTTGGGGGCTTTAATGGTTTGGGGTCAAACGCTGGGGTTACATAACCCTGGGGATGGCTGATGGGAGCCTCACTGCCTTGCTGTGCAAGGGACCAGAATCCTTCCTTCTGGGCTGGGTTTGGTCTAAAACACTCTCGTGGCTACCTGCAGGTGTTTGGTTCCTCTGAGAAGCTGCTTACTTGGCTACCTGAAGTGAGATCAGAGGCCAGCAGCCTCTGATGGTTGCTGAAGAGGAGCTTGGGTGAGGTTGCTGTTTGGGTGGAGGATGAACCCATGTGGGGAGACGATGGAACAGTGGAATTTCTTTCCCCTTGCAGTCTTGGAAGCAGCAAAGGCTGTACAAATTGTTGCTGTATTTACCTGCACCTTCTCAGGGTGTTCATTGCTGGAAAAGCACTCAGCAAAATCGTGCAGGGTTTCAGTTTTGGAGCAGGATTGGAGCAAGCAGCAGAGCGTGGAACAAGGGGGAGCTTGCTGCAAGAGAGTGCTCCTGACTTGGGCTTCACTCTGCATTTCTCAGTGCCCCAGCAGCCAGGCAGCTCTGCTCTGGATGTTTTTAATCACGTTATGGAGATGTCACAGAGCTAATTAAAAGATCCCCTCCTCCTTTCGGGGGAGAGCTCTGGTTTCCAGAAAGATTCAGTTTCCTCTCCAGCCGTTACTATCTTTGCCTGCCTTCTCCCACCGGGGCTTTAATCGCTCCTGAAATTCCCCAGCTTGCCACCGCTGCTGCAGCCAGATGGGGACTAGGTGGAGGTCCCCTCGCAGCTGCCAGGAGGAGCTCTCAGCCCTGCCTTTTGAAATCCTTTTATTTCCTCAGTTCCTGAGCCCCAACAGCCAGGAGGAGAGGCCAGAGTCAGTGCTCCCCGCTGGCTGCCCTCCTGCTGGCTGTTGGCGTGGTGCTGCTGGAGGAGGGGGAGCTGCGGAGAGTCCTTCAGCCTCACACGAGCGTGGAGAGCAGAGCTCGGGTTCCACCTTCCCAACCTGCTGGCCGGGGAGGTGATTGAAGAGCTTCCCCTGGCTCCTGCCCCTCTGGCTCGGCGGCTTGGCGCTGTCCCTGCGGTGATGGGAGGCTCTCTGCAAACTGGGTGAGCTTTGGGCTTAGCTTGGCTTTGCCACTCCCCACCCTCCTGGAGCATTTCAGAGCATGGCTGCACAAAGAGTTGAATCGGTGCAGCTGAAGAGGGTGACGTGGGTGGCGAGGAGGAGGAGGAGGAGGAGGGAGGGCAGAGGAACCTCCTGAATTGGATCTCAGCATGCTGGAATAGTAACATGAAAGGGCTGCCTGAATTATTCAGCCTGTCCTCGTTTTCTCTGCACTGTGGCTCCATGAGTGCTGCCACAGAGCCAGGCTGGCTTTGTGCACCGCTGGGTGCGATGGGGGCACTGGGGCGGCCGCGCCGGTGTGGGCAGGAGGGCATCTCAGACTGGGCAGCTCTTGATGGTACTGACACCTCTCTAGGGTGGTTTGCTGTGCGTGTGGATGATGGAGATGGCTTGCTGTGGATATGGATTGTGAGGATGGGTTGTGTGGCAGTGGCTGGAGAGGGTGGTTGGGTGTGGTTGGTGAAGGTAGTGGGCGAGGGTGGTTTGGTGTGGCAGTGGCTGGCGAGGGTGGCTTGGTGTGGCAGTGGCTGGCGAGGGTGGTTTGGTGTGGCAGTGGCTGGAAAGGGTGGTTGGGTGTGGCAGTGGCTGGAGAGGGTGGTTGGGTGTGGTTGGTGAAGATGGCTGGTGAGGGTGGTTTGGTGTGGCAGTGGCTGGCGAGGGTGTCTTGGTGTGGCAGTGGCTGACGGGGGTGGCTGGGTGTGGCTGGTGAGGGTGGTTTGGTGTGGCAGGTGAGGGTGGTTTGATGTGGCAGTGGCTGGCGAGGGTGGCTTGGCATGGCTGTGGCTGGCGAGGGTGGCTTGGTGTGGCAGTGGCTGACGAGGGTGGCTTGGCGTGGCAGTGGCTGATGGGGGTGGCTTGGTGTGAGGGTGGCTTGGCGTGGCTGTGGCTGACGAGGGTGGTTTGGTGTGGCTGTGGGTGAGATGATGCCAAATGAGGTCTCTCTTCCTGCCTGCCTGCCCTGACCCATTCCCATTCCACGGTGGAGCCTTTGGTGCCGTCACTCCGCTAGGAGGAAGAGCCTCGATAGCAGGTGTCTGCTGATGACTTTGGCCGTTGCCCTGGCACTGTTCTCCTGAAGTCACACAACTGTTAGCCCAGGGCAGGATCCTTTGGCAGATGTAAGGGGCAGCCACTTCAACCAGGGGCCTTGTGGGCAAGTGGTGACCCCTCCACCAGCACAGCTCTTTGCAGGGAGCTGCCAGGGGTTAGATGTTGCCAGTAGTGGCTTCCTCCAGCCGTTACAGCTCATGAAAGCTTCCCGGGAGTGAAGGGATTTTTGTCTCTCTCAGTCTCACCTCCTTTGGCAGAAAGGACTTAGAAGGTTTCTTTTCTTCACCTTCCAGCTGTGATCTTAAACAGCAGCCCCCAACTTGAAACCCATCTGAGCTGCTCCTTGCTTTGGGCAGCGCTCGCTGGGTGCCAAAGGGGAGGTTGCCCTGCTCAAAGCAGATTAATTCCTCCTGCCTTATATAACTTCTAAAATAAGAAAATAAATCCCAACCTTCTTGAGGCTGAAACAGTTTTTTTTCCAACTCGGGAAGGCTCCCTTTTGAAGCTGCTATTGTCAGAGCAGCCTCCGGGCTGGCAGTCTCAGCTGGGACAAAAGGGTGGCAGCTTCGAGCCCTGCCTCTCTGCCCCCTTCCTTCCCCGAAGGGTGGTTGTGGGTTACAGGGCAGAGTGCCCTGCAGAACGTCCCTGAGGTTTTGTCCTTCTTCCTAATCCTCATCTCCCAAATGCTGGCTTTCTGTGGATGCTTGCTGAAACTCAGGAGTGAAGCAAGATGCTCAGGGTGAAGGGTGGGAGTGGCAGCTCTGGAGGGTAGGAGTGGCCCTGCTGGAGCCTGTGGCAGCTCTTCTTGTGCTGGAGGCAGGTTTTGTTGTCAGAAGCCTTCTTTTATCAAACCATGCCACTGAGGCACAAGCTGGCAAAGTCTGCCAAGGGAAAAGCAGCTCAAGACCCTGCAAAGAAATTCCTGCAGAGAGCTGAGGTTGTTCAGGCTGGAAATAAGGCTGAGGGGAGGCCTTCTGGCTCTCTGCATCACCCTGAAAGGCGATGGAGCCAGGTGGGGATTGGTCTCCTCTCCCCAGTATTGAGTGATAGAACAAGAGGAAAGGGCCTCAGGTTGTGCCAAGGGAAGTTCAGGTTGGATATCAGGAGGAATTTCTTCATAGGAAGGGTTCTCAGGCCCTGGCCCAGGCTGCCCAGGGAGGTGATGGAGTCCCCATCCCTGCAGGTGCGGTGCTGCAGGACAGGGCTCAGTCGAGGGCTGGCCAGAGTCAGGCTGCTGACTGGACTCCTGAAGGCCCTTTCTGATCTGGGCGAGTGTGTGATGGACAAAGCCTGTCAGAGCTGCAGGCTGGGAGGGCAGCGTCGAGGGAGCCAGCAGTGCCACCTCAGCTCTGCTGCCCTGTGCCACACCTGCCAGGCCTGCACGGGGCCGCTGCTGGCGCGGAGGTGCAGCACAGGTCACAGCCCGCCCTGGCCGCAGGTAATCCCATCAGGCAGGCTTTAGTGTGTCTGCCCTCCACGCAGCCAGGGGGAAGGGCTCGGAGCAGTTTCTCACTGCTGACCTCCGAAGCGAGCTGCTGGGGGTGAAAGCTGCCTGAGCTGCTGCGCTGGGCTCGGCTCTGCCTTAGCACTGCTGCTGGAGGGCAGGATGCGGCTGCGGCGCGCTGCAGCTGCCTGCAGAGCCAGCCTGGGTCACGCTGTGAAGGGAACAGACTGCTGCAAGCTGGCTTAGGGAAAGGGTGGAAGTGGGCAGCTGGGGGCACCTTGGAGTCTTGGCAGTGCTGGCAGGGACCCTCCTGCCTCTGTGCTGTTGGGCCCTGCACAGGCTCAGGCAGTAATGGGTCTGTGCGGATCAGAGTGGACTGCAAAGGGAAGAGTGCAGCCAGCAGGGCAAGGGAGGTTTTCTTCCCCCTTTACTGTGTCCTGGTGGAATCCTGGGTCCAGATCTGGGCTCCCCAATTGAAGAGAGACAGGGAACTGCTGGAGAGAGTCCAGGAGAGGCTGCAGAGCTGCTGAGGGGCCTGGAGCAGCTCTGTGAGGAGCAAAGGCTGAGAGCCCTGGGGCTGAGAGCCTGCAGAAGAGCAGCCCCAGAGGGGAGCTGAGCAATGCTCAGCAAGAGCTAAAGGAGCTGTGGGGGGCAAGAGGCTGGGGACAGACTCCTGTCAGTGGTGCCCAGGGACAGGACAAGGGGCAGGGAGCACAAAATAGAACCCAGGAGGTTCCACCTGAACGGGAGGAGCAACTTCCTTGGTGTGAGGGTGCTGGAGGCCTGGAGCAGGCTGCCCAGAGAGGTTGTGGAGTCTCCTTGTGTGGAGAGCTTCCAATCCCCCACCCCCAGCCACTCTGCTCCTGGGCAAGCTGCTGTGGGTGCCCTGCTTTAGCAGAGGGTTGGCCTGGATGATCTGCAGAGGTCCCTTCTGACACCTATCAGAGTGGGATTTGATGGTTCTTGAAAGACACAAACTGACCTCCTGGGTTCAGAACTGACCCCCCAGGAGTGTTGATTTCCTCATCTGACCAAAGCCCAGAGGTCTTTTCCTGGCATTTTGGGGTTTTCCAAGCAGTTGCTGTCAGGTTGACACCCAGAGGCTGCGGCTGGCGTGCGTGCAGGAGCCGTCAGCCTGCTCTGCTTCTCCAGCAGCCTCTGACGTGCAGAATGTAAACAGCAGGAAGGTGAAAGCTGAAACTGCCTTTCAGTGGAAAATTTTGCAGCCAGTTCCTCAGGGTCCTTTCCTGAGGGTGGGTGTTGAGGGTCCACATGCCAGACCTAGGGCCACAAGGTGTTAGCTCAGCCAGGGACTTTCTGCTTCCAAGGGTTGGAGCACCTCTGCTATGGGGACAGGCTGAGGGAGTGGGGGGGGTACAGCCTGCAGGAGAGAAGGCTCCAGGGGCACCTTAGAGCTGCCTGCAGGAAGGCTGCAGAGGGACCTTTGCTGAGGGTGTCTAGAGGCAGGCCAAGGGGGAATGAATGAAGCTGAGGGAGAACAGGGCTAGACTGGAGCTGAGGAAGTTCTTCAGTACGAAGGTGGTGAGACTCTGGCACAGGCTGCCCAGGGAGGTTGTAGTTGCCACCTCCCTGGTGGTCTTCAAGGCCAAATTGCATGAGGCCTTGGGCAGTTGAGTCTCGATGAGAGGTATCCCTGCCCACGGCAGAGGGCTTGCAGTAAATGATCTTAGGTCCCTTCCAGCCTGAGCCATCTCTGATTCTGTGAAGTACCTGCAGCCCTCTGGTTTATTCCACACAGATTCTGCCTCATGCGTTCAGTGCTTAAAGGCATTTTCCCTTCCCCCCCTCTTCCCCCCAGCCAAACCTCTCCAGTTTCAGGGGACCCTTTGCAGCTTTGCCTGTAAATAACCCTGCAGCAGATCCTCCAAACTGAAACTCTCTCTGGTCAGCCTCTTTTAGAGCCAGCTTTGGTGGGTGGGTGAGGAAAGGAGTCAGTGGCTGCAGAGGCAAACAAGGAAACAATTCTCACGCGCCCGCTGCGTGGTTGGCAGGACAGGAGCTGCCTTTGTCAGCAGTGCCCTGCTGACCAGCAGCCTTTGGCTCGCTCCGTGCCCAGGGCTTGGGGCTTTTTGTCCCCCTTACTCTCTAAAAACCAACCAAAACCCCAGGGAGTGGGGGACTCTCTGTGGCAGGGAGTGGGGGTCTCTGTGGCAGGGTTTGCAGCTGGGGCAGTGACCGGGTTGCTGTGGGTTTCTCTCGCTGGGCACTTTGGAAGCCAGGCTCTGCTCCTCTGCTGGATGACCCTGCAGGACCTGGTTGCACCTTGAGTACCTGGTAGGTGTTGGGGTATCTGCCTGAGTGTGGAGGGTGACCTGCCTGGCTGTGTGTGTCACCCACCCTCCCTTCCACGCTGCTTTCCTTGACCTGCTGTGTTGCAGGATCCCCCGAGGTGCTGTGCAGCAGCCCCTGGAGGAGAGGATCTTCACGCCCACCGTCTCCGCTGTCTACAGCACCGTGAGTATCCTGCTGCTCCGGGAGCTCTGAGGGGGTGGGGAGGGCTTGGAAACCACTGCAGTGAAACCCCACACAGCTTCCTTTGCTGGATCACAGAATCACAGAGTGCTGGGGTTGGAGGCACCTCTGGAGATCATTCAGCCCAACCCTGCTGCCAGGGCAGGGTCACCTAGAGAAGGTCACACAGGGAGCATGTCCAGGTGGGTTTGGAATGTCTCCAGAGACTCCACCACCTCTCTGGGCAGTCTGCTGCAGGGCTCTGTCACCCTTCGATGCAAGAAGCTCCTCCTCATATTGAGATGGAAGTTCTCCTGCTCAAGTCTGTGCCTGTCACCCCTTGGCCTGTCACTGGGCACTGCTGACCAAAGCCTGGCCCCATCCTCCTGCCGCCCCCCCTTGAAGTATTGATCAGCACTGCTGAGCTCCCCCTCAGGCTGCTGCTCTTCTCCAGCCTCCACAGCCCCAAATCTCTCAGCCCTTCCCTAGCACAGAGCTGTCCCAGGCCCCTCAGCACCTTGTTTTTGGTTGCATGTGAGTAGGAAAGAAAGGAACTTGAGGGGACTTTGGGGTCCCTTCCCCTTTCTGCTGAGTGTGGTTCGATCTAGCAGGGCTGAGAGAGACTTTTCCCTGAGTGCAAATGTTGCTGGCTGTGCTTCCAGTCCCTTCCCTGCCTCTCAAAGGCTGGCTGCTTGGAGTGCAGTGGTGGCTGCACCTCTCCAGTAGCTCCCTATCAGAGGAGCAATCGAGGCAGGTTTGTTTTGCACGTGAAACATTCCATCAGAGGGAGGCAGACAGGCTGAGGGCAGATTGGCTCTCTGGCATAGGTGCTCTGGGCTCACTGGCTGCAGAATTGTTTATAAAGCTTCATTCTGGAGGAAATTTAGCTTGGGAAGGTTTATTTGTCACCATATGATGCCATTTTCCTTTTATTCATTGCTCTGTTTTTTTCTCTCAGCTGGTGATAGCTGCAGCCCAGTGTTATTTATAAGCTTTGCTAAATCAGCACAGCCCTGGGAAAGTCCCATTTTGCTTTTCTGGTGGGACAGTGCAAACACTGCTCATGCCAACCTCCTCCTCTCCTGAAACTGCTCTTTAATTGTTTGGAGAACAGGAAGAAAAGTTGGAGATGGGAGAGGTTTGCTGCTTTCATGCAGCGCTGTGAAGCTGTTTAAAGGAATGCAGAAGCTGCTGTGTGAGGGTTTCTCCTGCCCCTCTTTGCTTCAGGAAGGGCTGAAGGGGATATGAGCTCCATCTGCTCCTGTGCAGAGCCCAGGCCTGCAGCATCTTTGGCCCCTTCCATTTTTGGGCTGTAGAGAAGAGTTCTGTGAGCATCTGGTGCTGCTGGAGTGGGTCCAGAGCAGGGCATGAAGAGGGCTGGAGAACCTCCTCTGTGGGGACAGGCTGGGAGAGTTGGGGATGTTCAGCCTGGAGATGAGAAGGCTGCAGGGAGAGCTTAGAGCAGCCTTGCAGTGCCTGAAGGGGCTGCAGGAGAGCTGGGGAGGCACTTGTGACAAAGGCTGGGAGTGGCAGGATGAGGGACAGTGGCTGTGAGCTGGGAGTGGAGATGAGGAAGAAATTGTTGGCAGTGAGGGTGGGGAGAGACTGGCACAGGTTGCCCAGGGAGGCTGTGGCAGCCTCCAGCCTGGAGGTGTTCAGGTCTGGGCTGGATGAGAGGCCTTGAGCAGCCTGGGCCAGTGGGAGGTGTCCCTGCCCATGGCAGGGGGCTGGAGCTGGATGATCTTTAAGGTCCCTTCCAACCCATGCTATGAGTCTGCAAATCTCTTCTACCACACAGACCTCTGCCAAGTGCTGCAGAGCCCAGCTTTGGCCAGGATTGAGTGCTGCAGATTTGTCCAGAACCCAGCAGGTCAAGAAAGGTGGAGGGAGAGAAACTCAGAGGGGTGACTCTGTAGTAGCAGAACTCCTGCTTATCCATGCATGGTCTGGTGGTCAGCCAGCAGTGATGTCCATCCCTGCCAGTTGGGATGCAGCTCTGGTGAGGGTCCAGCTTCTCTCACCTTAGCACATCAAGAAAACTCAAGATGTGAACTGTTTTGGGGTGGGTTGTTTGCTAAGCTTGTCCTCAGTGTCATGGATGTGCATGGCCCTGAAGAGGAGCAACTCCTGCACCAGTGCAGTTGAGGAGTGACCAGCTCCAAGGAGCAGGACCTGGGAGCGCTGAGGACAGCAAGTGCCCAGGACCCAGGAATGTGCCCTCATGGCCAAGAAGGCAAATGGTGTCCTGGGGTGGGGCATGAAGAAGAGTGTGGCCAGCAGGCCAAGGAAGGTTCTCCTGCCCCTCTACTCTGCCTTGGTGAGGCCACACCTGGAGTCCGGAGTCCTGAGTCCAGTTCTGGGCTCCCCAGTTCAAGAGAGACAAAGAACTGCTGGAGAGAGTCCAGGGGAGGCTGCAGAGCTGCTGAGGGGCCTGGAGCAGCTCTGTGAGGAGCAAAGGCTGAGAGCCCTGGGGCTGAGAGCCTGCAGAAGAGCAGCCCCAGAGGGGAGCTGAGCAATGCTCAGCAAGAGCTAAAGGAGCTGTGGGGCGCAGGAGGCTGGGGCCAGATTCCTGTCAGTGGTGCCCAGGGACAGGACAAGGGGCAGGGGGCACAAAGTGGAACCCAGGAGGTTCCATGTGACCAGGAGGAGCAACTTCCTTGGTGTGAGGGTGCTGGAGGCCTGGAGCAGGCTGCTCTGAGTGGTTGTGGAGCCTCCTTGTGTGGAGAGCTTCCAACTCCTCCGTGCCATTGCGCTCCTGGGCAAGCTGCTGTGGGTGCCCTGCTTTAGCAGAGACATTGGCCTGGAAGATCTGCAGAGATCCCTTCCAACCCCCACCTGGCTGGGATTTGGTGCTTCTAGGTGTCCCCATCCATCTGTATGGATGCAGAGGCCCACAAAGTATACAAACAGCTCTGGTAAATAATTCAGTGTGGTTTAGCTGGTGAATGCTCCTCACAATCCTCCAGAGCTCCTTTAAAACTGTCAGGATGCTTTCTTTTTTGGGGGGTGGGGGGAAGCAGGGGATTTTTCCCCCCTTCTTTCCTCCAGTGCCATAATTCAGGTGCCTGCAGGGAAAATATGACTGTAAGAATTTAAACGAATGTAAAATAGAAAAGCAACTGTGAAGAATGAACCTAAAATAGCATTTTCAGGGTGGAAAAATATCCCTGCTTGCTGTGGTACAGGAATAGAAGGCAGGGCTGGGGGCAGCTTGGTTCTAGGCTGGAAGAAGAGACAAGTTGGAGAGAAAAATTCCATGGTTTAGGGAAAGGAAAAGAACTTTCCAGCTAGCTTCATTCTGAGCTTCTGTTTGAAGCTCTTGGCAGGCTGGGGATTGGGAGTGAGTGCTGGAAAGAGTGAGCTGGGCTGGAAGAGGCACATGGGTGGTCTGGGGTCCTGCAGAGGGCCAGTCACCATCAGTCCTTGTGACACAAGGAGCTGGAGGTGTGGGTGTGCAGCAGGCAGGGCAGGGTTTAGCTGATGGTTCCTGTAGTTGGTTTGTCTGTGTCTCACAAAAATGCCATCAGGTGAAGGTGTTGGTGGCTGTTGGTGAGCCCAAGCTGGCAGGAGTGGCTGGCACCCCTCAGGCTGTGCTGCCAGCCAGACCTGAACAGGCTGCAGGGTTGGGCAGAGGAACCTCATGAAGTTCAACTAGACAAGGGTAGGGTCCTGCCCCTGGGGAAGAACAACCTCCTGCAGGAGCACAGCTGAGGGGGGAGCTGCTGGGAAGCAGCTCCAAGGAGAAGGACCTGAGGTGCTGGGGGGCAGCAAGTGCCCAGGAGACAGCAATGTGCCCCTGTGGCCAAGAAGGGCAGTAGTGTCCTGGGGAGCATGAAGAAGAGTGTGGGCAGCAGGTCATAGATGCAGGTTGTCCTCTCCCTCTACTCTGTCCTGGTGAGGCCACATCTGGAAACCTGGGTCCAGTTCTGGGCTCCCCAGTTCCAGAAAGACAGGGAGCTGCTGGAGGGGGTCCAGTGGAATCTGGGAAGCTGGGCCTGGAGCAGCTCTGTGAGGAGCAAAGGCTGAGAGCCCTGGGGCTGAGAGCCTGGAGCAGAGCAGCCCCAGAGGGGAGCTGAGCAATGCTCAGCAAGAGCTAAAGGAGCTGTGAGGAGCAAGAGGCTGGGGGCAGACTCTTGCCAGAGAGGTAGGAGCTGCCCCACCCCTGGAACCATTCCAGGCGAGGTTGTTTGGGGCTCTGAGCACCCTGCTCTCGTTGCAGATGTTCTTGCTGAGTGCAGGGGGTTGGACCTGATGAACTTGGAAGGTCTCATTGCAGGACTCTGACAGTGCCTCCTGGATGGAAGCTGCTTAGAAGCAAGTGTGGGTTTGCTGTCCCTGTCTGGGGGAAAGTGGTGCATGGAGCCTTGAGGTGTAGCCTTCAGCAGAGGTCCTGCAGCATGGCCAGGGCCTAGCTGCTTTTAATTGTCTGTGTCAGAGTCTCACTGTGCTTCTCTGGAGCAGATGCCACCTTGTGTCAGGTACCCAGCTCAGTGCCAGCTGCTGGTGCTGAAGGCAAAGGGACAGTGAGGTACTGATGAACCTGCCAGGTCCAGATTTGTAGCTCCATCATTCATCTCTTCAGGTGTCCATTGGGTGGCTTTTGTGCAGTGGGGTGCCCACTGGTGTCCCCCCCCCAGTAACTTCACAGCCTGCAGAGGCACTGAGATATGTCCTTCAGAGGCACCTTCTGTAGGGAAGAGCTTAGAGAGCTGCAGCCACTCTCTGTGGTGGGAAGGATCTGGGTCAGGAGGTGACTCCTTCCCTGTCCAGCTGCAGTGAATGCAAGGGGGACCCTTGGAAGCTGTGTGCCAGCCCCAGTGGATGGATGGAATGTTGGAAGCAAAGAGGTTCTGTCCATGGCTGAACCCTCTCTAGGGAGGGATTTTGTGTAGAGAGAGATCAGCTCTTGATGAGAAGCTGTCACCCTGGCTTGGCCTGCAGCTGCCCCAACCCTTATGATCTGACCTGAAGGTGTCATGGGCGTGGTGGACATGGGCATGCAGCTGAGTACTTGGAGGGGGAAGATAATGCAGACCTTGGGAGAAATCACAGTGCTTGGGGTGAGAAGTGACCTCTGGAGATCATCGTCCAACTGCCCTACCAAAGCAGGATCACCCAGGGCGGGTCATAAGGGAGGGCTTGAGCAGCTGCTGCTGGGGCAGGCAGAGTGGTGGCGGTGCTGGTGGTGGTGCTGCTGCTGGGGCAGGCAGAGTGGTGGCGGTGCTGGTGGTGCTGCTGCTGGGGCAGGCAGAGTGGTGGCGGTGCTGGTGGTGGTGCTGCTGCTGGGGCAGGCAGAGTGGTGGCGGTGCTGGTGGTGGTGCTGCTGCTGGGGCAGGCAGAGTGGTGGCGGTGCTGGTGGTGCTGCTGCTGCAGGCAGAGTGGTGGCGGTGCTGGTGGTGCTGCTGCTGGAGCAGGTGGCGCAGTGGTGGTGCTGCTGCTGGGGCAGATGGAGCAGTGGTGCTGCTGCTGCTGGGGCAGATGGAGCAGTGGTGCTGCTGCTGGGGCAGATGGAGCGGTGGTGCTGGGGCAGATGGAGCAGTGGTGCTGGGGCAGATGAAGCGGTGGTGCTGCTGCTGGGGCAGATGGCGCAGTGCTGGTGCTGCTGCTGGGGCAGATGGAGCAGTGGTGCTGGGGCAGATGAAGCGGTGGTGCTGCTGCTGCTGGGGCAGATGGAGCAGTGGTGCTGGGGCAGATGGAGCGGTGGTGGTGCTGCTGCTGGGGCAGATGGCGCAGTGCTGGTGCTGCTGCTGGGGCAGATGGAGCAGTGCTGGTGCTGCTGGGGCAGATGGAGCAGTGCTGGTGCTGCTGCTGGGGCAGATGGAGCAGTGCTGGTGCTGCTGCTGGGGCAGATGGAGCAGTGGTGCTACTGCTGGGGCAGATGGAGCACTGCTGGTGCTGCTGCTGGAGCAGATGGAGCAGTGCTGGTGCTGCTGCTGGGGCAGATGGAGCAGTGCTGGTGCTGCTGGGGCAGATGGAGCAGTGCTGGTGCTGCTGGGGCAGATGGAGCAGTGCTGGTGCTGCTGCTGGGGCAGATGGAGCAGTGCTGGTGCTGCTGCTGGGGCAGATGGAGCAGCAATGCTGCTGCTGCTGCCGGGGCAGGCAGAACGGCACTGGTGGTGGTGCTGCTGCTGCTGGGGCAGGCAGAGTGGCACTGGTGGTGCTGCTGCTGCTGGGGCAGGCAGTGCAGCACTGGTGGTGCTGCTGCTGCTGGGGCAGGCAGAGTGGCACTGGTGGTGATGCTGCTGCTGGGGCAGGCAGAGTGGCACTGGTGGTGCTGCTGCTGCTGGGGCAGGCAGTGCAGCACTGGTGACACTGGTGGTGCTGCTGGGGCAGGCAGAGTGGCACTGGTGGTGGTGGTGCTGGGGCAGGCAGAGCAGTACTGGTGGTGCTGCTGCTGGGGCAGGCAGAGTGGCACTGGTGGTGGTGCTGCTGCTGGGGCAGGCAGAGCGGCACTGGTGGTGGTGCTGCTGCTGGGGCAGGCAGAGTGGCACTGGTGGTGGTGCTGCTGCTGCCGGGGCAGGCAGAGCGGTGCTGGTGGTGGTGGTGCTGCTGCTGGCAGGGCAGCTCATCTTGGTCTCTTGTGTGTCCATGAAGGCTTTGCTGGCCTTGGGCCTACCCTGGTAGGACTTCTGTCAGCCGTGGCCCAGTGTCTTGTGCCCAGCCACCAGGCTGGTCTCATTTTCTGCCTTTTTTGTTGCCTTCATTAAGCTTTCAAGGAAGTTTCATTAGGTCCAGACCTGTGTCCTCAGTGTGTCTGTGACACATGAGTGTCCCATGGACCTTTGGCTTCCAGAGTCCTGCAGCCTTCAGCTAATGCCAGCCCAGGTTGTGCCCATGCTCTGATCTCCCAAGAGGCCTGGTGAGTGCTCGTATGGACCTGGATGGTGTTGGTGTCCCTGTGCCCTTGTCAGACAGCTCTGTGGGCCTGGATGCTGTTGGAGATCAGAGGATTTTGAGTGGCCTGGGCTGGAGGAGCAAGAGCCATTGAGAGCATGGAGAGATGAGGGGCAGCAGTGTCTGGAGTGCTTCAGCTGTGTTAAAATAGCCTCTTTTCTCCTCAAGAAGTGACAGTCAAGGGGGCACCCTGGTGCTGAGGACACCCTCACCCTGGCAGGCCATCGACAGCAGTGGCTTCCTTGTTTTCATGGTGCCTTTCCTTCTTCTTTACTCCACTGCTTGCTATCCATCGTGACTCGATCAGGGCTCTTCAGCAGGACCTCTGTGGAGAGGATGAGGGCAGTGGTTTGAAACTGGAGCAGGACAGGTTTAGGTTGGACACCAGGGGGAAGTTCTGCACAGTGATGGTGGTGAGACACTGGAGCAGGCTGCCCAGGGAGGTGTTTGAGGCCCCATCCCTGGAGACACTCAAGCTCAGACTTGCTGTGTCCCTGTGCAGCCTGCTCTAGTTGGTGGTGTCCCTGCTGTGACTGCAGGGGGTTGGACAGGATGACCCTGAGGGACACTTTTAAGCAGCAGCCACCACTTGATTGGCATGAAAGGTCTCTCAGGGTAGTCTCAGAAGCCATGCAGGGGACTTTGGTTGTCCTGGGGCTGGGATGTGGGAAGGTTTCTGATGCTGTCTGCACTGCTGGTTCTGGCTGTGTGCTCCCACCTGCCAGGCTGGAGCAGGCAAAGGAAAGAGATGATCCTCCTGGGCAAGGGAATGAGGCAGC
Source organism: Pogoniulus pusillus (assembly GCF_015220805.1). Classification (NCBI taxonomy): domain Eukaryota; kingdom Metazoa; phylum Chordata; class Aves; order Piciformes; family Lybiidae; genus Pogoniulus; species Pogoniulus pusillus. The sequence goes on from NC_087299.1 coordinate 1,587,587, forward strand.
TGGGGATGGAGGATGAGGTTCCCTGCCCTGACCCACCCTTTCCTCTGCTGAGCAGCAGGGTGCTGTAAATCTTCCTGCAGTGAACAGTTCTGGCTTGCTGCCAGGCCTGGAGAAATGGAAGTTCTGGCTGCTGGTGCAGCTGTTTTAGTGGGTTAGGTAATGGAACAAGAGGCCTGGACTCTGGGAGTGCAGTAAAATGAAGTGGAGAAGGCATTTTAGACCTGGACTCAGTGACTTCTACCCTGGAGCTTGCTGCTAGTGCCCTGTGTAGATCAAGGGCCAGGAATTTCCTTCTGCCTTCTCTTCTGATGGTGGCACCCAGGGCAGATCTGCCAGCGCTGAGTTGTGTGCAGTGGCTGGGGGGTGTCACCCTGTGGCTCTGGGGTTCTTGGCTTCCTTTGGTTCTCCTTTTCAGCTGGAGTGACCACAGAAAAGTGTATTTGCAGAGGCAGGGGAAGTGTGGCTGTATGCATTACACAGACCTTTGCTTTCTACCTGTCTGCTGTGGTGCCTGGAGAACAGGGCTGGTGAGGAGCAGCTGAGGATGTTCACCCTGCAGAAGAGGAGGCTGTGGAGAGACCTCATTGATCTCTGCAACTCCCTGAAAGGAGGTTGGAGCCAAGTAGGAGTTGGGCTCTTCTCCCATGGAAGATGCAATAGGACAAGGGGAAGCAACCTCAAGTTGCCCCAGGAGAGGCTTAGGTTGACCATGAGGAACAATTCCTTCCCTTTGAGGGTTGTCATGACCTGGCCCAGGCTGCCCAGGGCAGTGGTGGTGCAGTCCCCATCCCCGCAGGGGGTTCAAAGCTGTGTAGATGTGGTGCTGAGGGACATGGTTTAGTGGTGCCCTGACAGTGCTGGGCACTGAATGCTCTGAGAGGTCTCTTCCAAGCCAAACAATTCCCTGATTGTCTTCTGTAATTCTCTGTTTGAAGCCCTTGCAGCAGCAGCCTGAGCCCTGAGCTGGTCCTCTGCTGTCAGTTCATTTCCCAACCTGTTTCTGTTCTGCCCAGTGTTGATCAGCAGAAGCAGAGAGCAGAGATGAATGTGGACAAGACCTGCCCATGAACTGTCTGTTTCAGCCTTCTCTTGTGGCAGGCCCTTCAGGCAGCAGGGCCTCTTTGCACTCCTGCCCTCCTGAGCTGCAGAGCACTGTGCAGCTTTTCCCCTGGTCCATTTCTGGGGCACTGCCAATGTGCATCCCCTTGCAGAGTCACAGCCTTGGCTGAAATGGTTTGCAAGGGGAGGAGAAGGAGATCCCAGATCTAAAGGCAAAGGCAGATTGCAAAACAAGCCTGCAGTGGTGAAATTCCTACCTGCTTCCCCCAGTGACTCCAGCTGATATTGCTGCTTTCTGAGCCTTCCTGCATCACAGAATTGTCTGGCTTGGAAAAGCTCTCCAAGATCTTGGAGTCCAACCATGAGCCCAGCACCACCATGGCCACCAAACCCTGTCCCCAAGTGCCATGGCCACAGCTTTCTTGAACACCTCCAGGGCTGGGGACTCCACCACCTCCCTGGGCAGCCTGTGCCAGTGCCTGGACACTCTTGCAAGACAGAAATTGTTCTTCGTGGCCAACCTGAATCTCCTCTGGTTCAGCTTGAGACCATTTTGTCTTGTTCTGTCACCTGACATGAGGGAGAAGAGCCCAACCCCCACCTGGCTCCAACGTCCTCTCAGGGAGCTGCAGAGAGCAATGAGCTCTCTCCTCAGCCTCCTTTTCTCCAGCCTAAACCCCTCCAGTGCCCTCAGCTGCTCCTCCCCAGTCCTGTTCTCCAGACCCTCCCCCAGCTTTGCTGCCCTTCTCTGGGCCTTCCCCAGCCCCTCAGTGTCCTTCTTGCAGCTGGGGACCCTGAGTGGCTTGCACAGCCTTTCCTTTAGCAGCAGTGATGGGATGGTGAGCTCCAGGGGAGGGCTTGGGCTCAGTGATCTCCAGGGTCTCTTCCAACCTCAGCAGCTGTTTTCTGTCTGTGGGTGAAGCTGCTGCTAGCTGCTGTCTGCAGAAGATGACAGGATCTACACAGCCTGCATTACTAATACTGTGTTTTACTAACAGTTTATCTCCACACAGGTAACCCAAGTAGCAAGACAGCCTGGTCCTCCTGCCCCATCCCCTTACACTGCACATGAGATAAACAAGGGACACCCAAACCTTGCTGCGACGCCACCGGGACATGCGGCGTCCCCTGGGCTCTCACAGGTAAGAGCTGCCCTGCAGGCAGAGCCTCCCCAGCCTGCAGGCAGAGCCTCCCAGCCTGCAGGCAGAGCCTCCCAGCCTGCCTCTGCTGCTCCTCTCAGCCTTGCTGGCCCAGGTGGCACCCAGGGCCCTGTCTGTCCAAGCCTGATGAGCGAGTGACGGCTTCGTGCGGCGCGATCCCGGCGCTGACCTGCAGGCAGCTGCTGCTGGGTGGTTCTGTAACGAACCAAAGCCATCTCAGACGTGGAAGATGCTCAGGGCTGGTGGGGCAGGCTGCTGCAGGCCTCACACCATGTTAGATGCTCTCTGCCAGGGGTTTGCCATGGCCATGCTTTGCAGAGGGTGCTGTGGTGCTGTGCTTGTCTAAGGAGAGGGATTGGCGGTTGATGGGTGCTGGTGGAGGGGATGCAGAGAGTGCAGCAGGGCAGAGGAGGAGCAGTGGCAGCAGGAGTGGTGGAGCAGTGAGGTCTGTGGAGTAAGCTGGGCCCTGTGTAGTCTTCAGGAGCTGAACATTTTGCAGGACTGACCTGAGAGTGGAGAAGCTTCTCTTCAGAAATGGGCACAAGCAACACAGAGAGGTTCTGATCCCCCTCTACTGTGCCCTGTTGAAGCCAGCTCTGGAGTCCTGTGTCCAGTGCTGGGCTCCCCAGATCAAGAGAGACAGGGAACTGCTGGAGAGAGTCCAGTGAGGGCTGCAGAGCTGCTGAGGGGCCTGGAGCAGCTCTGTGAGGAGCAAAGGCTGAGAGCCCTGGGCCCAGGAGCCTGCAGAAGAGCAGCCCCAGAGGGGAGCTGAGCAATGCTCAGCAAGAGCTGAAGGAGCTGTGGGGGCCAAGAGGCTGGGGCCAGACTCTTGTCAGAGTTGTTCAGAGACAGGACAAGGGGCAGAGGGCACAAACTGGTTGTGGAGCCTCCTTGTGTGGAGAGCTTCCAACCTCCCCTGGCCACTGTGCTCTGGGCAAGCTGCTGTGGGTGCCCTGCTTTAGCAGAGGGTTGGCCTGGATGATCCCCAGAGGTCCCTTCCAACCCCTGCGGTTCTGTAGGTCACAGAAAGAGTGGGGATGAGAGACAGGGAATTGAGGAGGATGAGGAAGGCTGTGAAATGTGAGGCAGAGGAAAGCTTTTGGGTGCTGTTTGCTCTTGCTTACTTTCCACCAGTAAAGGAGGAGAGGCTGAGCAGGTCAGCTGGGAAGCAGTGAGGTTTCCTCCTGAAGATGATGATGGGTGGGGAGGCAGCAGAAGCAGAGTGTCCTGAGTGTGCCACAGTGCTGCATGAGCACAGGGCAGTCCTCTGCCAGCCCCTTCAGCTGGGCTGAAACGTTAAACTGCTGCTGACCTTTGGGGCTGGCAGATGGAGGAGAGCAGCAAGGTTGTGTCAGGAGCTCTGCACCTTGCTGCTGCAGCATCCAGCTGAGACTGGGTGGGAGAAGTGAAACTGGAGGTCATTCTGGACCATGTGTCAGTGCCCACCCCTGAGAGGGTGGTGCTGGGGAGGGTGGAGGGACACTGGCACAGGTTGCCCAGGGAGGTTGTGGATGCCCCCTCTGGCCTCTTGACCAGTCAGCCTCACCTCCATGCCTGGAAAAACAGTGGAGCAGCTCCTTCTGGAGGGCATCAGAAGGCACTTGGAAGAGAAGAAGGTGGTCAGGAGTAGTCAGCATGGATTCACCAAGGGGAAGTCCTGCTTGGCTAACCTGATAGCATTCTGTGATGCCAGAACTGAATGGGCAGATGCAGGGAGAGCAGTGGATGTAGTCTGCATTGACCTTAGCATGGCCTTTGATGCTGTCTCCCATGACATCCTGGGGAGCCAGCTCAGGAAGTGAGGGATGGAAGTGCAGGCAGTGAGATGGATTAGGAACTGGTTGCAAGATAAGAGTTCAAAGAGTGGTGATCAGTGGTGCCAGGTCCAGCTGGAGAGCTGGAACCAGTGGAGTCCCCCAGGGATCAGTGCTGGGGCCAGTCCTGTTCTGCATCTTCATCAATGCCATTGTTGAGGGCACAGACAGGCAGAGTCTGCTCAGCAAGATTGCTGATGAGACCAAATTGGGAGGCTTGGCTGAGAGAGCTGCAGGCTGTGAGGCCATCCAGAGAGCCCTGGGCACAGAGGGACCAAATGAGGCCCAACAAGGCCAAGGGCAGAGTCCTGCACCTGGGGAGGAAGAATGAACTGCAGCAGCACAGGCAGGAGGTGACTGCTGGAGAGCAGCCCCAGGGAGAGGGACCTGGCAGTGCTGGGGGAGAGCATCCCTGGCACAGCAAAGTGCCCTGGGGCCAAGAGGGCAGTGGAGTCCTGGGGGCATTCAGCAGAGGGTGTCCAGCAGATGCAGGGAGGTTCTCCTCCCCCTCTGCTCTGCCCTGGGGAGACCTCATCTTGAGTAGTGCCTTCAGTTTGGGCTCCCCAGGTGAAGAGGGACAGGGATCTGCTGGAGAGGGTCCAGCGGAGGCTACGAGGCTGCTGAGGGGACTGGAGCAGTGCCTGGTGAGGAGAGGCTGAGGGCCCTGGGGCTGCTTAGTCTGGAGAAGACTGAGAGGGAATTGAATCAATGTATATCAGTATCTGAGGGCTGGGGGTCAGGAGGGGGGGACAGGCTCTGCTCACTGCTCCCTGGCACAGGACAAGCAGCAATGGATGGAAGCTGCAGCACAGGAGGTTGCAGCTCAGCACAAGGGGGAACTTCTTGCCTGGAAGGGTCCCAGAGCCCTGGCACAGGCTGCCCAGGGAGGTTGTGGAGTCTCCTTCTCTGGGGCCTTTCCAGGCCTGTCTGGATGTGTTCCTGTGTGCCTTGAGCTAGCTTGGATGGTCCTGCTCTGGCAGGGGTTGGACTGGATGAGCTCTTTGTGTCCCTTCCAACCCCTGACATCTGTGAACCTCCCTGGAGGTGTTGAAGGCCAGGCTGGGTGAGGCCTTGAGCAAGCTGTGCTGGTGGGAGGTGTCCCTGCCCATGGCAGGGGATTGGCACTGGATGATCTTTGAGGTCCCTTCCATCCCTTCCTGTGATTTGTGGAGTGGGAGAGGAGAGGCTGCAGTTACCTGTTTGTGATCCCACCTGGCTCACAGGCATCAGCCCACAGTGCTGGAGCTGTGCCTCGCCCTGGTGCTGCTGGGTGCTGGGGCTGAGGTCTCTGCTTTGAAGCCTGAGGCTGAGGCAGTGAGGGAGAGCACAGCAGGGCTGCAGAGCCAGCCCCAGAGCCAGCTCTGGCTTCTGTCATCTGTCAGCAAACTGACTGCTGGCAAAGCTCACCCACAGAGGAGGCTGCTGGTGTGGGGAGGGAAGGAGGAGAACATTCTAGGCAGCCTCTTCCACAGAATCCCTAACCAAGGGATTTTTCCTTCCACTGCTATTTGGCTGTTGACTCAGTGCAGGCACAGGAGTGCCAAAGCTCCTCTCCAGGCCTCTCCTGCCTTGCCCTGCCCTGCCCTGCCCTGCTGGCTGTCAGCACCTTGAGGATGCTCCTCAGACTGTGTCTCCACCACGCTGCTGAGGAGCACCTTGACATTATGTCCTCCATGGCAGCTCAGGGAGGATCTTTGTGCTCTGACAGTGTGGGGCTGGCCCTTGTGTGCTTGGGAGAGGAAGGGAAAATCAGAGAATGGCCTGCAAAGGCTCATGAAAAGCAAGTCTGGAACCAGGAGAGGGAGACTGGAACTGCAGAGGAGAAAATTCTTTACACTGAGGGTGGGGAGAGCCTGGCCCAGGCTGCCCAGAGGGGTGGTGAATGCTTCACCCCTGGACCCACTGCAGGTCAGGGTGCTTGGGGCTCTGAGCAGATGTCCCTGCTGACCGCAGGGGGTTGGTCTGGATGAGCTCCAGAAGTCCCTTCCCACCCAAACCAGCCTGGGCTAAGATCCAAGGTTAAAAGCTTGGCCAAGCCTCAGTCATTGAGCAGTTTTGGGACTGCAGGGGGGTGAGGCCTGGGCAGATTTGCCTAAGGGACTCCTGCAAGGCTGAAATTGGGTAGCAAAGGCTCTAACACAGAGGGTTCTGTTAATGCCCAGCACTTGCTGGCCTCTGAGCAGGTGCATTGACTCTTGTGGGGTCCCATCAGTTGGCTCTCACTTATCACTGGAGGTGGTGGAGGAGAATCAAACTGGAAGTGCCTGCACATGGGACACTTCCACCAGTAAGGCTCAGAAGGGACTCAGGACTTGCCATGAGCAGGTGCAGGGTAGGCTGTCTCCAGAGGAAGTTTTCCATCCCTGTGTCCTATCAGGGGCTTGGGAAAACTGAAGTGCTTTGGGATTTTGACACTAGGATTCGGAATCTTCTTCTGTCCATCTCCCTCTGACCCCTGCCAGGTGCTAAGTTTTGTGTTCCAGCATGGTGAGAGGTGTCCCAGTTGAGCAGGGTGGTGCTTGGAAGGGGCTGTCCTGGGAGAGATGCTCTTGAACATCTTTGTCAGCCACATGGGCAGTGGCATTGAGGTACCTCAGCAGGTCTGCTGATGACACCACCTGTGAGGTGAGCTGGGCTCGCTGCAGGGCAGGGATGGCATCGAGAGGGATCTTGACAGGCTGGAGAAGTTGGGCCAGTGCCAGCTGCAGGAAGTGCAACAAGATAAAGGGCAAGGGCCTGTGGCTGGGTTGGGTCAGGTCCAGGCACAAATCCAGGCTGGGTGCTGAGTGGGTTGGGAGCAGCCCTGAAGAAAGAGACTTGGGGGTGAGAGGCTCCCCAGGAGCCAGCAGTGCCCTCCTGGAGCCCAGCAGGCAGCTGTGAACTGGGCTGCAGCCAGAGCAGTGTGGGCAGCAGGGCAGGAGAGGGCATTGTGCCCCTTGGCTCTGCTCAGCTCAGACCTCAGCTCCAGTCCTGCCTCCAGTGCTGCTGTCCCCAGCAGCAGAAGGACACAGAGCTGTGGAGTGAGGCCAGAGGAGGCCACAGAGGTGATGGCAGGGCTGGAGCAGCTCTGCTGTGAGCACAGGCTGAGGGAGCTGGGGGGGTGCAGCCTGCAGAGGAGAAGGCTCCAGGGGCAGCTCAGAGCTGCTGCCAGTGCCTGGAGGGATCCTGCAGGAAGGCTGCAGAGGGACTTGTGCTGAGGGGGTCTGGAGGCAGGGCAAGGGCAATGGTTTGGAGCTGAGGCAGAGCAGGGTTAGAGTGGAGCTGAGGAAGAAGTTCCTCACTGTGAGGGTGGGTTGGAGCCAGCTGTGAGTTGGTCTCTTCTGCCTATTATCAGGTGATAGAAGGAGAGACAATGACCTGAAATTGTCCTAGGGGAGATTTAGGTTGGCCATGAGGAACAATTTCTTCCCTGCAAGAGTGGTCAGGCACTGGCACAGGCTGCCCAGGGAGGTGGTGGAGTCGCCAGCCCTGGAGGTGTTCAGGTAGCCTGTGGCCATGGCACTGTGGCTGTGGTTTGGTGGCCATGGTGGTGCTGGGTTGATGTTTGGGCTCAGTGATCTTGGAGAGCTTTTCCAGCTGAAACAATTCTGTGATTCTTTAGCTCCTGCTGTTTCCTTTTGGAATCTCAGAGTCAGTCAGGGTTGGAAGGGATCACAAGGATCAGCCAGTTCCAACCCCCCTGCCATGGGCAGGGACACCCTAGCCAAGATCAGGCTGGCCAGAGCCTTATCCAGCCTGGCCTTAAACACCTGCAGGCATGGGCTCCCCCTGTCTCACTTGTGTGTGGACAGCTTGTCCCCAGCTGTGTGGAGTTCTGGGTGGCCTGTGACTGATTGCTGTGGCACTGCACAGTGCCCACCCAGGGGCTCTGGGGTCTGCATTGGACTGTCATGGAGAAAGGCAGCAAAGCTGGTCTGGAGGACAGGCCTGGTGAGGAGCTGCTGAGGGCACTGAGGTTGTCCAGCCTGGAGTAAAGAGACAGGGAACTGCTGGGGAGAGTGCAGTGAGGGCTGCAGAGCTGCTGAGGGGCCTGGAGCAGCTCTGTGAGGAGCAAAGGCTGAGAGCCCTGGAGCTGAGAGCCTGCAGGAGAGCAGCCCCAGAGGGGAGCTGAGCAATGCTCAGCAAGAGCTAAAGGAGCTGTGGGGGGCAAGAGGCTGGGGCCAGAGTCCTGTCAGTGGTGCCCAGGGACAGGCCAAGGGGCAGGGGGCACAAAGTGGAACCCAGGAGGTTCCAGCTGAGCAGGAGAAACTTCCTTGGTGTGAGGGTGCTGGAGGGGTTGTGGAGTCTTCTTGTCTGGAGAGCTCCCAAACTCCTCTGGGTGCTGTGCTCCTGGGCAGGCTGCTGCTTCAGCAGGGCCACTGGTAGGAGGCCTCTGGAGATGATCTCATCCTCCCCTCCCTGTCTAACCGCAGCTCCGGAGGTGCCTTGGGGCTCTCAGTGTGTGCCGTGGGAAGCAGTCAGGTGCAGAGCTGCTGTGCCTTTGCAGCTGCCTCTCCTTGGAGCGAGCAGCAGCAGTTGGTGGGCTGGTGCTGTGCTTTGGGGTCTCTTTCCCTGAGGCATAGCCCAGACAGGAGCAGAACTTGCTGGCTGACTTCCTGCCAGGCCTTTCACAGTGCCCCTGGCACTTTGCTGCCCACCAGAATTAGCTGCTGCAGCAGCAGAGCTCTGCAGTGGTGGGAAGCAGTCCCACACCCCCAGCTCCACAGCCTTTCTGCTTCCCGAATTCCAGGGCCCTGAAGTCATGCTGCTGCTCTCGGGAATGTGTTGGGGAATGCACAGCACATGTTGCCACAGGGGGGTTGTGGCCAGATGTGGCCCCACAGACCCCACATGTCCCATTTCTCCTGTTCTTTGCGTGAGAGGGCCCCTCCTGGTGACTGGCAGAGGAGGGCAACATCTCCTCTGCCTCCTCTTTTGGCCTGAAAGCTTCAGCAGTGGCTGGTTTGGAGGCAGCAGAGCAGGTCCTGAGAAGGGCAGAGGAGCTGGTGAGGGGTTTGGAGAGCAGGACTGGCGAGGAGCAGCTGAGGGATGTGGAGTTATTTAGTCTGGAGAAGAGCAGGCTGAGGGGAGAGCTCATTGCTCTCTGCAGCTCCCTGAAAGGAGCTTGCAGAGAGGTGGGGGTTGGTCTCTTCTGCCCAGTAGCAGGTAATAGGACAAGAGGAGATGGCCTGAAATTGTGCCAGGGGAGGTTTAGGTTGGCCATGAGGATCAATTTCTTTGCTGCGAGAGTGGTCAGGGCCTGGGACAGGCTGCCCAGGGAGGTGGTGGAGGTGTGGAAGAAATGAGTAGATGTGGCACCTCAGGGCATGGGTTAGTCATGGTGGTGTAGAAGGTTGGATTTGGATGATCTTGGAGAGCTTTTCCATCCTTAGTGATTCTGTGAATTTGCTTTCTCAGTGTCCAAAAGAAAGGAGAAGTCACTGGAGAAGGAGTGGAGAAGTTTCTTGTGGGGCATGGCCAGCAGAGCAGGGCAGGGGGTTCTGGAGTGCTGGGCACCACAGGGTGATGGCATGGCCAAGCACTGCCCTGGGGTGATGGCATGGCCAAGCACTGCCCTGGGCTGGCTGGAGACAGGCAGAGCAGGCAGGGAGCAGCTGCAAGGCTGTGAGTCTGCCTCAGCCCCAGCTCTGCCTGCTGCAGCTGCCGGCAGTGGGAGCTGCTCCAGGGCAGCCAGGCTGGGGCTGGGGAGGAGGCAGCAAAGTGCTGCCCTCTGTGCAGTGAGTGAGCAGAAGACAAGGAGAGGGCTCCTCCAGCTGCACCACGAGCAGCAGGCACTGGTGAAGCTTAGGACATCAGGAGAAGCAAGTTCCATCCTTCCCCATGCCCTGGGGGGGTCTTCTGAGGGGTGGTGGGGAGCAAGGCAGTGGTTCTGGCAGGTGAGATGAAACACCACAAGAGGGGAATGGTTTGGAAGAGGCTCTTGGCTTTCTGCACTCAGCTTTAAACCTGTGGGCTCTGAGGAGCATGCTGAGGGACTCTGCAGGAGCAGGGGCATGGTTTGTAAGCACCAAGTGAGCACACTTGGACCAAAGGGGCAGGAATTGCCTCTGCACCCAGGGGCTTCAGCGGTCCCTGAGGTCATGCACTCAGCAGGTCAGAGAGTGATGGACTCATGGAATGGTTTGGGCTGGAAGGGACCTCAAAGCTCAACCAGTTCCAACCCCCTGCCATGGGCAGGGGCACCTCCCACTAGCCCAGGCTGCTCAAGGCCTCATCCAGCCTGGCCTTCAACACTCCAGCCTCCCTGGGCAACCTGTGCCAGTCTCTCCCCACCCTCACTCTCAAGAATTTCTTCCTCATCTCCAGTCTCAATCTGCTCTCCTCAAGCTTCAGTCCATTGCTCCTCATCCTAGCACTCCAAGCCCTTGCTGCCTCCCAGACTAAAGGATGCAGTGCCCAGGGAGCAGAGTAGCCTGTGCATGTGTGGAGAGCCCACTGTGGAGCCATGAAGGTGCTGGCAGCTGTGTTCAGTGATCCCTCATCAGTTCCTCACAGCACAGAGCTGAATTCTCAGCATCCTTCTGCTCAGAGCCTTTGACTTTTGGGTGGCTGGGTGAAATCCAAACCAGACTGTACTAGCTGCAACTTGTTACCATCTGGTTCTTTGCCTGGAGTGAAAAGAGTTTTGTGGTCTCAGCCTGGTCCTCAGAAATGTCACCATGGCTGAATTAGTGTTTGTAATAGCAGTGAGATGTTCCTCAGGGCCTTCAGGCCTGGGGATCTGTGCCAGGCAGCCTGTCTGCCTGCCATCTGTGCCATCAGCAGAGGCAAGCCCCAAGCCCCTCTTTTATTAGCTTGGATCCTTCATGCAGGAGCCAGGATCCTGTTACAGTCATGATTCATGGATTGATTGAATGGGTTGGGTTGGAAGGGACCTCGAAGCTCATCCAGTTCCAGCTGCCCTGCCACCTCCCACCAGCACAGGTTGCTCCAGCTCCATCCAGCCAGGCCTTGAACACCTCCAGAGAGGGGACATGCACAGCCTCCCTGGGCAGCCTCTGCCAGGCTCTCCCCACCCTCACTGCCAACAATTTCTTCCTCATCTCCTCTCTCTGTCTGCCCTTTCCCAGCTCAAAGCCACTGTCCTCATCCTGCCACTCCCAGCCCTTGTCCACAGTCCCTCCCCAGCTCTCCTGCAGCCCCTTCAGGCACTGCAAGGCTGCTTTGAGGTCTCTCTGCAGCCTTCTCCAGGCTGAACAGCCCCAACTCTCCCAGCCTGTCCCCTCAGGGGAGGTTCTCCAGCCTCTGATCATCTTCATGGCCTCTTCTGGACCCTCTCCAATAGCTCCAGGTCCTTCTTGTGCTGGGGGCCCCAGAGCTGGAGGCAGTGCTGCAGGTGAGGGCAGAGCAGAGCAGAATCCCCTCCCTGTGCTGCTGCTCTCCCTGCTCTGGCTGCAGCTCAGCACACAGCTGGCTCTGGGCTGCCAGTGCCCATTGCTGGCTCCTGGGCACTTTGGCACCAACTGACACCTCCAAGTCCTTCTCCTCAGGGCTGCTCTGGAGCCACTCCTCACCCAGCCTGGAGCTGTGCTTGGGATTGCCCTGCCCCAGCTGCAGCACCTTGCCCATGGCCTCGCTGAGCTGCATGAGGCTTGGGCTCACCTCTGCAGCCTGTCCAAGTCCCTCAGTGCTTCTCTGCCATCTCTCCCAGCCCACTTCAGGGATGAGCTGCTTTAACCAAGTGAGGTTTGTTAACAGGCTGGAAAGGGAGGAAGGATGGCATCGAATCCTGACCTCACCTGGCCATGCCCTCTGAGAACTCAGGTGCCAAGGGGCACCGTGGCACTTTGTGGCATGATTCAGTGGCCACGGTGGTGTTGTCTTGATGGTTGGACCTGGTGAGGGCTCTTCCAGCCCAAACAACTGTGTGGTTCTGTGGCAGCCAGGCTGTGGTGGCTGCTGGCTCCCTGTGTTGGAGGCAGCCAACACTGGGCATTGTTGCCCACAACCTACACATCTGTCATCAAGGCACAGAATTGCTCTGCTTGAAAGAGCTTTGAACTTCATGGAGTCCAACCCTGAGCCCAGCACTGCCAGGCCACCATCAAACCACAGCCCTCAGCACCACAGCCCATGGCTTTGAAACCTCTCCAGGGATGGGCACTGCACCACTGCCCTGAGCAGCCTGGGCCAGGCCTTGACAGCCCTCAAGGGAAGAAATTGTTCCTCGTGTCCATTCTGAGCCTCCCCTGGTACAACTTGAGGCTTTTTCCTATTGTCCAATCTGAACCTCCCCTGGTACAACTTGAGGCTTTTTCTTCTTGTCCTTGTGCCTTGCTGGGGCCTTGTGCAACCTGGTCTGGCAGGAGGTGTCCCTGCCCTGGCAGGGAGTTGGAATTGGCTGTGGTTTAGGTCTGTTCCAAGCCAAAGCAGGCTGTGGCTCTGTGATTGTTTGTCGTGGAGCTCACTAACTCTGACCTTGCAGGACTGCAGCTGGAGATTTGAAACTGTGTTATTTAATGGCTGATCAATGCAGGAGAGGAGTAATCTTCTTTTGGCCTTTGTCTTACAGAGCTGCTGCAAGTGCTGCTGGACTCTGGGCTCTCTAATGGGATTAGAGGGGGTTTGATGGGGTTAATGGAGCTGGAGGTGTTTGCTCATGGAAGGGGTTTGCTGCTTCTGCTTTCATTGCTCTCTGCCTTTTACCTCCTTGCTTGAAATCTGAGCAGATCACAGCTGGAAGTGTGAAGCCTTTTGGGCTTTGGGGTGCTTTTCACAGAGTCACAGTGCTGGGGTTGGAGGCACCTCTGGAGATCATTCAGCCCAACCCTGCTGCCAGGGCAGGGTCACCTAGAGAAGGTCACACGGGGAGCATGTCCAGGTGGGTTTGGAATGTCTCCAGAGACTCCACCACCTCTCTGGGCAGCCTGCTCCAGGACTCTGTCACCCTTCAATGCAAGAAGCTCCTCCTCATGTTGAGATGGAAGTTCTCCTGCTCAAGTCTGTGCCTGTCACCCCTTGGCCTGTCACTGGGCACTGCTGACCAAAGCCTGGCCCCATCCTCCTGCCGCCCCCCCTTGAAGTATCAATCAGCACTGCTGAGCTCCCCCTCAGGCTGCTACTCTTCTCCAGCCTCCACAGCCCCAAATCTCTCAGCCCTTCCCTAGCACAGAGCTGTCCCAGGCCCCTCAACACCTTGGTTTGAGTTGCATGTGAGTAGGAAAGGAACTTGAGGGGACTTTGGGGTCCCTTCCCCTTTCTGCTGAGTGTGGTTCGATCTAGCAGGGCTGAGTGGGACTTTTCCCTGCAGTGTGCAAATGTCCTGGCACTGGGCACCACTGGGCACCACTGACCACAGCCTGGCCCCAGCCTCCTGCCACCTACCCATCAAGTATTGATCAGCATTGGTGAGATCCTTCCTCAGGCTGCTCTGCTCCAGTGCCCTCAGCATCTCTGAGTAGGGATGCTCCATCTCATAGGTGTCTTCTGGTCTGGGGAGAGCAGCTGGGTGTGGGAGCTGTAGAAGGGAAGATCTGGAGTGGTGAAGAAGGCTTCAGATGCTGATGGGTGCTCTGAAGTTGTGATAGGACAAGAGGAAACGACCCCAGGCTGCACCAAGGGAGGGTCAGGGGGGATACTGGGAACAGTTTTTACCTAGGAAAGTGTCACAGGCACTGGGACAGGCCCCAGGGAGGAAGTGGATTCCCCATCCCTGGGGGGATTTAAGACACATGGAGGTGGTGCTGAGAAATGTGGTTTAGAGCAGGGGTGGGACTGTGGGTAGCTGAACTTGAGCTCAGAGGTCTCTTCCAAGCTCAGCACTTCGATGGTTCTAAGCTTAATGATTATTTAACCCTGCAGACAATTGCATTCCAAAAAGCAGGAGGGAGGTGGGGTGGGAGAAGGGGTTCTAATATTCATGCACCTAAGGACTAGACAGAGCCTTCAGCTCTGGTGTGTAACAGGAGAGGGAAAAGGAATGGCAATCCAGTCTGAACTTCCCAGGTAGGGGTGCAAAGGGGAGGCTGAAACACAGGTTAGTTCCCCCCTGCACTGCTCTGTTCTGCTCAGACCCCACCTGCACTGCTGGGTCTAGCTCTGGAGCCTCCAGCACAAGGACATGCAACTGTTGGAGTGGATCCAAAGAAGCCATGAAGATGATCAGAGGCCTGGAGAACCTCTGCTGTGGAGAGAGGCTGTGAAAGAATTTGAGCTGTTCGACCTGGAGGAGGCTCCAAGGAGACTTTAGAGCTTCTCATTTTGTGGAGTAAGAGAAGGGTTTTGGTTGCAAAAGCCACAGAGTTGATCAGAGGCTGGAGAGCCTTCCCTGTGGGGACAGGCTGGGAGAGCTGGGGCTGTTCAGCCTGGAGAAGAGAAGGCTGCAGGGAGACCTCAAAGCAGCCTTGCAGTGCCTGAAGGGGGCTGTGGAAGAGGGGAGGGGCTTTGGACAAGGGCTGGGAGTGGCAGGATGAGGGACGATGGCTTTGAGCTGAGAGAGGGGAGAGTGAGAGTGGAGATGAGGAAGAAATTCTTCACAGTGAGGGTGGGCAGAGACTGGACAAAGGCTTGGGGTGATGGAATGAGGGCAGTGGCTTTGAGCTGCAAGAAGGTGGATTGAGATCAGCCATGAGGAAGAAATTCTTCCCCCTCAGGGTGGTGAGAGACTGGAACAGGTTGCCCAGAGAAGCTGTGGGTGCTCCAAGCCTGGAAGTGTGGAAAGCCAGGCTGGATGGAGCCCTGAGCAAGCTGATGAAGTGAGAAGTGTCCCTGTCTGTGGCAGGGGGTTGGAGCTAGATCTTAAAGTCCCTTCCAGCCCATTCTGTGGGTCCCTAAGTGCTGAGCCTAGTTAGGAGCAGTCCTCACAGCCCCTGTCCTGCCGTGGGCTTCTGTGCTGGGAGCTGTTCTCTTCTGCTCCCTGTGTGCCTGGGGGGGAAGATGCTGTGCTCCCCACACTGCTCTGCAGCTGCTGCTGTCAGGAATAGCCCTGGCCTGGCTCAGAGGCTTCCTGGCCCATCCAGCCTGGGTTGTTGTGGACAGGAAAGCTCACAGGAGGTGCCTTGGCCACAGGACACATCCTGGCTGCGGGAGCTGGCGGAAGAGTCTTCTCCTGGCTGCTGCTTCTCTTGTGAATCAAAGGCAGGTTCTAAATTGCCAGCAGCTTCTCCTCTGGGGCTGGAGCAGGAACTGCAGCTCCTCTAGCTGCATCAGACACTCCAGAGCCCCCCTGCAGCACTCTTCCCTCCACCTTTTCTGTTCTCACCACCACATGGACAGGGCTTTAATTTGCTGTTCTGCAGCCTTCACCACTTCCTGAGCCACATTTCTCTTCCTGATGTAAAGACACCAAAACAACAGGAGGCAGCTTACCAATCCCTGATGTTTAACAGATTTTTGCAGGTGGCACCAAGCTAGGAGCAGCTGTGGAGCTGTTGGAGGGCAGGAGAGCCCTGCAGAGGGACCTGGCCAGGCTGGATGGGTGGGCAGAGGCCAAGGGGATGAGATTGAACAAGGCCAAGGGCAGGGTTCTGCACTTTGGCCACAACAACCCCAAGCAGCACTGCAGGCTGGGGCCAGAGTGGCTGAGAGCAGCCAGGCAGAGAGGGAGCTGGGGGTGCTGGGAGAGAGGAGCTGCAGAGGAGGCAGCAGTGCCCAGGTGGGCAGCAGAGCCAATGGCATCCTGGGCTGGCTCAGGAGCAGTGTGGGCAGCAGGACAAGGGAGGTTCTCCTGCCCCTGTGCTCAGCACTGCTCAGGCCACCCCTTGAGTGCTGTGTCCAGTTCTGGGCTCCTGAATTGCAGAGAGATGTTGAGGTGCTGGAAGGTGTTGAGAGAAGGGCAGCAAGGCTGGGGAGGGGCCTGGAGCACAGCCCTGTGAGGAGAGGCTGAGGGAGCTGGGGGGGTGCAGCCTGCAGCAGAGGAGGCTCAGGGCAGAGCTCATTGCTGTCTGCAGCTGCCTGCAGGGAGGCTGTAGCCAGGTGGGGTTGGGCTCTGCTGCCAGGCAGCCAGGGCCAGAAGAAGGGGCCCCAGGCTGAAGCTGTGGCAGGGCAGGTTGAGGCTGGATGTTGTTAGGAAGTTGTTCCCAGAGAGAGTGATTGGCATTGGAATGGGCTGCCCAGGGAGGTGGTGGAGTCTGTGTGGCTGGAGGTGTTGCAGCCAAGGCTGGCTGGGGCACTGAGTGCCATGGTCTGGTTGGCTGGGCAGGGCTGGGTGCTGGGTTGGGCTGGGTGAGCCTGGAGCTCTCTTCCATCCTGGTTGATTCTGTGATTCTAAACAATTCCTCTTCTGCTTTTCCTCTTTGAACAATCCCTTCTGTTCCCTGCACCTTGCTGGATGTTTTCTTGCATGGTTCCAGAAAATGCCTCACTCAGAATCCAGCACAGCATGGCCCAGAGTCAGCACCGAGGGCCAAGCTCCACCTGCTCTGCATTTCCATCATCTAGAGGGCACAGAAGTCCCCTGCAGCCCGACCAGGCTCTGCTGGAGGAGCCCTTGGATTACTGCAGTCAGTCTACTGCTAGCTGTTGGGTCAGATTGCAGCTGGAGAATGACCTCCAGAGGCACTGCAGCTGCAGGAGCTGTCCCACAGGGGCGAAGGTTCGAATCCCTGCAGTGTGGTTTGCTGCAAGCTGAGGTCTCAGTGTGCTGCTTGCTGCTCACGACAGAGCATGCAAGGGTTTGGTGTTGTGGAGCAGTGCTTCACAGGTTGCAGTGGCTTGGAAGGGGCTCTCAGAGCTCATCTTGTCCAACCCCTCTGCATTGAGGACACCTCCAGCTAGATCAGGCTGCCCAGGGGCATTATCTTGAGTGTCTGCAGGGCTGAGGCCTCAGCCACATCTCTGAGCAAGCCGTTGCAGTATTTCCACTTGTGACTCCTTGTAGGCTGCTGGGGCCATGCCCACGTTCTGCATAGACCCCTCCTCAGGCCTCCACTAGAAAGCAGCCACTGAGTTGCTGTGAGCTGTCAGCAGTGGCCTTGCTGCAGTGGCATTGCTGGGCTGCAGTGCAGTGAAGTTGGAGCATTTGATCTGGCTGCTGCCATGCACTCAGTGAATGGTTACGGTTGGAAAGGACCCAGAGACCATCTGGTCCAGCTGCCTGCTCAAAGCAGTTGCTCTGGCTCATGTCCACTTGGGGTTTGAGGCTCCCCAGGGATGGAAATATCCTCAGGGACAGACAGGAGGTGACCAATTTTCAGAGCTGTGGTTGGGGTTTGGTCTCAAGCTTGCTGCTGCTCTTCTGACAGCAGTGTGGAGCAGAGGTCTCAGCTTACCCCAGGCTGTGTTCTTGAGCACAAAGATTTGTCCTCAGAGTTAGCCTCCTGCTTGGCTGGGACCAGGGAGAAGCAGTTTGGAAACTCCAGGCTGTGTCTGCTGAGATTCTCAAGCCTAAGATGGGATGTTACAGGAAACTTCTTCTCTGCAAGGGCTCTCAAACCCTGGCCCAGGCTGCCCAGGAACCTTGTTGAATCCCCATCCCTGGAGGTGTGAAAGCCACAGAGCTGTGGTGCTGAGGGCCACAGTTTAGCCCCAGCCTTGGTAGGGTTGGAGAATGGTTGGATTTAGTCATTAAGGTCTTCTCCAGCTGTATGCACTCTGTGAGTCTTCTTCCAGCAGTGGAGATGTTATGAGCCAGCAGTGTGATCAGGTGGCCAAGAAGGCCACCAGCATCCTGGCAGCAGCAGTGTGACAAGCAGGAATAGGGGAGTGATGGTGCCTCTGGACTGGTGAGGCCACAGCCTGAGTCCTGGGATCAGTCCTGGGCCCCTCACTGCAAGAAGGGCATTGAAGAGCTGGAGCAGGTCCAGAGAAGGGCACCAAAGTTGGTGAATGGTCTGGAGAAGAGAGCTGGGGAGGAGCAGCTGAGAGCTGTTGGACTTTGAGTCTGGAGAAGAGGAGACTGAGGGGAGAGCTCCTTGCTCCACAACTCCAAGAGGAGCTGGAGCCAGCTTGGGGTTGATGACTTCTCCCCTGGAACAAGTGACAGGAGGAGAGGAAGTGGCCTGAGGTTCTGCCAGGGAGGGTTAGGTTGGAGATCAGGAAGTTTTCCTTTGCTGCAAGAGTGGTCAGAGACTGGCACAGGCTGCCCAGGGAGGTGATGGAGTCCCCATCCCGAGAGGTGTTCCAGAAACCTGTGGCCATGGCACCTGGGGACAGGGTTTGGTGGCCATGGTGGTGCTGGGTTGAGGGTTGGACTGGATGACCCTGGAAGGCTTTTCCAGCCCAAACAGCTCTGTTATTGTCTGCTGGGGTTTCTCACAGTACATTTGGAGTCTTTGTTATGGCAAATCCCAATTCCCTCAATTCCATGATGGCCTTTGCTAAGCAGCCCCAGGCTGGGAGCTGTGTGCTGCAGCCCAGGGCCTGGCACTCCAGGCTTGGTAGGAAGCCAAAGAGATCCATCCTGGGCTCTACAGATGCTAGGAAGTGATCATCTGCAGGGGCTTTATCCCTGCCTCAGCCTTGCTTGAGAAGAGTTTGGACCTTTCTCTGTTGGATTTAATGAAGAAGTGTCTGCGGGAGGACAGGCAGGAGCAGGAGCCGTGCCCACCCCAGCCAGGTGGGCAGGAGCAGGAGCTGTGCCCACCCCAGCCAGGCAGGCAGGGCCTTGGCAGCATTGCTGAGCACAGCTCCCTGCAGGGAGGCTGTAGCCAGGTGGGGTTGGGCTCTGCTGCCAGGCAGCCAGGGACAGAAGAAGGGGCCCCAGGCTGAAGCTGTGGCAGGGCAGGTTGAGGCTGGATGTTGTTAGGAAGTTGTTGTCAGAGAGAGTGATTGGCATTGGAATGGGCTGCCAAGGGAGGTGGTGGAGTCTGTGTGGCTGGAGGTGTTGCAGCCAAGGCTGGCTGGGGCACTGAGTGCCATGGTCTGGTTGGTTGGGCAGGGCTGGGTGCTAGGCTGGGCTGGAGGAGCTTGGAGCTCTCTGCCAACCTGCCTGATCCTGTGACTCTGTGCCTCTCAGAGCTGCTGGAGTTGCAGCTTTGCACCAGGGATGGCTGCACTCAGCAGAGCTGCAGGGGAGATAATTGCAGTTCTTGTGTTAAAAACCCAGGGCAAAGCCTGGGCTTAGACTCGTGGAATGATTTAGGTTGCAAGAGACCTTTCAGATCATCCAGTCCAACCCAGCACTGCCAGGGCACCACCAAACCATGGCCTTCAGCACCACCTCTCCAGGGGTCTGAAACCCCTCCAGGGATGGGAGCTGCACCACTGCCCTGGGCAGCCTGGGTCAGGGCTCAACAGCCCACCAGGGGAGGCAGTTGTTCCTCATGGCCAACCTGAACCTCCCCTGGGGCAGCTGGAGGCTGCTGCTTCTTGTCCTGTCTCCTTGGGAGCAGAGCCCAACCCCTCCTGGCTCCAGCCTCCTTTCAGGGAGCTGCAGAGAGCAATGAGCTCTGGCCTCAGCCTCTTCTCCAGACTAACCCCCCCCAGCTCCCTCAGCTGCTCCTCCCCAGCCCTGTTCTTCAGACTCTTCTCTAATTCTGTTGCCCTTCTCTGGACCCACTGCAGGTCCCCACTCAGAGAGCCTCTTTTCTGTCTGACATTTACTCTCCAGCCTCCTGCTTTGTTCCCCCTCTGGAGTCAGAGAGCTGGAGCTGAGAAGTGTGTGTGCTGCTCTGCAGTGTGCTCTGCTCAAGCTGCCTTGGCCCAGGGCACAGGGAGCTTTGTTTCCTTCACTGCCTTCCCTGGCAGGGTCTGGGGGTTTGTATTCAGCCAGAAATCAGAACCCTGCAGGTCTGGGGCTGCTTTCCTCCTCTGCTCCCTGCCTGGGCCTGCTCCAACCTGTGACACAGCCTCAAGCACAGCCCTACGAGGAGAGGCTGAGGGAGCTGGGATTGGTTAGCCTGGAGAAGAGGAGGCTCAGGGCAGACCTTATTGCTGTCTACAACTACCTGAGGGGAGGTTGTGGCCAGGAGGAGGTTGCTCTCTTCTCTCAGGTGGCCAGCACCAGAACAAGAGGACACAGCCTCAGGCTGTGCCAGGGGAGATTTAGGCTGGAGGTGAGGAGAAAGTTCTTCACTGAGAGAGTCATTGGACACTGGAATGGGCTGCCCGGGGAGGTGGTGGAGTCGCCGTCCCTGGAGCTGTTCAAGGCAGGACTGGACGTGGCACTTGGTGCCATGGTCTGGCCTTGAGCTCTGTGCTAAAGGGTTGGACTTGATGAGCTGTGAGGTCTCTTCCAACCCTGATGATACTGTGAGACTGTGATACCAAGCCATGAAAAAGGTGTTGGGAGTGAAGCAGGGCAGGACCCTGAGACAAACTGCTGCAGGGGAGTGGGGAGAGGAGAGGTTGAGCCATGTCTGTGGGAGAAATGATTCCTCCTTCCTCAATGCCTGAAGGGGCTCCAGGAGAGCTGGGGAGGGACTTTTGGCAAGGGCTGGGACTGACAGGATGAGGCACAATGGCTTTGAGCTGGGAGAGGGGAGGCTGAGAGTGGAGATGGAGAAGAAATTGTTGGCAGTGAGGGTGGGGAGAGACTGGCACAGGCTGCCCAGGGAGGTGTTGAAGGCCAGGCTGGATGAGGCCTTGAGCAACCTGTGCTGGCAGGAGGTGTCCCTGCCCACGGCAGGGGTTGGGACTGGATGAGCTTTGAGGTCCCTTCCAATCTAAACCATTCTATGAATCACAGAATGTTTTGAGTTGGAAAAGTCCTCCAAGATCATCCAGTGCAGCTACCAACCCAGCCCCCCCATGGCCACCAAACCCCTTTCTGGAGCACCTCCAGGGCTGGGGACTCCACCACCTCCCTGGGCAGCCTGTGCCACTGTTTCCCCACTCCCATGGTGCAGAACTTCTTCCTGAGGTCCAACCTGCATCTCCTCTGCTCCAGTTCCAAACCATTGTCCCCTGTCCTATCCCCTCAGGCCCTTCTGAACGGTCCCTCCCCAGCCTGCCTGTAGATCTCCTTCAGGTATTGAAGTGCAGCTCTGAGGTCTTCCTGGAGCCTTCTCTTCTCCAGTCTCTCCCCACCCTCACTCTCAACAATTTCTTCCCAATCTCCACTCTCAGTCTCCACTCTCCCAGCTCAAAGCCATTGTGCCTCGTCCTGGCACTCCCAGCCCTTGTCAGAAGTCCCTCCCCAGCTCTCCTGCAGCCCCTTCGGGCACTGGGAGGCTGCTCTGAGGTCTCCCTTCTCTCCCCCAGGCTGCACAGCTCCATCTCTCCCAGCCTGTCCCCAGGGCAGAGCTGCTCCAGCCCTCTGGTCATCCTGTGGCCTCCTCTGGACCCTCTCCAACAGCTCCACATCCTTCTCGTGTCAGGGCTCCCATAGCTGGCCACAGCCCTGCAGCTGAGGTCTCGGCAGAGCAGAGGGGCAGGATCCCTCTCCTGCTGCCCAGGCTGCGCTCGGTGCCGGTGCCGGTACCGGTGCCGGTGCCGCTGGGCGGTCGCTGGGAGCCTGAGCATGTTCTTGCCCAAGGTCACTGCCACAGCAGCGTTAGCAGCAGCAAGCTCCTGAGTCACGGTCATGTGCTGGAGCTCCAGGACCATTCCTGCTCCTGGTGTGTAACTCCAGTAAATATAGCCCTGCCGAGCCCCTTCCCGGAGGCAGGCAGCCGATGGAGCTTAACCCTTCCCCCGCCAGCACCCAGCACCGGAGAGCTTTGTTGCCAGCGCCCCTGGCCAGCGGGAGCTGAGTGACTCAGCTCTTCCCAAAGCCAAGGTGTGGACTCTGCCAGCTGGTTCCCAGCGCGGGCAGTGCTGGGGGGGGGTTGGTTTCGCAGCCCTGTTTGTGAACCAGCTGAGCTAAGAATAACTCTGAGCCTTTGTTGTGTTGCTGCTGCTGAGCTGAGCTGATTTTTGTGGAGTGCAGTCAGCAGCCCAAGGTGGGAGCTGCGCAGAAGAGGGAGAGGAAGGGTTTTCCCCAGCAGCAGCAGCAGCAGCACACAAACACACAACTGTTAGCTGCTTCCTCCTGGGAAGAGCCATCCCTGGAATCTGAAATCAGGGATTTAAAAGCTGTGAGGAATGCAAACTGCCTGAGAAGTGGAGCAGCTCAGCAGCCATCCCTTCTGCTCCAGCCTGGGGTGCTGCAGCTGCCTGAGCTCCAGCACTTGCAGTGCTTCTGCACCCATCCCTTCGTCCCTCACCCCCTCCTCACCCATCCCTTCATCCCTCACCCCCTCCTCACCCATCCCTTCGTCCCTCTCCCCCTCCTCACCCATCCCTTCATCCCTCTCCCCCTCCTCACCCATCCCTTCATCCCTCTCCCCCTCCTCACCCATCCCTTCATCCCTCTCCCCATCCTCACCCATCCTTTCATCCCTTGCCCATCCCTTTGTCCCTCTCTTCACCCTCAGCATCTCAGCCCCACTGCATGATTGCTGCTGAGCCACTTGGCACTGGAGAAGTGCCCCTTGGCAGAGGAAGGGATGGGGTCCTTCCCATCAGCTGGCTCCTGAAAGAGCAGAACAGGGCTGGGCTTGACCCTGGTGGGTGTCCAGATGGTTCTTGTAGGCTCTCAGCTGTGAGCTCTGCATCTGCACCGCTTCAAAAGGCACTTTTTGCTCCTCCCTTTTTCTCCCCTCCGTTGTGGTTTGAAGGCAAACAGCAGCTGAGGCAAACCTCTCTCCGGGGTGGAGCTGCTGAGCAGGAGCAGTTGTGTGACAGGTGGGAAACATCTTCCTGGAGGTGATGTCTGCAGTGGGATTTGGGTTGTGCTGCGTCCTGGAGGCTGCAGATGGGAGCCCAGCCCCTGGGGCTGTCTGAGGAGCTGCACTGACTGTCCATGCTCACTTGCTTGTCACAGGATCCCAGACAGGTGGGGTTAGAAGAGACCTCTGGAGTCATCCAGTCCAACGCCCCTGGGCACCCAGAGCAGCTTGTCCTGGAACACAGTGGCTGGGGAGGGTTTGGAAGGAGACTCCACAACCTCTCTGGGCAGCCTGCTCCAGGCCTCCAGCACCCTCACACCAAGGAAGTTTCTTCCACTGCTCAAGTGGAGCCTCCTGGGTTCCACTTTGTGCCCCCTGCCCCTTGGCCTGTCCCTGGGCACCACCGACAAGAGTCTGGCCCCAGCCTCTTGCCCCCCACAGCTCCTTTAGCTCTTGCTGAGCATTGCTCAGCTCCCCTCTGGGGCTGCTCTTCTGCAGGCTCTCAGCCCCAGGGCTCTCAGCCTTTGCTCCTCACAGAGCTGCTCCAGGCCCCTCAGCAGCTCTGCAGCCTCCCCTGGATTCTTTCCAGCAGTTCCCTGTCTCTCTTGACCTGGGGAGCCCAGAACTGGACCTGTGTCTCCAGAGGTGGCCTCACTAGAGCCGGGCAGAGGGCCAGGAGAACATCCCTTGACCTGCTGTTGACACTCTTCATGCCCCCAGGGCACCCTTGGCCTTGGCCACAAGGACGCAGCTTGCTGACAGCTGACTCACAGGCACCCTTCAGCTGCTCT
The DNA here is from genome assembly GCF_015220805.1 of Pogoniulus pusillus. Lineage (NCBI taxonomy): Eukaryota > Metazoa > Chordata > Aves > Piciformes > Lybiidae > Pogoniulus > Pogoniulus pusillus. The sequence goes on from NC_087299.1 coordinate 1,610,938, forward strand.
GTTTTACCCTTGCTGTGCTTTTCCTCCTTCCTGCAGCTCAGAGTTCCCCCAGCACAGCAAATGGAACTCTTGGTTGTGCCATCCTGTGCCTGCCTCTGAGTCCTGCCCATGTCAGGAGGGACATCTGCTGTCACTGGGGTGGCTCCCTCCTGCTCCAGCCTTCCTGGTTCACATCTTTCTGCTCAAACTCATCATTTCTCAGGCTTGCATGGAGCTGTCCTTCCTCTGCTCAGAGTTCTCCTGGCTTGGCTGACTAAGCTCAGGCTGGTTTAGAGCTCAGTGAGGTCTCTGCAGTCACAGCTTCGCAGCTGGGGTTGGGTTGGAGACCCTCAGCATTCCTTCTGTCCCTGCAGGCAGCAGGGACACCTCCAGCTAGAGCAGGCTGCACAAGACTACAGAGTCTGATCTTAAATGTCTCCAGGGCCAAGGCCTCAAGCACCTCCCTGGGCAGCCTGTTCGACTGTCTCTCCACCCTCACTGTGCAGAACTTCCTCCTGGTGTCCAACCCAAACCTGCCCTGCTCCAGTTTCCAACCACTGCCCTCTGTGCTGTCCCCACAGACCCTGCTGGGCACTGTCATGAAGTTGTGTCTGACTTGGCCTCTCTTTTGTTGTGTGTGAGTTCAGCCTGTAGCAGACCTATCCCCCTGAGCCTGCAAGGCACAGCACTGGATGTGTTCTCTTCTTGCTGAGATGCTGTGGGAGCATCAGGTCAGACCATCTGGGAAGAGGTCTCTGAAGTGAGTACTGGGGGTGCAAAGCTGGACAGGAGCTGGCACTGAGCACTGCCAGCCCAGCCCCAGCCTGTCCCCAGCAGCAAGGGCAGGGAGGGGATTCTGCCCCTCTGCTGTGCTCTTCTGAGACCTCCCTGCAGTGCTGGGGCAGCTCTGGAGTGCTGGGCACAGACAGGGACCTGCTGGAGCAGGGCCAGAGGAGGCCACAGCAGTGCTGGCAGGGCTGGGAGAGTTGTGCTTGTTCAGCCTGCAGAGGAGAAGGCTCCAGGGAGAGCTCCTGGTGGCCTTGCAGTGCTTGAGAGGTTGAGCAGAAGGCTGGGGCCAGAGCTTTTCTCAGGGCCTGCTGTGCCAGGCCAAGGGGTGATGGCTTGGAACTAAACAAGGGGGACTGAGAGCAGAGAGAAGAGAGAAATGTTTGCCCCTGAGGGTGGTGAGAGCCTGGCCCAGGTTGCCCAGAGGTGGGAGCTGCCCCATGGCTGGGAACATTCCAGGTGAGGTTGGTGTCTCTGAGCCACCTGCTCCAGGTGCAGCTGTCCCTGCTGAGTGCAGGGGGGTTGGGGTGGATGAACTGTAAAGCTCCTTTCAGCCCAGATTACTTTGTTCATGCTTCCTCTCTGAAGATGCAGTGATGGAGGCACAAGGAGCTGGGGCTGACCTGGTCCTTTTGCAGTGAGCTGTTGGTGATGTCTCCTGCCAGTCACCTGCTCTGTGGGCTCAGCCCAGGCAGGTGGTGGCTTCCCCTGCACCAGGCAGTTTTAAGGCCCAGCTTGCCAAGCTGCTCAGTGCAGCTGTGCCCTTCCCCCAGAAGGTTGGACTGGCTGATTCTTGAGGTCCCTTCCAACCTGGAGCTCTCTGAGTCTGTGTAGAGCAGCTCCAAAACCCTTCTCAAGGTGCATGAATGGGCACAAAGTCTGGCTCTGAGGAGAAGCCTTGATCTCATGCTGGGCAGAGCTCTGAGGTGCAGGAAGCCAGCAGCAGGATCCTGCAAAGGGAGGAGAACTTCTTGAGGCTGTGGATGAGAAGCCACCAGAGCCTCCCCAGGCTGAGGGTTCCTCACTGCGCCGCCAGGGCTCGTGGCTCTGGAGCCAGCTCTGGTGCCAGATCACACAGCAGTGCCACGAGCAGCTCAAGCAGAGTCTCAAATACAAGGGGGAGATGTTTGGTTCTGCAGCTGACACCTCACAAAGCAGAAGGCTCAAGGTGAATTAGCTGTTGGGGTGTAGCAGGGGCTGCAACTTGCTGTTGGAATGGGCTGCCCAGGGAGGTGCTGGAGTCTGTGTGCCTGGAGGTGCTCAGGCCAAGCCTGGCTGGGGCACTTAGTGCCATGGTCTGGTTGGTTGGGCAGGGCTGGGTGCTAGGCTGGGCTGGCTGAGCTTGGAGCTCTCTGCCAACCTGCTGATTCTATGGTTCTGCCAGCGGTGGGAAGGGAGCAGAGCAGAGCCTGGGGAGAGGTAACCCAAGTGAGCCCCTGCAGAGGGGGACAGCAGAAGCCTGCCCTGCTTAGCAGGTTGCTGCTTCCATAGCAGGAGCTGATTAAAACATTTTATTGCTTCCCAGGGAGTGCTTTCTGCTGTATTGCCTGCAGCAGGGTGCTGGGTGCTGGAGCTGCTCTCCTTAATGGCTGTGGCAGTGATCTGGAGGAGGGAGTCGAGGGCACACTCAGTATGTGTGAAGATGGCACTGAGTTGTTCAAGGCAGGATTGGACGTGGCACTTGTTTGCAGATGACAGCAAGTGTGCAGATGACACTAAACTGGGGGCAGATGTGGCTGGGTTGGAGGGCAGAAGGGTTCTGCAGCAGGGCCTTGACTGCCTGCACAGATGGGCAGAGTCCAAGGGGATGGCTTCAATAGCTCCAAGTGCAGGGTGCTGCACTTTGGCCACAGCAACCCCATGCAGAGATACAGGCTGGGGTCAGAGTGGCTGAGAGCAGCTAAACAGAGAGGGATCTGGGGGTGCTGATTGATATACCTGCCTGAACATGAGCCAGCAGTGTGCCCAGGTGGCCAAGAGAGCCAGTGGCATCCTGGCCTGCATCAGGAATGGTGTGGCCAGCAGGAGCAGGGAGGTCATTCTGCCCCTGTACTCTGCACTGGTTAGACCACATCTTGAGTGCTGTGTTCAGTTCTGGGCCCCCCAGTTTAGGAGGGACATTGAGATGCTTGAGCGTGTCCAGAGAAGGGCAACGAGGCTGGGGAGAGGCCTTGAGCACAGCCCTACGAGGAGAGGCTGAGGGAGCTGGGATTGGTTAGCCTGGAGAAGAGGAGGCTCAGGGGAGACCTTATTGCTGTCTACAACTACCTGAGGGGAGGTTGTGGCCAGGAGGAGGTTACTCTCTTCTCTCAGGTGGCCAGCACCAGAACAGGAGGACACAGCCTCAGGCTGTGCCAGGGGAGATTTAGGCTGGAGGTGAGGAGAAAGTTCTTCCCTGAGAGAGTCATTGGGCACTGGAATGGGCTGCCCGGGGAGGTGGTGGAGTCGCCGTCCCTGGAGCTGTTCAAGGCAGGACTGGACGTGGCACTTGGTGCCATGGTCTGGCCTTGAGCTCTGTGCTAAAGGGTTGGACTTGATGATCTGTGAGGTCTCTTCCAAACTTGATGATACTGTGACACTGTGATGTTGATCTGCTGGAGGGTTGGAGGCTCTGCAGAGGGACCTGGCTGAGCTGGATGTATGGACTGAGGTCAGTGGGATGAGATTCAACAAGGCCAAGGGCTGGGTTCTGCACTTGGATCACAGCAACCCCAGGAAGGCTCCAGGCTGGGGACAGAGTGGCTGCAAACTGCCCAGGAGAAAAGGACCTGGGGGTGATGGTTGACGGCAGCTGAAGATGAGTCAGGGTGGGCCCAGGTGGGCAGGAAGGACACCAGCAGCCTGGCCTGGGTCAGCAGTAGTGTGGCCAGCAGGAGCAGGGCAGGGACTGTCCCCCTGGACTGGGCACTGGTGAGGCCACACCTTGAGTGCTGGGTTTGGTCTTGGGCTCCTCACACCAAGAAGGACATTGAGGAGCTGGAGCAGGTCCAGAGAAGCTGGGGAAGGATCTGGAGAACAGGGCTGGGGAGGAGCAGCTGAGGGACCTGGGGGCATTGAGCCTGGAGAAGAGGAGGCTGAGACTGAGGGGAGACCTCATTGCTCTCTACAGCTCCCTGAGAGGAGGCTGCAGCCAGGTGGGGTTGGTCTCTTCTGCCAAGGAACAAGAGATAAGAGCATAAGGAGGTGTTGCAGCCAAGGTTGGCTGGGGCACTGAGTGCCATGGTCTGGTTGGTTGGGCAGGGCTGGGTGCTAGGTTGGGCTGGCTGAGCTTGGAGCTCTCTTCCATCCTGCCTGATTCTGTGACAAGAGGAAATGGCCTGAAATTGTGCCTGGGGAGGTTTAGGTTGGACATAAGGAGCAATTCCTGCCCCTTGAGAGTTGTCAAGGCCTGGAGCAAAGAGTCTCTCCTAGAATGTGTAAAGTGAACCCAAAGACTTCTTGGGCACAAAGACTTCTTCCAGAGAAGTGTTCCATGGAATGGATTGGGTTGGAAGGGTTGGTTGGCAGTTCCAAGGCCTCATCCAGCCTGGCCTTGAACACCTCCATGCAGGGGGCAGCCACATCCTCCTTGGCAGCCTGTGCCAGGCTTTCCCCACCCTCACACTCAACAATTTCTTCCTCATCTCCACTCTCAGTCTCCCCTCTCCCAGCTCACAGCCATTGTCCTCATCCTGGCACTCCCAGCCCTTGTCACAAGTCCCTCCCCAGCTCTCTTGCAGCCCCTTCAGGCACTGCAAGGCTGCTCTGAGGTCTCCCTGCAGCCTTCCCCAGGTTGGAGAAGAGAACTACTTGTACTTGGGAGAGGCTCTCAGTGACACCAGTGGCTCCAGCTGTCCTTGGCAGGAGGTTCAGAGATGGCTTTCAGGGAGTCCAATGTCAGAGGCCAGGCAATGCAGGCTTTGGTGCCATGGTGTGGTAGTGCCATGGCTCTTTGCTGTGTGTTCTACTGTGGCACTTGGGGGTGTTGATAACTGGGTTAGGAAGAAGTTCTGTCCTGCAGGAGTGGTCAGGGGAGACCTTGTTGCTCTCTGCAGCTCCCTGAAAGGAGGCTGGAGTGAGGTGGGGGTTGGTCTCTCTTTTCCCTTTCTTCTCCCTCTCCCATAGGAGGGGAAATGGCCTGAAATGACACCAAGGAAGGTTTTGGTTGGCCCTGAGGAACCTTTTCTTTGCTGCAAGAGTGGTCAGGCACTGGCACAGGCTGCCCAGGGAAGTGCTGGAGTCTCCACCACCAGGGAGGTGTTCCAGAAAGGTGTGGCCATGGCACCTGGGGACAGGGTTTGGTGGCCATGGTGGTGCTGGGTTGAGGTTTGGACTGGATGATCTTGGAGGGCTTTTCCCACCCAAACAGTTGTGTGACTGTGTTGGTGCTTTGGGTCCTTGGTGGAGAAGGCTTCTCTGCGTCGCTGTCGCCTCTGTCATCCTTACCCCTGGTCACTGCCAGTCCTCCCTGTAAGGTGTTCTGCTCCTGCCCTTGAGGCTGTCATCCACCTCCCTCATTTTGATCTCCTTCTCTTGTCCCCTGGCAGGCTCCTTACCCCTCAGGACAGAATGCAGCTCCAACCACGTTGGTGTACCCTCAAGCCCCTCAGACAATGAACACGCAGCCTCAGACCCGCTCGCCGGTAAGGGACCCTGCGCCTTGCCCTCTCTCCTCTCCTCTTCTTCCTCGTTTGGGTCTTTCTCTGTGTGTTTGTGTGTGTCTGTAGCACTTGGCCAGCTCTCTGGAAAACGTCTCCTGCTGAAGTGGAAGCAGGTTCCAAGGGGCAGGTGTTGGGTGGTGTTCTCAGCCCTTGTCCTGCTAGGATGATGTGCCTCTGGAAGTGGCTTGGCAGGAGAGAAGCGCCGGAGGGGTTCTTCTCGAGGCTCAGATAGCACCGTGGCTTTTCAGCATGGTTGCTCTCAGGCTCACTGCATTGTAGGGTTCAGATCTGTTGCCAGAATCTTCCTCTTGACTTCAGGGGTGATGTTTTTTTTTCCTTTAGGGAAGTATTTGGTCAAGTGATGGACCAGAGCTCAGCAAACCAAAGCCCTTCTCTGCTCTCCCTTCGCTCTCCGGTGGCCTCGGGCTTTACTCTCCCCTCACTGCCCAGCACCCTGTAGGTGCTCACACATTCCATGGAGAGCTTTTGAGTGCTCTCCTCTGTCTGTGGCAGGTCCCTTTTTCATTCAGCTTTAGGTGTGGTTGTCCTCCATAGTCTTTGTTTTCCAGTTGTGTGTATTGCAGTACTGCTCCGGTAGGACTTTGGCTCCCCAAACCAGGCTCTTTTGGGGGAGTTTCTGCTCCTAGTGCTTTTCCTCACGATGCTGGGAGAGACCCTCCCAGGGTGTCAGGATGCTTCTAGAGGCATGACAGCCCCCATCAGGCTGTCTGAAGCCTCAGCTAGGCGAGGGAGCAGCGATCCCTGCACCTCTCACGGGTCTGCGCCGCAACGCTCTGGGGTTCCCTCCGGGCTCAGCACAGCCTTCGCAGCTCTCTTCTCTTTGTAGAGCGAGATGAACCCTGCTGAAAGCCTCCCGGACAGAAGTCTTCTGTGTGTCCACACACCAGCTAGACACACACAACACCTTGCACCCCCCAGGCCAGCTTCCCACACCAGCGCCCCTACCCCCCTCCCGGAGCTCTCTGCTCCAGGAGGGTTAGGTCCCCGCCTGTTGAGCTCCGCGGTGCCGAAGCAGCCAATTCGCATCAGGCTGATGCAGGTTCTGTGATGTGGGCAGCTGCGAGTTGGTAACCAGCTCCTCCCCACGCACCTCCTTAGCGCCCCCCTCCCTCCAGCGCTGGCCCTGCTGGCACAGCCCCCTCTTTGCTCAGTAAGTATGGGCAGCTTTGGTCACTTTCGCTGTTGCAAAGCTCAGAAACTTGACTTTTGGTACGGTTAGAAACTGGAGCAAAAACCTGACTGAAGAGCTGCATCTCTAAACCAGTTTTTTTGACAGCCCAGCAGAACAGTGCCAATACATTGCACAGACAACTGGAAGAGGAGGAAGGTTTTGGAACAGAGCCCGGTTTACAGGTCCCTGGCTGGAAGAGGCTGGATAAAATACTGCATTGTAAGCAATATAACAAACTGTCCTCCTTCTTGCAGGCCACCCTGCCCACGGCACTGTTGTCATTTCTACCTTTTCTTTCTTTGGTTATTAATTATTATTATTATTATTGATTTATTTCCCCCCACATCTCTATTTTTTTGTTGCCTGATAAAGAGACATGCACTGGTTTTGCTTCTTGGCTATAAAAGCATGAGCACTCCCCTCCCCCTCCCCCCAACCCCCGGCCCAGTTTCTACCAGGGGATGTGATGTGGCCAAAGTCTGAAGTGCAGCTGGGAGAGAGGGTCTGAGCCGCTGCAGGGCAGGGACTTGGCCCCTTTTGGCGAGGAAGAGTTTGCCTGCCGTTGTCAGCCACTTCTGCCTTGGTTTTGAAGCTCTCCTGTGTGCAGTTTTGCCATTGCTCTGCTAGTGACCATTTCCACCCCCACCCATGACTAAAAGCCACACCCATAACATCTCATTCCACCTCCCCACCCCAAACCAAATGCAAGGTTGGTCCCATCCCGACCTGCTCTTGCATTTCCTTCAGGGCTTGATTTACTTTTGGTTTTTTTTTTGTTGGTTTGTTTTGTTTTGTTTTGTTTTTTTTCAATTCCTTTTATAATTGTCTTATTTTTTTTCATTTTTTGGGAACTGTTCTTTTTGTTTGGTGGTATGGGAAGGGTGAGGAGGGGCTGAGGAAGCTGGCAGGGGGTCCTTGCCACCCCGAGGCTCCCGCAGCGCTGCCCCGCAGGTGATGCTGCCGGTGGGGGTAGGCAGGCAGGCAGGCAGGCTGCTGCACCAAGGAGGCTGATCCCAAGCCCTCCTGCTTCCTCCAGCAGCTGGAGCTTCCTCCATCCTGTTTCTGCATCCCAGGGCCATTGGTGATTGCACGGTTCAGGCTTTTCTGCTCCTTCCAGGGCAGCAGCAGCCTTTGCAATCCAAGTGGCTTCATGTTCCAGGCCAGGTTGGATGAGGCCTTGAGCCACCTGGTGTCCCTGCCCATGGCAGGGGGGTTGGAACTGGATGATCTTCAGGGTCCTTTTCAACCCAACCCACTCTATGGATCTGTCAGTCTCTGTTTTCTCCCCATCAGCATCACAGCATCGCTCCCAGAGCGACAGTTTCAGCTCCAGCTGGGGGAAGGCAAAGGCAGTCAGGGTCGTTCAGCACGGCTGAGATTATCCCTTCCCTCTTGCCCCCAGCACCAGGTGATTTTCACTCGAACTGTCCAATTCTAGGAGACCTGCCCCAAACCCTCACCAGCAGAGAGGGTGTTTGAGCCATCCCAAAGTGGCTGCTTTCTGAGGGCCTCGAGCTGTGCCAGCTCAGCATCGGCACAGACCCTGCCCCGTGGTGCCCAGAGCAGCAGCAGGATCCATAGGGTGTGGGGGGCAGGGGAGTTGTGCCCAGTTTCAAAAGGGAGTTTTCCTTTCCCTCTCCTGCCTTCAGCAGACAGAGGAAAGAAGCCCAGAGCGTGTTTAACCCGAGCCAGCAGTGACCACAGTTTGTTCTGTTGCTTACAGCTCCTCTAGCACTAAATCCTCTGACCTGGACTGCTTCAAAACCTTACCAATTCCAACCTCCATAGCCAGCAGTGACCAGCACAAAACAGATCAGAAGGGCTTCCACTGACTTCCAGCCTTTGCTTTGTTCCTTTTTGCTTGCAACACTTCTCACCACGGCCTGGACTCCAGCTCCTTGAGCCATCAGCTTCCAGCTCCTGTTTCACACACAGACGCAGGCTTGCCGGTGGAGCAGCGGCAGGAGGGCTCCCTCAGCCCCCAGACGAGGCAGCAGCAGGTTTTTGCACCCCACTGTTGTTCTTGTTGGTTCGGTTTTTGTCCTTGCTGTATGCCGTGGAGCCTTCCAGGATGAGCTTTGTTCCCCTCTCTCCAGCACAAGATGCTGCAGCTGGTTCTGAGGAGCTCTTGCTGAAAAGGACTTGAAGCACAATCGTCTCCCGAGGCTCCTCCGTCCCTGTACAGCCACTGTCCCTTCACACCCTGAGCCCTGGGAGGATGCTGGGGCTCTTTGAGGGCTTCTGTCCTGCTTTTGATACTAAAGTGGATGTTTTTAGCTCCTTAGGCTTACAAGATGCTTCCCCATTTGCCTTTCTTTCTTGAACGTAAGGCTTAGGAAGAGCAGTCAAGGGTGGGAAACTCTTGAGTGCCTCAGTGCAGGTCGTTCTTTGCCAGCTCTTGCACTGCAAATGGTCCATTTCTGCCTATGTGCTCACTTCTGGAGGTGTTAATGACTTCCCATCCAAGTGTCTCGATGAGGTGAAGGGAGAAGGAGCAGATAAACGCAGGTTTCAGTAGCCTTGTTCTTGGAAGTCTTAACTACAGGGGATCGAATTGTTTGCCAGGGAGAAAATCAGTTGGAGCGGTGACTGCGCCTCAGGGTTGAGCGGGAGGGCTGCAAGCCAACCCCCAGCCGCTGCTTCTTCCTGAAACCCCTCTCTTCTTAAGCCAATCAGTAACTGGGAGGCAGTTCTGGGCCCTCTTCTGAGGCAGAAAGGAAAGCAGCGAGCCCTGGCGAGTCCCTGTGGCGGAGGTGGGCTGCAGCCTGTGTGCAGGGAGCTCCTGAGCCGCCAGAACCTGTAACCAGTGGGTAAAAGCCACCCCAGGATCTCCTGCCCTTCGCCTCGTTGGATTAGTGGAGCTGTTCTCAGCAGCTTTAGCAGCTCTCGTCCCGGAGCTGTGCTCATTACACTGAGAACTGAGGGCCCAGAGGCCGAGCTGGGCTGCTGGCAGAGGCCACTTTGTCATCTTCCTTTTCCATTCCCTGCATTCATTTTGATTTCTGTTTTAACTCCCAGATGCTTACTGGGAACTGCTTTGAGTGTTCACTGAGCGTGTTCAGTCCTGCTCCCTCTGCTCCCTCTAACTCCAGCGGCTGGGAAGCGCTTTAGGGAGCCGAGTGCGGGGCTGGGAGCCAGCCCCTGCCCTGCTCTGCCCCCGGGGGACATCACGGCGTGACCTATCTCCTCTGCTTCTAGCTGGGGGTGGCCAACCCACCTCGGAAAGAGGGGTCTGTTGTTGGGGGGGGGAAAGAAAGCTCTGGGCTCTGTCCCTGCCTGCCTGGCTCTTAGCCACTAGTCTCCATCCTCTGCTCCCACCAGCTGTTTGGAAGGGCTGAATCCAGCTGCTTGAACCATTTGCCTCCACCTCAAGACAGTAGAAATCCTCCCCCGTTGCTTGTTTTAAGTTGGCTCCGTGGTTGGTTTGGGTTTGGTTTTAGCCCAGGCAGGGTGCAGAGTGCCTCTGTGCGTGCACTGCCTGCAGAATGCTCCCCAGCTTTGCCTGTCCCTTTGGCTCTGGAGCGGCGCAGGGTCCCCGGCAGACCTCAGCACCTGTCTGGCACTGTCCTGCAGCAAAGCTTCTCACTGTTTTTGTGGTCCTTTGTGTTTGGTTTGTTGGTTTTTGGTTTGGTTTCGTTTCCCACCCCCTCCTCCTGGGTTTGGTTTTGCATAGAGTGTGACATTTCGGTTCCCTTGTGGTGTTTCTGACTCTTTGTGCCTTTCCTTTTGTGTTTGTTTCTTCGCCTTCCCTCAGTTTGCAGCGGGGCCTCGACCTGCCCATCACCAGGTACAGTACCTGCCCCTTCCTTATCCCCCCCACTAACTGCCTGGGGACGGGGGGTGGAGGTGCTGCACCCACTAACCCACCCCCTTCCTGACCAGCCCTGGGGGGAGCTGCTAGCACCTGGCTGACTGCTGCTAACCAGCTGCCTGCAGCAGAGGCAGGCAGGCAGGGCTCAGGCGGCACCGCCAGCTCCTTAGCCACCCCTGGGCACCACCTGCCTGGGGCAGGACAACCTGGGGAGCTGGTGGCCAGCTGCTCCTGGGCTCAGCTCACAGAGCTGATGGCCAGCTGCTCCTGGGCTGTGCTCACAGAGCTGGTGGCCAGCTGCTCCTGGGCTCAGCTCACAGAGCTGGTGGCCAGCTGCTCCTGGGCTGTGCTCACAGAGCTGGTGGCCAGCTGCTCCTGGGCTCAGCTCACAGAGCTGGTGGCCAGCTGCTCCTGGGCTCAGCTCACAGAGCTGGTGGCCAGCTGCTCCTGGGCTCAGCTCACAGAGCTGGTGGCCAGCTGCTCCTGGGCTCAGCTCACAGAGCTGGTGGCCAGCTGCTCCTGGGCTGTGCTCACAGAGCTGGTGGCCAGCTGCTCCTGGGCTGTGCTCACAGAGCTGGTGGCCAGCTGCTCCTGGGCTCAGCTCACAGAGCTGGTGGCCAGCTGCTCCTGGGCTCTGCTGGTGCTTGCAGGTTGCTAGAACCTTGGCTGAGTGTTTCCCAGCCTAGCTGCTGGGTTCAGTTCCCTGAGCTGAAGATGCCAACAAGAACCAGGCCTTTGCATCCTGGAGAGCATCCAACCTGCCAGGCTGGGAGCAGGGCAAAGGACTCTGCAGCCGAGGTGTTTCTGGAGGGATAGGCCTGGTAGTCCTCTGTCATCAGAGTGCTCAGGGCTGCTCTGACTCACCCTGTGGAAGCCAGACTGAGACATCTGTGTTGTGTTGCTCTTGCCTGACCTGGGCTTTGTAAGGCAGCACTTCACTGAGGACAGGGACAGTTGGGAGCAGCTCTGGCTGGTGAATCTCATGGGCAGGGCTTGCTAGGGGGGCAGAAATTCCCAGAGGACCTCTTCAGCGTTAGGACAGCCAAAACCATAGAATTCTTTTGGTTGGAAGAGACCTTTCAGATCATCTGGGTCCAACCCAGCACTGCCAGGCCACCACTGAAGCATGCACCCTCAGCACCACATCTCCAGGGATGGAGAATCCACCACTGCCCTGGGCAGCCTGAGCCAGGCCTTGACAGCTCTCAAGGAGAAGGAATTGTTCATGTCCAGCCTAAACCTCCCCTGGGACAGCTGCTTGGGTCCCTTTTCCTAGTCAAGGTGTCCAAATTTGCCTTTTCTATCAACCTCTGAGTCCATCTTTGCCAAATCCTTTTTCCTGGCATGGCTCAGGAGCAGTGTGGGCAGCAGGACAAGGGAGGTTCTCCTGCCCCTGTGCTCAGCACTGCTCAGGCCACCCCTTGAGTGCTGTGTCCAGTTCTGAGCTCTTCCAGTCAAGAGAGATGTTGAGGTGCTGGAAGGTGTTGAGAGAAGGGCAGCAAGGCTGGGGAGGGGCCTGGAGCACAGCCCTGTGAGGAGAGGCTGAGGGAGCTGGGGGGGTGCAGCCTGCAGCAGAGGAGGCTCAGGGCAGAGCTCATTGCTGCCTGCAGCTGCCTGCAGGGAGGCTGTAGCCAGGTGGGGTTGGGCTCTGCTGCCAGGCAGCCAGGGCCAGAAGAAGGGGCCCCAGGCTGAAGCTGTGTCAGGGCAGGTTGAGGCTGGATGTTGTTAGGAAGTTGTTGTCAGAGAGTGATTGGCACTGGAATGGGCTGCCCAGGGAGGTGGTGGAGTCTGTGTGGCTGGAGGTGTTGCAGCCAAGGCTGGCTGGGGCACTGAGTGCCATGGTCTGGTTGACTGGACAGGGCTGGGTGCTGGGTTGGACTGGATGATCTTGGAGGTCTCTTCCACCCTGCCTGATTCTGTGATACTTGTTGTAGCTTTTGAGTGGGCAGTGGTGGTGGTGATGGGTGGAGAAGAGGAGGAAAGGCTTGGCCAGTGCAGGAAAGCTCTGCTAGAGTCACTGTTTCTGTGTCACTCTTCTTCTGGCCTGGAAGGAGCCAGATCCTTGTTTCCATCAAGTTAGTAGGAAGAAATAACTCCAGGACCTGCTGGGACAGGAGAGTCCTGCAAGGCTTATTCCAGGAGAATTATCTTGTTCTCTGCCCCTGTTAGTCTGAACACTGCAGAAGTGAGCATCTTGGCACCTCAAGGCTCATCCAGTTCCAGCCCCCTGCCATGGGCAGGGCACCTCCCACCAGCACAGCTTGTGCAAGGCCCCATCCAGCCTGGCCTTCAACACCTCCAGGGAGGTCTCCCCTCTCCAGCTCACAGCCACTGTCCCTCATCGTGGCATTCCCAGACCTTGTCCAAAGTCCCTCCCCAGCTCTTCTGCAGCCCCTTCAGGCACTGCAAGGCTGCTCTGAGGTCTCTCTGCAGCCTTCTCTTCTCCAGGCTGAACAGCCCCAGTCTCCCAGCCTGCTGTCACAGCAGAGGTTCTCCAGCCCTCTGATCATCTCTGTGGCCTCCTCTGGACCCTCTCCAGGTCCCTGTTGTGCTGGAGGCCCCAGGACTGGAGGCAGTGCTGCAGGTGGGGTCTTAGCAGAGCAGAGGGGCAGAATCTCCTCCCTGTGCTGCTGCTCTCCCTGCTCTGCCTGTAGGATCTTTGTCCCTTCTCCCTCAGAGAGCAGCACACAGGCAGGGATCGTCCCGAGCAGGACAGAGCAGAGCAGAAGGAGGCTTTTGCCCTCCTTTGTGCCTGGCAGGGCCCTGCAGTGCCAGCAGCAGTGGAGGGATGCTCGAGGGGTGCTGGAGCTATGCAGGGGACAACAGAGGTGGCCTCTTGTTTAGGTACTTTTGCTCTTGACCTTAGCTTCAGGTCTGTGTTCAGCCTGCGTGGTGCTGAGCATGCCTGGCTGGGCAGCAGCTGCTGGGGTCTCTCCTTGGTCGTTGCCAAGGCAGATGGCCCAGTGGAGCCATCCCATGTCCTCCTGAACACTGGAGAGCTCCTCCTGGCCCACGAGTCTTGAGGCACTGCAGCCTTGGAGGAAAGCACTGCAGCACTTAGTGGCTCTGCTGCTGGGACCCTTCCTCCAGTCTGTCATAACTCGATCTTAAAGCTCCCTTTGGATCCAGCTGTGACCCTGGCTCCTGGCTCCCTGGGACCCTCATGCCTGCAGCTTAAGATGTGGAATTCCCAAGTGTTTTCCCTGGGTTTCTCCCTCTGCTTTGCTGTTAGGGTTTGGATTCCAGTCCATTTGAAGGCTGCCTGTGATTAGGAGAGAAGCTGTCACCAGCAGACAGCCTTCTCAGGCTGCATTGCCAGTTGAGTCATCTGCTGGATCAGGACAGGCAAAGCCATCCATGGGCTCTCTGCACAGGGATGGGCTTCTGAGGGGCCGAAAGTCTCTGCCTGTGGTGGGGATTGAGGATAGGGAGAGAGATTTTTAACACCAGCCCATGCAGGAGGCTGCCAACTGTTGGAGTTTGTTCCTCCCAAACCCAAATCTTAGAGGATGATTCCATCCTGGCCTGGATCAGCAGAGGTGTGGGCAGCAGCAGCAGGGCAGGGATCATGCCCCTGGGCTGGGCACTGGGGAGGTTGCACCTCAAATCCTGGGTTCAGTTTTTTGCCACTCACTCCAAGAAGGACATTGAGGAGCTGGAGGAGGTCAGAGAAGGGCAAGGAAGCTGGAGAAGGGTCTGGGGAGGAGCAGCTGAGGGAGCTGGGGGAGGGGGAGGTTAGTCTGGAGAAGAGGAGGCTGAGTGCAGAGCTCATTGCTCTCTGCAGCTCCCTGAGAGAAGATTGGAGCCAGGTAGGGGTTGGGCTCTTCTCCCTACTAGCAGGTGATGGAAGGGGAGGAAATGACCTGTAACTGTTCCAGGGCACTTTTAGATTGGCCATGAGGAACAAATTCTTTGCTGCCACAGTGGTCAGGCACTGGCACAGGCTGCCCAGGGAGGCGGTGGAGTCCCCATCCCTGGAGGTGTTCCAGAAAGCTGTGGCCATGGCACCTGGGGACAGGTTTCAGTGGCCATGGGGTGCTGAGTTGAGGCCTGGGTGACCTCAGAGAGCTTTTCCAAGTGAAACAATTCCATGATTCTGTGCCTGAGCCCAGATCTCACAGGGGGAACTTCTCACATGCTTCAGTTGTGTAACTCCAGCAAGAGGCTTTGAGGCTGAGGTTGTGTAAGCTCAGCAGCACCAAAGCAGTCACTTGCCCGTGGCTGTGCTCAGGCTTAGTGAACACCACCCCAAGCCCTTCCCAGAGGCAGCAGCAGCAGCAGGGTGAGGTTTGCAGTGATCTCTGTGTCAGCCCCAGGGTGTTTTTAACTCCCTCCCTCCTGTTGTTTCCTGCCTTTTCCAGCCACGCTCTGGGCTGTTCTCTAAGCTTGGTTCCTGCTGCTTATTAGATCTTTGCAGAGCTCCAGGTGCAGGATTCAAGCACCTGAAGCTGGCTGGCAGGAGGCAATGGCTGCCCTGCTGCCTCCAAGCCACTTCGTGGGGTCACAGAATTGTTTGGCTTCGAAGAGACCTTTAAGACCTCCTCCCCTCCTCTCCTCCTCCTTCCTTTCCTCTTTTCCTTCTCTCCTCCTCCCCTCCTCTCCTCTTTTCCTCCCCTCCTCTCCTCTTTTCCTCCCCTCCTCTCCTCTTTTCCTCCTCTCCTCCTCCCCTCCTCCCTCCTCTCCTCTTTTCCTCCTCTTCTCCTTCTCCCCTCCTCTGCTTCTCCCCTCCTCTGCTTCTCCCCTCCTCTGCTTCTCCCCTCCTCTCCTTCTCCCCTCCTCTCCTTCTCCCCTCCTCTCCTTCTCCCCTCCTCTCCTCCTCCCAGGTCACATTCCCTCCTCAGCCTTCTTGGTGGGACCCAAAAGACTCAAAATGAAGAACAGACTTAGGGTGTGAGAAGCTTAGCTGAAGTGGAGGCCTTGGCTTTGTCACTGGGTTTGGTAGCACTGGTGCCAGGTGGCTGGACTGGATGATTTTGGAGGTCCCTCCTCTCAGTGTGGTTGATCTTCCCTTTTGCTCCCTTTCCCCACAGCCTCCTGCAGGGCTTTGTGGGCCCCATCACAGCTCCCAGCCTATAGCCAGGGGCCTGTCCCCGTGCTGGTTGCTGGGCTGAGCTCAGCACTGATTTGTTCTCAGTCCTCTTCCCAGCAGTTTATTTCTCTGAGAAGCTTTTGGGCAGGGAAGGAGGAAGAGAGGGCCCAGTTCTGGAGCCTATTACAGGGAAGATCTGGAGGTGCTGGAGGGTGGCCAGAGAAGGGCCAGGAGGATGAGCAGGAGGCTGGAGCTGCTCTGCTGTGGGCACAGGCTGAGAGAGTTGGGGCTGCTCAGTGTGGAGAGGAGAAGGCTCTGAGGAGACCTTACTGTGGCCTTGCAGTGTCTGAAAGGGGCTACAAGAAAGCTGGGGAGGGACCTTTTAGGCTGTCAGGCAGTGATAGGACTGGGGGGGATGGATCCAAGCTGGAGGAGGGGAGATTTAGATTGGATGTGAGGAAGAAGTTCTTCCCCATGAGGGTGGTGAGAGCCTGGCAGAAGTTGCCCAGGGAGGTTGTGGAAGCCTCATACCTAGAGGTATTTAAGGCCAGGCTGGATGTGGCTCTGGGCAACCTGCTCTGGTGTGAGGTGTCCCTGCCCCCCCAGGCAGGGGTTGGAGCTGGATGATCTTTGAGGTCCCTTTCAGCCCTGACAGTGCTGTGACTCTGGTTCTGAGGGCAGAAGTGCTCCATGGAGCCTTCAGGGAGTGATGGCTCAGAGGTGCAGTGCAGCACTGGTTAGCGAGCACAGCCCTGCTCATCTCCATTGCTGAGCCTGCAGCCACACAGCTGCACCCTGCCAGGGCTCGGGGCCCAGCCTGAGCCTTCACCCTGAGCCTTCACCCTGAGCCAGGGTGGCCAGCACAGAGGCAATGCTGGGCTAAGCAGTCCAGGCACTGGGTCTGAGCCACCCATGGAGGAAAGCAACGTGCCCAGAGAAGGGTGACAAAGCTGGTGAGAGGCCTGGAACACAAACCCTGTGAGGAGAGGCTGAGGGAGCTGGGGGGGTGCAGCCTGCAGCAGAGGAGGCTCAGGGCAGAGCTCATTGCTGCCTGCAGCTGCCTGCAGGGAGGCTGTAGCCAGGTGGGGTTGGGCTCTGCTGCCAGGCAACTAGCACCAGAAGAAGGGGCCCCAGGCTGAAGCTGTGTCAGGGCAGGTTGAGGCTGGCTGTTGTTAGGAAGTTGTTGTCAGAGAGAGTGATTGGCACTGGAATGGGCTGCCCAGGGAGGTGGTGGAGTCTGTGTGGCTGGAGGTGTTGCAGCCAAGGCTGGCTGGGGCACTGAGTGCCATGGTCTGGTTGGTTGGGCAGGGCTGGGGGATAGGTTGGACTGGATGATCTTGGAGGTCTCTTCCACCCTGGTTGATTCTATGATGATTCTATGATGATGCAGTGGGGGTCGATCAGAAGGAGCTTGGGGTTCACTCAGGTCATTGATTCTGCTCCCTGGCAGCCTCTAACCTGTCTGACCTTCAGCAGGCCTCTGCCTCAGGCTCCTCTGGGGAGAAGGCTGAGCAGAAGATGATGTCTAAGAAAAGGATCTGGGGGCAAGTGTGGGGAGTGACTGAGACCTGAGTGGTGAGGTGGTGCCAAGAGGGGCAGGTAGGGCCTGGGTGTGGGTTTGCTTCATCTCCCTCTTAATTACTGGGGCACAGTAATTAATTACTGGGGGGGCTGGGAGGGTCTGTGGGACGCATCAGGAGGGCAAAGGTAGAAAATGTGGGGGGAAAGAGGGGGCTGTGTGAGGGGGACTGGTGGGGTGGAAAAGCAGGGGGTGGTGGAGGTGGTGGAAGCAGGAGGTGATGGCAGCAGGGGTGATGGAAGCAGAGGGTGGTGGCAGCAGGGGTGATGGAAACAGGTCTGATGGATGCAGGACTGCTGGAAGCAGGGCTGGTGGAAGCAGGGGTGATGGAAACAGGTCTGATGGATGGAGGATTGTTGGCAACAGGGCTGGTGGAAGCAGGGCTGCTGGAAGCAGGGCTGGTGGAAGCAGGGGTGATGGAAACAGGTCTGATGGATGGAGGATTGTTGGCAGCAGGGCTGATGGAAGCAGGGCTGGTGGAAACAGGGCTGTTGGCAGCAGGAGTGATGCAGCAGCATGAGGTGCAAGCCCTTGCCCTGCAGTGCCATGGAGGAGTGGAGCTCATTAGCTGAACCCACTCAGGCACTGCAGCCTCCAGGCAAAGCCCAGAAGGTGTTTCCAGCTGAGTCGTGGCTGCTGTGCTGGGGCAGCAGTGCCTGGAGCATGTCCACAATTCTGCCTCTTTACCTTCCACAAAGGCCTCTTGAGGAGGTGGGTGAAGGGCAGCCAGGGTGGGGAGGGCTTGTGACAGGAGCAGGCTGGAGGAGCTGAGCTGGAGGCAGCTGACAGAAGCAGGAGCTGAGAGGGGTTTGGTTGTGCTCTTGTGTGAGTAGGTCAAGAAGCAGCCCTGGGAGGAAAGAGCGAAAGAACATTTCTGTAGACCCATGGAGTGGCTCAGGTCAGAGGGGACCTCAGAGCTCATCTACTCCATCCCCCCACCATGGGCAGGGACACCTCTCAACTAGCCCAGGTTGCCCAAGGCCTCATCCAACTGGCTGCCCCCTCCCTGGAGGTGTTGGAGGCCAGGCTGGCTGAGGCCTTGAGCAAGCTGTGCTGGTGGGAGGTGTCTCTGCCCATGGCAGGGAGCTTGGAACTGGGTGAGCTTTGAGGTCCCTTCCAACCCAACCTCTTCTGTCATTCCCTGAACCTGGAGTTTGCTTGTGGGGGTCACCTGCTGTAGAACTTAGCAATGCCCTGGTGGTGTCTGATGCTTGCTGGAGGAGCAAGCCTGTGGAGCAGACCACCCAGTCTGGTGCCCAGAGCCTGCTTCTGTGCCTGCTGCTGTGGCAGGCAGCAGAGGTGGAGCTTCTGCAGTGTGGCAGCCCAGGATGTGACATCTCAGCAGCTGGCAGTGAGGGAGGTGAGCAGCTCTCTAAAGCAGGAGCTCTGTGCTGCTGGAAGTGTTTCAGTGATGTGTGAGCAGGTTCTGGAGGTGCAGCCTGGGGAGCAGGGTTTGTGCCCAGGGCTCCCCCAGGGGAGGGCTCCGTCTCCTGCAGTGAAGGTTTCTCCACACCGCTCTGTGCTGTGGTTTGCTGCAGGTCCCAGCTCAGCCTCTGCAGACAGAGAGAGCTGTGCTGGCTCTTGGCTTTGCTTCTCCCCAGAAGCCACTCTGGGAAGACTTCTGCTGGAACCTGCTGGCGAGTTAGAGGCAAGAGAAAGGACTTTGGCCCCCTGTGGGGCGGCTCTTTGGATGCGAAACGCTGCAGGCTCTCCCCGTGCGTTTAGGCTGTGCCCTTGGGTGGTGCCATGCTCCCGTGGTCCCCCCCAGCTGGTTGGTGCTGATGCAGGAGCATGGCACTGTGTTGCTCTGCTGGTTTGCTCTCTGCACCCTCACTGCCAAGCTTTTCTCCTCGAGCTGTTGCCTTCTCCTCGTTCAGGTGGCACAGGCAGTGTGCCGGTGCCAGCTCTTCATCCAGCCTCTCAGGGTTGGGGTAAAGGTGTTGTGCTCATCTGAGCCACCTCTGCCTTTCCTGGAGAAATCAGTTGCTCTGGGGAACATTTCAGGTGTCTGAAAGTCTTCAGCAGCACCAGAAGGAGCATTTTAAGGCTGTTGTCATGTCGGTGGCATCACAGCTTCCTCCTGCCCTCCTTTCCAAAAGCAGATCAACCCAGCTCACTCCTTCACCCCTCAGTGGTCACCACTCTCCTTTCTTCTCACCTCTCCCCATCTCATTGCTCACAGCCTCTTCTCATCGCTGCACTTCATCACTCAGCAGCCCTCCAGGGGATGTTTGATGGCTTAGTGCCTGCAGGTTTGTCACCTGACAATTAAGGGCCTGCCATGGCTTGGTGCAGGAGTGGAGACCACCTCCATCGTCTGGGCGAGGCTTTCTGCTCTGGAGCCCTGAAAGAGACCAGAAGGGAAAGATGTTTGATGCTGCAGGAGCAGAGAGAACAAAGTCTCTGCAGAGTCAGTCAAGCTTTGGTTGGGATTTTTGGCCTTTTTTACACTGCTGTGGAAGATTTTATAGCAGAATCTCTGCCCCTTGCCCTGGGTCTCTGCTGAAGAGTCCTCGGTGCCTGTGCAGTGCCTTTCTCTTGCTGTCTCTGCGAGAGAGGAGCGGGAGCAGGACAGGAAGGTGCCTGGAGCTGTGTGCAGTTAGGGTGCATGTGACCTCCTGTCCCTTCCTATTGATCTGTAAGCTGTTCCATTGGCTTTCTTTCTGTTTCCTGCTGCTTTCTTGCTTCGTTATTGAAGGGAGGATTCAGACCTATACAGGTAACTTTCACTCCTGGTTCTGCATGGCATCAGTGTCCCCCTCACTCCCCTCATCACTCTGTTAGTGAATGCCTTCATGTCTGACTCACATCTTACTGACTTGGGTTTAAGATTGCAAAGTCTGCACAGCCAAGGTCCTGCAGTGCCATGAATGCTCCATAGAGTGGATGCTGCTGTAAGGGTGGAGAGCAGAGCCTGGCCCAGTGGGTTGCTTGGTCCTGGACCTGGTCCATCTGCGTGGGGCATCACTTCATGCAAACCTGATAGAGGAGTTTGGTGCCACCCTGGAAGAGGTTGCCAGCTTTCTGAAAACAGAGGGCAAGTCACCTGGCTCAGCTTGGATCAGGGACAGGCACGAGGTGCCTCTGGCCTGGGTACAAATCTGGCCTGGGGGCTGGTGGTGAAGGTTGGAGCAGAAGATCTCTGAGGTCCCTTCCAACCTGAGCCCCTGCGTGGCATCAGCTGCCTCCGGTGTTCCCCCGGCACATTCCCCAGGGTGGCTTTTCTGGCACCCACCCCACCTCCTAAATACTCCACCTGACAAAATGCTTTTCCCGAGGCTGGGAAGCTGAGCTGTGGAATTCACCAGGTGCAAACAGCTGCTGGGAGCTGAACCTTCCTTACCGTGTCCTACCCTGCGGGTTCGAAGGCTTTGCCCTTGCTCCCCGCAGCCAGGACTTGCCCTGCGGTTTCCCGGAGGCTTGGCAACCCTTTGGGAGCAGCACTAGAACTGCCAGGCTGCAGTGGCATTCCAGACTCTTGCCCGGGAAGTCTGACCCTTTCTTTCTTCTCTCTCCCTCCTCTCCCCTGTGCCCTGCCCCAGTTTTTTCAGAGGCCTCAGCTCCAGCCTCCGAGAGCCACCCTCCAGAACAGCAGCCCTTCCATCCGTCCTGGGGCGCAGACGCCGACCGCGGTCTATCAAACCAACCAGCACATCATGATGGTCAATCACCTGCCAATGCCCTACCCGATGCCTCAGGGCCCCCAGTACTGTATCCCACAGGTAAAAATCCCAAACCCTCAGCCAGGCACCCGAGGAACCCCAGAGGGCAGCCTCTGAGATGCTCTCCAGACCTGCCCCAGCGGTGGGAGGGAGCCGCAAGCGCAGCCGCGGTGGCACAGTCAGCCTCTGGCCTTCCTCTCTGCAAAATGTTTGTCCTTCTGCTATGGCAGTGACTGAAAATGCCCTTCCCAGGTGAGCTCTCCCTCCAGAGCAGTGGGTGAGGAAGCTCTTGGAAGATGTGACTGTCTCTCAGTTGATTCACTGGCCCGACAATGGCTCTACAGCCTTGGGCCTCGTCCAAACCTGCTGTTGATGAGGTCAGGGAGTGACTGTTCTCCACTTCAGCTCTCCTGTCCTCCTGCTCTCATCCTCAGGGGCCATAACTTAACTTCTCTTGCTTTTATTGACCATTACATTCCTGAACCTATAATTAATGGGGCCGATAATCAGCTCCCCACTGAGCTGGAGGGTGGGTGAGGGGGGGCTCAGTTCCAGCTTCTGTTTGTGGCAGCAGGCAGTTGCCCATCTCTGTAAGCTGATGGTTGTGTTTTCCCTCCTAGTATCGTCACAGTGGCCCTCCCTATGTCGGCCCCCCCCAGCAGTATCCAGTTCAGCCACCAGGACCAGGGCCCTTTTATCCAGGACCAGGTCCTGGAGAATTCCCCAATGCCTATGGTGAGTTCTGCTTGGAGATTGCTTACAAAGGCCTTTCTCTGGGTGTGTTTTGCTGCTGTCCAGCTGAAGATTTATAGCAGCAAAATGGATTAGCATTTGTTTGAACTTCAAACAGCTGCTCGATTGGGTTGTGTCACAGCCCTTATTATTCACTCCTGAAGAGCTCCCAATGCCAGAGCATTGTTTGTGTTCCTTAAGGAAAGGCTGCAGCTCACAGAGCTGCCCATAATCAGAGGGGAACAAGAATGGGAGCTGCTCCTTAGGCCCTGCTCAATCATTGTTATTTATTAAGGTATTGTGAGCACATCTGGCAGTGAGCTCCCCGGGGAGCCCCCAGCCTGGCCACAGCAGCACAGCAGTCAGCAGTCCTGCTCCCAGCACTGAGGGAGGGAAAAGCACAGACCGTGCCCCTTGTCCTGCAGTGGGCTGGGTTGGAAGAGACCTTCAAGATCATCCAGTTCCAGCCCCCTGCCATGGGCAGGGACACCTCCCACCAGCACAGGTTGCTCCAGGCCTCATCCAGCCTGGCCTTGAACACCTCCAGGCAGGAGGCTGCCACAGCCTCCCTCAGCAACCTGTGCCAGTCTCTCCCCACCCTCACACTCAACAATTTCTTCCTCCTCTCCACTCTCCCTCTCCCCTCTCCCAGCTCAAAGCCATTGTCCCTCGTCCTGGCACTCCCAGCCCTTGTCACAAGTCCCTCCCCAGCTCTCCTGCAGCCCCTTCAGGTGCTGCAAGGCTGCTCTGAGATCTCCCTGCAGCCTTCTCCAGGCTCAACAGCCCCAACTCTCCCAGCCTATCCCCACGGGAGAGGTTCTCCAGCCCTCTGGTTGGGCTCAGCAGCCTTGGTGCTGCCAAGGTGAAGTTAGTCCAAAGAGTTCCTAAGCCTTGCGTGGGTGGAAGTTTGCCCTTTGAACAGGCACCTCCTGGCCTTGTCTTTTCTGAAGCAGAAGGGTTAGGAGATGGTTCCACACTGGTGTGGGGTGGCCAGCAGCAGTGTGGGGTGGCCAGCAGGGGTGTGGGGTGGCCAGCAGCAGTGTGTTGACTGTGGCACACTGCAGTCAGAGTGTCTGATTGACTCCCTTAGGTGCACCTAAGCTGCACCTTAAAGTTCAGAGACCACACACCCAGTGCTGCCATCCCTCTTGCCCACATCTCACTGCTCTTTGGCTCCTCCAGGACCTCACTACTGCTTCGGATTCAGTTTGCAGAGCCCATGTGGCAGTGGCTGACTTCCTCCACTGTCCCATGAGGCCTCTTCACAGTCCTCTTTCACAGAAGAGGAATAAATCCTTTCTCCTCACTGCCAATGTGTTGCCAGACACAGCACAGGCACCTCTGAGGTTCTCTGGGGGATCCTTTGACCTTCTGGCCCTCTACAGCTCCCTGAAAGGAGGTTGGAGCCAGCTGGGGGTCAGTCTCTTTTCCCAAGGAACAAGTGGTAGGACGAGAGGAAATGGCTTCAGGTTGCTCCAGGGGAGGTTCAGGTTGGACATGAGGAACAATTTCTTCCTCCTGAGGGTCTCAGGGCCTGGCCCAGGCTGCTCAGGGCAGTGGTGGAGTCCCCATCCCTGGAGAGATTTCAGAGCCATGGAGCTGCGGTGCTGAGGGCCATGGTTGGGTGGTGCTGGGCTGAGGGTTGGACTGGATGATGTGAAAGGTCCCTTCCAGCCCAGGCAATCCTGTGAGTGCAGGTTTGCCTGCTCACTGCCTCTTGCTTCCTTGCTGTGCATGCAGGGGCTGGAAGTGTTTGGTCTCTCAGCAGGCACTGGGAGACAACCAAACTTCCAGTGCTGGTCTGGGCACTGCTGCTGGCCGTGGCCTTTGCTCTGGAGCTCAGCACTTCAGAGGCCCTGTGACAGCAGAGTCCCTGCAGGGGGGCAGAGCTGGGAAGAAGGTGAGAAGGGAGCATGCTGCAGCACACAGACCTTGGGAAGGTGACCACTGCCTTCCTGCACCTGTCTCACTGTGCCTGTTTAGTGCTCTCGGTACCAGTGAGCTTCCACCTTGGCATGGTGGATGGGAAGGAAGGAGAATGAAACTTGGGTGCTGCTGAGCTGGGAAGGAGCAGAGGGGCAGTTTGTGGCTGGTTGCCACAGAAGCTCTGCTGCTTCCCAGCTCCTGCCTTCCACAAAGGAAGGATCCTTCCTGGAGCTGGTCACCTCCTGCAGTTTGGCTCCAGCTCCTCTCTGGCAGGGCCCACCCTGGGGCTCTGATTAGATCTGCTTTCCAGGAAACTACAAATGGAGGAGATTAACACCCTGGAGGGCTCCCAGGCTTCCTCCTGGCCTCTCATGTTCCCCAGACTCTGTTGTGCACCTGGCCAGCACGGCCAGAGTGTTGCTCTGAAGAGCTTGAGGCACTGGTGCAGGAGGATTCCTGCTTCCCAGAGCCGTGAGGACAGCAGTGGAGACTCTCATGCCCCAAGGCCAGACCTGAAGTCACTCTGCCAGCCCTGCAGTTCAGAATAGGAAGTTTGTTGAGTCATCCAGGCCACTCTCATGGCAGCATCTGAGCATGGACAGAGCCAGCAGAGCTCTGGCAGCTTGGTCTGCAGCTACCTGCCTGCTTTCCTCACTCTAAGCATGCAGACAGGAGCTGGCTCTGAGCTTTGGCTCTCCAGGTCTCCATGTGAGGGAGCTGGGCTGGCTTCATTGCCTCCCTTACATCCTACCCATAATAGAACACCCTCCTGCTTTGCTTGCAGGCACCACGCAGGCTTCTGTGCCTGTGTCAGGGTTGGTTGAGTGAAAGAACAGCTCAGAAGGCTCCAGCTGTGAGTGCAAGCAGGCAGTGCAGCTGGCACCCATGCCTGGAAGGGAAGAACCCAGCTGCATCCTGCCAGTTCCCCTGGTACCTGCTGTGCAGGCAGAAGCCAGCTCCACTCTGGCACCTTTGGAATCACAGAGTGATTGAGGGTGCAGGAGACCTCTAAAACCACCAAGTCTGTCCAGCCAGTGCTGCCAGCTTGCCACTAACTCGTGTCCCACAGTGCCATGTCCCACAGTGCCCTGCCCACTGCTTTCCTGGGTGCCTCTGGAGGGCCTGGCAGCCTGACCACTCTTGCAGGGAAGGAATTGTTCCTCATGTCCAACCTGAGCCTGCCCTGGAGCAACCTGAGGCAGTTTCCTCTTGCCTTGTCTCCTGTTCCTTTGGAGAAGAGCCCAACCCCCTCTGGCTCCAGCCTCCTTGCAGGCAGTTGGAGAGATCAATGAGCTCTGCCCTCAGCCTCCTTTTCTGCAGGCTCACCACCCCCAGCTCCCTCAGCTGCTCCTCCCCAGCCCTGCTCTCCAGACCCTTCCCCAGCTCTGTTGCCTTTCTCTGGACCTGCTGCAGCCTCTCAATGTCCTTCATGGAGTGAGGAGGCCAAAACTGACCCCAGGACACAAGGTGTGGCCTCACCAGTCCCCTGCCCTGCTCCTGCTGGCCACACTCCTGCTGATCCAGGCCAGGCTGTTGGTGCCCTTCTTGCCCACCTGGGCACACCCTGGCTCATCTCCAGCTGTCACCCAACATCCCCAGGCCCTTTTCTGATGGGCAGTTCCCAGCCACTCTGCCCCAAGCCTGAAACCTTTGTGGGGTTGTTGTGACCCAAGAGCAGGACCCAGCCCTTGGCCTCGTTGAACCTCATCCCCTTGGCCTTGACCCATCCATCCAGCCTGTTCAGATCCCTCTGTGGAGCCTCCAACCCTCCAGCAGCTCAGCATCCCACCCAACTTGCTGTCAGCTGCAGTCTGAGGTGCTTCCATCCTCTTATCCATACCAGTGCTGCAGATGTTGAAGAGAGCTGGTCCCAGGGGGAGCCCTGGGGAGCACAGCTGCCAGCTGCCCACCCACTGCGTTTGCCTGTGGCTGTGCCTGGCACACAGTTAAAGCCCTGGGGCATTCCCAGCCCCTCTTGGCCTTGCTGGAGCTGCAGTGGGTGCTGTGAGTGCCCTCAGCAGCACAGGCTGGTTCTGCAGTACCCATGCACCTCCTCTCTGTGTGTTGCAGCCTGAGAAGAGCAGGGCTTGGAATTCAGTTTTCTGGTTGCAGTTGGCCTTGCAAGTCCTTTCTGATGCTTGCACTGAATTTCTCTCCAAAGGCCAAAAAAAACCCCTCCCTCCCAGCCCCCAGCAAACTCTGACCTGTGGGTCAGGCAGAGCACTCCCAGCATGGGCCAGGGGTCTCCTGCCTGGCTTTCAGCAGCCTCTCAGAGTTGAAGCACAGGAGAAGCTTTGGTTTGCACAGAGGCAAAAGTGCAGCAGTGGCTTCATGACTCCTGTTGATGGAGCAGCAGCTTCTGCTGTAGGGGAGGAAGAGCAAAGCACAGCCTGGTTACCAGCTGAACTGAGCCAGCAACCTGCCCTCATGGCCAAGAGGCCAGTGATGACCTGGGGGCATGAAGAAGAGTGTGGCCAGCAGGTTCTCCTCCTCCTCTGCTCTGCCCTTTGGAGGCCACCTCTGGGTCCAGTTCTGGGCTCCCCAGGTCAAGAGAGACAGGGAACTGCTGCAGAGAGCCCAGGGGAGGCTGCAGAGCTGCTGAGGGGCCTGGAGCAGCTCTGTGAGGAGCAAAGGCTGAGAGCCCTGGGGCTGAGAGCCTGCAGAAGAGCAGCCCCAGAGGGGAGCTGAGCAATGCTCAGCAAGAGCTAAAGGAGCTGTGGGGAGCAAGAGGCTGGGGCCAGACTCCTGTCAGTGGTGCCCAGGGACAGGACAAGGGTGAGGGGACACAGACTGGAACCCAGGAGGTTCCACCTGAGCAGGAGGAGCAACTTCCTTGGTGTGAGGGTGCTGGAGGCCTGGAGCAGGCTGCCCAGAGAGGTTGTGGAGCCTCCTTGTGTGGAGAGCTTCCAACCCCCCTGCCCATTGTGCTCCTGGGCAAGCTGCTGTGGGTGCCCTGCTTTAGCAGGGGGTTGGAGTGGATGATCCCCAGAGGTCCCTTCCAGCCCTCACCACGCTGAGGTTCTGGGTTACAGCAGTGGCAGTTGTACCTCTTGCACTTTGTTCTGTTCCATTAACAAGCTGAGTTTCTCACCCTGGTTTCTGTCCTGTCCCCCCTAGGAACACCTTTCTACCCAAGCCAGCCAGTCTATCAGTCTGCACCCATCATAGTGCCTACACAGCAGCAGCAGCCTCCACCAGCTAAGAGAGAGAAAAAAACGGTGAGTGCTGATCCTCCCCTGCCCCACCCCCGGGGCTCTGTCCTGCTGCTAGGACTAAGGCAGCCCAGGAGCCTCTTAAGCTTTAGGCTGAGCTTTATGCTCACAGAGGCCTTGCCTTGCACACCTGAGTGTGGTTCCACATCTGGCCGTGGGGGTTGTCCATTCTCTCTGGGAGCTTCCTGCTCTGAGCTGGTGCCAGTCAGAAAGGAGCAGCTCTGTGCCAGAGATCCTCAGCTGCCCTCACCGTGGCTCAGAGGTTAAGCAAGGAGCCAGGTGGGGAATGAGCAAACCCAGAGGAGTTTGGGAGAAGCTGGGAATTGATTTCAGTGAAGTTGTTCAGTTGTGCTGTGGGCAAGGTAGAAAACCTGACCCCTGGGGGCCTGCAGGTCTGAAGGAACCTGAGCACACATCAGCAAAGTGGGCAGAGGTTTGAAGGCCTCACTTCTCTTCCTCCTCCCCTGGGCAGGAGCAGAGCTACAAGTGGGTAGGTTGAGACTGGGTGTTAGGAAGAAGTTCTTCCCCATGGGGGTGGTAAGAGCCTGGCACAGGTTGCCTGGGGAGATGGTGAAAGCCTCATCCCTTGAGGTCTCTAAAGCCAGGCTGGATGTGGCTCTGGGCAGCCTGCTCTGGTGTGAGGTGTCCCTGTCCACAACAGGGAGGGGTGGAACTGGATGAGCCTTGAGGTCCCTTCCAGCCCTGGCAGTTGTGTGAGTCTGTGATTTGAGACACAGGTGGCTGGAGCTGAAGGCCATCTGCAGGTGGGTGGTGGTGGGGAGCAGCAGAGGCACACCGAGGGCATGGAAGCAGTTCAGGGTGGGCTGGGACCTGTGAAGGGATCCTTTCAAAGCTGTTGCAAAGGCACTGAGTTGGCATCAGAGGGAGGGTGAGAGTGGGGTGAAAACAAGACAAGAGGCATTTCCTGAGGGGGGGAAGTGGAACTTGGACATGGCTCAGGGTAGAGGATCTTGGGGTCTTGGCCTGAGGTGACACTGGAGTTAGCAGGGCTGGTGAGAAAGGCCTTCTGCATGGCAGCCAAGGGGCATGCAGTGCTACTGCCACCTCCTCACCATCCTCTTTGGTCTGGAGGAGCCTCTTTCCAGCATCCAGAGCTCGAGGTGGCCACAGCAGTGATGCCACTTCAGAGGCACAGCTGCTCAGAGAGGCTGAGCTGTGGCTTTAGCAGTCTCCTGCCAGCAGAGCTGCTGGAGGTGGGCAGGCAGGAGGAGCTTCCAGTGCTTTGCTCTGGGTGTGCTGCCTGGGTTTGTGGAGTGGTGTCACAGCTGAAGAGAGGATAAAGAGAACTGAGGCCTCTCTGCACACACATCCACCTGCCCCAGCAGCTGGGTGTTGGACAGGAAGCTTCAGGCAGGAGAGCTTGGTTCATGCCATCAGGAGAAGGGGCAGGAGCTGCTGAGTCCTTGCTGCTGTGGTTAATTAAAGGCTTTAGCAGGGTAACTCCATCAAAACCAAGGGGAGGCCACATCTTGTCAGCACCCTGAGTGCCACACCAGTGCTCAGACGTCCTCACAGCCCAGAGCTGTCCAGAAGACATCAGAAGCTGCTGAAGTGATTCATCGGCAGAGCCCTCTGCAGCTGCATGTTGCTGAGTGAAGAGCTCAGAGCCAGTTGCACTGGGGCAGGATCTTGTCTCTGGCTTTGATGTGATCAGCACAGTGGGGACTTTGTGTGCATTTGGATGGAGTTGCACCAAGAGCTTTTGGGAAGGGGGGAAGGGGGGCAGGCAAACACCAGCACTGTCTGTAGCTGTGTGGGCATCTTCACTTCTGCTGCTGCAGATTGGAGACTGCTCCAGATTAAGGCAGGAGCTGTGCTGCTCCCTGTGTTCAGTGACCCAGCCTGGCTCCAGAAGCAGCTGAGGCTTCAGCTGAGTGTGTTCTGGAGAGGTTTGTTTTCATGGACTCACAGAATGGTTTGGGCTGGGAGGAACCTTAAAGCTCCTCCAGTTGCAACCTTCTGCCATAGGCAGGGACACTTCCCACCAGCCCAGGTTGCTTAGGGCCTCATCCAGCCTGGTCCTGAACACCTCCAGGCAGGGGACATCCACAGCCTCCCTGGGCAACCTGTGCCAGGGTCTCACCCCACTCACTCTCAAGAATTGCTTCCTCATCTCCACTGTCAGCTCTCCCAGCTCAAGGCCATCGTCCCTTGTCCTGTCAGAAGTCCCTTCCCTCCCTCTCCCGGCGCCCTTTCAGGCCCTGGAAGATGAGGTGTGACATCCCACACGTTCCAGCTCACCAAAGCCCAGGCAGTGCTCCTGCAGCGCAGCAGCTCAGCCCGGAGCATCTCCCCCGCTGCGCTGCGGTGCCTCTGTGTCCTGTCCATCCTCTCCTCTCCCTGAGCCCCCAGGCCAGGGTGGAACTCCTCTGAATTCTTTCTTCCCTCGATCCCGCAGATCCGGATCCGGGATCCAAACCAGGGAGGCAAAGACATAACAGAAGAGATCATGTCTGGAGGGGGCAGCAGGAACCCGACCCCCCCCATCGGCAGACCCACGTCCACGCCTACGCCGCCTCAGGTAACCACCTGCCCCTGGGGGCTC
This sequence comes from Pogoniulus pusillus, assembly GCF_015220805.1. Classification (NCBI taxonomy): domain Eukaryota; kingdom Metazoa; phylum Chordata; class Aves; order Piciformes; family Lybiidae; genus Pogoniulus; species Pogoniulus pusillus. The sequence continues at coordinate 1,640,052 of NC_087299.1, forward strand.
CTCCTGACGCTGCCTGCTTTGCTTTGCTGCTGGTTACAGCCAGTTCCACACCTCCCCTCCCCTCAGGCCCCTGCAAGGGCCTGACCTGTCCCTGCTCTTCAAGGGCTGGTTGGAGTCCTTGGCCGTTTTCACCTGCCTGTAGCCCCTGAGCTGTGAAGCTGCAGCACTGCTCCAAGTTCTCCACACATGAGTTTGCAGCAGCAGGAGGGTTTGGAGCTTGAGAGGGCTTTCAGTGCAGCCTCCCCTGGACTCTCTCCTGCAGTTCCCTGTCCCTCTCCAACTGGGGAGCCCAGAACTACACCCAGGACTCCAGAGGTGTCCTCACTAGGGCAGAACAGAGGAGGAGAACGTCCCTGCACCTGCTGGCCACACTCTTCTCCTTGCACCCCAGGACACTGTTGGCCTTCTTGCCCACCAGAGCACATTGCTGCTTCATGAGCAGCTTCTTGTGCCCCAGCACTCCCAGGTCCTTCCCTGTGCAGCTGCTTCCCAGCAGCTCACCCCTCACCTGTACTGCTGCAGGAGGTTGTTCCTCCCCAAAGGAGGTTCTGCTGCTGATGGGTGAGCTTCAGATCAGGGCCTGGCTGAGGCTGGCTTCTGATTTTTCTCTTCTTCCAAGTGCTTCCCTGTTCAGTGTCACCACAGCTCTGCAGGCTTTCAGGTGAAAGCCTTTTCTGAGCTGAGCTCTCACTTTGCCCTGTGTCTGGGTCGCTTCCCTGCCGACTGTGCCATGCTGAGGTGGAAACAGGAGCTTGTCTTGGGGAACCTGTTGGACTGGGGCAGCAGCTTGAGGTTGCAGCTAAGCCAGTGAGGTGTAACTGGGATCACTGAGCTGGGACAGGGCCTGGCCTGCAGATCTCCCCTCCCTTGGGACCCTCATTTTGGCTCTGTCCTGTTCCCCTGGCTCTATCCAGTCCTTTTGCCCCATGAAGGCATCACCCTGTGCTTTGGGCACCTGTTTTCTCCTCCTGGTCTCTGTCAAGAGATGGATGTGGCAGGCAGCAGCAAGGCAGCCTGCTGGAGCTGCTCCCAGGCAGTCATGGGTTTGCAGCAAGGGCTGTGATGCTGAGCTGGAGAAAGCAGTTCTCTGCCAGGAGATGGTTTGTGGCTGCAGCTGGAAGGGGGGAGCCAGGAGCTGGTGACCTGCAAGGTCCCTGAAACGTCTTCCCAGGCACTTGTCATGAGTGGAGACAGCAGGGATGTGCAGTGCTGGAGCTGCAGAGTCCTGCAGTCACTGTGCTTGCAAAGACCTTTAAGGTCATGGGGTCCAACCATCCTCTGACTCTGCCAAGGCTGGGGCTAAACCACATCCCTCAGCACCACATCTCTGCCTCTTTTCAGTGCCTCCAGCAGTGGGGATTCAGCTCCTGTGGGCAGCCTAGGCCAGTGTCTGAGCACCCTTCCAGTGAAGAAGTTTCTCCTGACATCCAACTTAAACCTTCCCTGGTGGAACTTGAGGCCATTTCTTGTCACTTGGTGCTAGGGAGAAGCAACTAACCCCCACTCAGCCTGGGGTGCTGCTGAGATCCCCTTCCCAACCCTCCCTGCTGGATGACTTCCCCCATTACAAGTCCAGCAGCTGAGGTTTCAAGTTGTGTTTGTTGCTGGTGCAGCTAATCCCAGCACTTCCCAGCTCTGGGATCTATTTTAAGATGCAAGAATTAAGTCAAAGTGGATGAAGTAAATATTTTCTCAAGCAAAGGTTAAGAGGCAGGGATCCTGAGCAGCTCTCACTTACATGCAGAGCACAGCAGTGATGTCCAGTCATCTCCTCCAGGTGAGGTATGCAAATACTTCAGTGTTTCTCAGCCAGCCTTCCTCCTGATGAGGAAGGTGCTTGGAAGCTCTTTGGCTAATCACTGAGGAGCTCTGCAGCAGGGCTCAGCAGCAGGTTCATTAGTGCCACAGGACTGAACACTGAAGCCCACTCAAGGCAGGAGTTTCAAAGTTGTTGTCTCAGCACCACCTCTAGTCCATTTCTTTCATAGGATCATAGGTTGGAAGGGACCTCAGAGCTCATCTGCTGCAGCCCCCCACCATGGGCAGGGACACCTCAGCTAGACTCAGTTTCCCAAGGCCTCATCCCTCCTGGCCTTGAACACCTCCAGGCAGCCACAGCCTCCCTGGGCAGCCTCTGCCAGACTCTCATCACCCTCACACTGAACAACTTCTTCCTCAGCTCTGCCTCAGCTCCAAACCATTTCCCTTGCCCTGCCTCCAGACCCCCTCAGCACAAGTCCCTCTGCAGCCTTCCTGCAGGATCCCTTCAGGCACTGGCAGCAGCTCTGAGGTGCCCCTGGAGCCTTCTCCTCTGCAGGCTGCACCCCCCCAGCTCCCTCAGCCTGTGCTCACAGCAGAGCTGCTCCAGCCCTGGCATTGCCTTTGTGATGAAATCAGATTGTGCCTTAATTGTGCTCAGTGGCTGAGTTCCAGTAGTGGAATGACTTTAATGATCTTCAATCAGTGAACTTTAAATGCTCAACCCTGATTTGGGTTTATCACAGAATTGCTTTGGCTGGGAAGGACCTGGGAGATGTTTGCATTCCCTTACCCCAGCAGCTAAAAGCTGGGACCAGTCAGTGTGAGCTGCCTGTGGAAGTAGCTAATGGAATCATGGAATCCTTAAGGCTGGAAAAGCTTTCTAGGATCCTCTGGTCCAGTCTTCAACCCAACACCACCATGGCCACTAAACCATGTCCCCAAGTGCCATGGCTACACATTGCTTCAAAGCCTGCAGGGCTGCACCACCTCCCTGGGCAGCCTCTGCCAGTGCCTGACCACTCTGACAGCAAAGACATTTTCCCTCATACTCAGCTTAAGCCTGTCCTGGGGCAACCTGAGGCTGTTTCCTCTGGTCCTGGCTCTTTGTTCTAGGAGAAGAGACCAACCCCAAACCCAGATCCAGCCTCCTCCCAGGGAGCTGCAGAGAGCAGTGAGGTCTCCCCTCAGCCTCCTCTGCTCCAGGCTCAACACCCCCAGCTCCCTCCTCCCCAGCCCTGCTCTCCAGACCCCTCACCAGCTTTGTTGCCCTTCTCTGGACCTGCTCCAGCCTCTCAATGTCCTTGGAGTGAGGAGCCCAAAACTGACCCCAGGACTCAAGGTGGGACCTCACCAGTGCCCAGTCCAGGGGACAATTCCTGCCCTGCTCCTGCTGGCCACACTCTTGCTGATCCTGGTGGCCTCCTTGCCCACCTGGGCACACCTTGGCTCATGCTCAGATGCTGTTGTCCAACACCCTCAAGTTGTTTTTCCACCTGGCAGTTTCCATCCTCTCTGTCCCAAGCCTGGAGCCTTCATGGGGTTGTTGTGACCCAAGTGCAGGACCCAGCCCTTAGCCAGTCAAAGTCATTCCCAGTCCAGTGACCTTTCAGACCTGTGCTGAATCCTGCTGGCACTTCTCTGCATTGGCAGCCAGGATCAGGCTCTGTCACCTCATGGCTGAAGTGACACAAGCACAGAGGGACAACCTGGGTAGCCACTGCTGCAGCCCAGCCCCTGTCCCAGATCCTGCAGTGGAAAGCAAACCTACTGAGCAGTGAGAGGAGGTTTCCAAATGTCCTTTCATTGGTTTCTTCCCTTTAGATTTAACTGCCTCAAAGAGAACCCAAAGCTCTGCTAACACAGCCCCAAGCAGCCTCTCCTCTCTCTAGATCAAGAGCTTAACAGCATAAAAGTGCTGCTGGGCTTGGCCAAAAGCTGAGCACTGCTGCCAGGCCTTGAGCTGTGTGGCTTTAGCCAGTTCCATGCTTTCATATCCCCAACTTTGTAGACCACAAAAGGACTTTAAGTGGAGCCTGCCCAGCACCTCCAGAGCTGTAGAGCACTTGAAAGCTCCTGCAGGAGGAGCAGGCAGCAGGTGCAGGACCCTGCCTTGCACACTGGGAAGGTAGATCCTAGAATCCTGGAATGGTTCTCTGGCAGTAATGTTCCAGTTCTTCCTTGGAGAGGGGAGGAGAGGTTGGAAGAACTCAGCCTGGGGGGGGCTGTTCATTTGAAGGGCTGCACCTTGCAAGCACAGAAGTGGAGCTTGAGGAGCAAGGCTGTGTTAGTGCAGGTTTGTGCTTGGACCAGAGGCCAAGAGGCTCTCTTACATAGCATCCTGGAGTGGTTTGGGTTGGAAGGGACCTTCAAAACATCCAGTTCCAGCTCCCTGCTGTGGGCAGGGACACCTCCCACCAGCCCAGCTTGCTCAAGGCCTCATCCAACCTGGCCTTGAACACCTGCAGGCAGGGAGCAGCCACAGCCTCCCTGGGCAGCCTGTGCCAGCCTCTCCACATCCTCACTCCCAAGAATGTCTTCCTCATTTCCAGTCTCAATCTGCCCTCCTCAAGCTTCAACCTGTTCCCTCTCAACAGAGTCCCATGCAGATGAGATGTCTGTGTGTGTGTCCATATCTGCCCTGCTCACACACCCCCCTGGTCTGATTCATCTAATCCATACATGAAATCATCAAGTAAATGGGTAGCAAAGTCTGCCAGGTGCCTGCAGGGACTGAGCAGTGGAGACAGGAGCCGAGCCTGGGACGCAAGCTGAACCCACACAGAGCTCCAGGAGTCTTCTGGTGTTCATTTGACTTCCTGCAGGCTCTGCAGAGGAGCATTTCTGCACTGGGAGAATGAAGGGTGTCAGGAACTGTGCTGTGCTGCCTCCTTCTTGCTGCTCTCAACAGTGATCTTCTCTGTTCCCCCTTCTGCTGCCTCTTCCTCCCTTTCCCATGTCCTCGCTTCAACCGCTCCGCGCATCCCGTCCCTGCCCTCGCTTCTTCTGTTCCACCCCACTTCACCCCCACTTCCTCCTTCACCTTGCTGCTTTTCCTCTTCACGTGCTCATTGTCACCCCTTTTTGTCCTTCACCTGCCAGCAGCTGTCCAGCCAGGTCCCTGAGCACAGCCCTGTGGTCTATGGGACCGTGGAGAGCGCCCACCTCGCTGCCAGCACCCCCGCCACGGTGACCAGCAACCCCAAGCAAGGTTTGTTGATGGATCTCTCCTTCCTGGTTTCAGTCCTTTGGGTTTGCTTTAGTTGGACTATTTTACTGCTTTGTATTTTTTCCTTCTAATTGGAGTGGTTTTGGCAGGGAGAGCAGCAGGCAGCAGCAGTAGCAGGGGAGGGACTCCTCTTCCACCAGCAGAAGGTTTGAGCAATGTGTTGCTAAGGGAATTCGGTGACATTTGCCAAGAGGGAATTGCTTAAAAAGAGTTTTATCCAATCTTGGGTGTCCTAAAGGGTGTCTCAGAGCACCTGGATGTGTGAACCTCCTCTCATCCCTGTGCTACCTCCCACAAACAAGTGGTGATTGGTAGCCTGCTTTTGGTCAGAGAGGTTTTAGACCACTTGGGTGGTTTGCCCTAGTGATGGCACAGCAGAGCATGGCAGTGGCTCCTGCAGGGCTGCTGCAGGTGTTTGCTGTCCTGCAGGACTTGGGCAGTGTCAGACCAAAGCCCAGCAGCCTGCAGAGTGCCTCAGAAATGGCTTGGCTCATTCTGCTGCCTTGGGTGAAAACAGCATGGATGGAGCAGGTTCTTGAGTGTGATTGTTTCCTTCTCACACCTCAGAGTGAGATGCTTCAGTCCAAGAGTCCCAGGAGGGAAGGCAGTGTGCCAGGCCTCTTCCCACACTGAAGTGCCTGAGCCACCTCAAAGCCATTGGAAAGCTGTTGTTCATGACACCTGTGCTGCTGTCACCTGCATGGTGTCACAGACTGCTTGGGGTTGGAAGGGACCTTCAAGATCAGCCAGCTCCAGCCCCTGCCACGCACAGGGACACCTCCTGCTAGCCCTGGTTGCTCAAGGCCTCATCCAGGCTGGCCTTGAACACCTCCAGGGAGGAGGCAGCTCACTCTCACCACCCTCACTCTCACCACCCTCACTCTCACCACCCTCACTCTCCAGAGTTTCTTCATTATCTCCAGTCTCAGTCCAGCTTCTTGCACTTTGAAGCTGTCACTCCTCATCCTGTCACTCCCAACCCTTGTCCAAAGTCCCTCCCCAGCTCTCCTGGAGCTCCTTCAGGTACTGGAAGGCTGTTCTGAGGTCTCCCTGCAGCCTTCTCTTCTCCAAGCTGAATAACCCCAACCCTCCCATCCTGCCCTGCCAGCACTGCTGTGGCCTCCTCTGGCCCTGCTTCAGCAGGTCCCTGTCTGTGCTGTGCTGGTGACTCCAGAGCTGCCCCAGCACTGCAGGAGGATCTCAGCAGAGCCCTGCCCCTGCTGCCCACACTGCTGGGGATCAGCCCAGATGGCTGGGGCTGGGCTGGCAGCACTTGATGCCAGCTGCTGTTGAGCTTCTCAGTGGGCTTGGTGTTGGAGTGGAGTCCACACTGCTGGTTACTTCCCACACAGCAGGGTGGGAGGTTTCTGCCTGCAGCAGCAAGAGCAGGGAAGCTGAGCTGTGGCAGCTTCCACTCGTGAGTGTCAGCTGGAAACACTGAGCCTGCTGTGGTTTCATTCAGGACCTTTGGCATTTGCTGGAGGAAAAGTGAGCCCCAGAGGAGCAGAGCTCTAGAAGAGAAGGGAAAAAAGCTCTCTGTGGTGCTGCAGGAGCCACAAACAGCCTGGAAGGGAAGGGTCTCAGAGCTGGGATTTCACAGGCGTGGTGCAGGCTGCAGAGCTTCCCTCGCTGCGGCTGCTCTGCCGCATGGGTGCAGCTGGGCTGCTGCAGGGTCTGCAAGGGGCTGAGAAGGGACCTGCTGGAGGTTGTCTGGGCCTGTCTCCCACTCAGAGTGGGACTATGGAAAACTTAGAGTCACAGAATCATGGAATTGTTTGGGTTGGAGAAGACCCCTAAGGTCGATGAGTCCAACCATCAGCCCTGCACCACCACAGCCATTAAACCCTGTCCTGGAGTGCCATGGCCACAGGTTTCTTCAGCACCTCCAGGGCTGGGGACTCCACCACCTCCCTGGGCAGCCTGTGCCAGTGCCTGACCACTCTCAGTGGGGAAATTGTTCCTCAGGTCCAACCTAAACCTCCTCTGGTGCAACTTGAGGCCATTTCCTCTTATCCTGTCAGTTGTTCCTTGGGAGAAGAGGCCAAGCCCCACCTGTGTCTGACCTCTTTTCAGGGAGCTGTAGAGAGCAGTGAGTTCTGCCCTCAGAACCTCAGCTGCTCCTCACCATCCCTGTTCTCCAGGCCCTTCACCACCTTCCTTGCCTTTCTGGACTCCCTGTTCATGTTGTCTGCAGTCCCTGTTAGTTTTAGGTTGAGATCCTCAGTGGGGCTGGATTTGGGATGGTTGTTGCACTCAGTACCCTGTGTCATAGAGCCACAGATTCACAAACTGGTTTGGGTTGGAAGGGACCTTGAAGATCAGCCTGGCTGTGAGGAGGAAGATCTTCAGCATGAGACACCAAGTGCAGGGTCCTGCAGCTGGGTCAAGGCAATGCCAAACACCAATCCAGGCTGGGCAGTGCCAGGCTGGAGAGCAGCCCTGAGGAGAGGGACTTGGGGGTGCTGCTGGAGGAGAAGCTCAGCAGGAGCCAGCAGTGTGCACTTGCAGCCCAGAGAGCCAAGCAGAGCCTGGGCTGCAGCAGCAGCAGTGTGGCCAGCAGGGCCAGGGAGGGGATTCTCCTCCTCTGCTCTGCTCTGCTGAGACCCCACCTGGAGTCCTGCATCCAGCTCTGGAGCCCCTGGGACAAGAGGGCTGTGGAGATGCTGGAGAGTGTCCAGAGCAGGGCCAGGAGGATGCTCAGAGGCTGCAGCAGCTCTGCTGTGAGCACAGACTGAAGGAGTTGGGGCTGTGCAGGCTGGAGCAGAGGAGGCTCCCAGGAGAAACCCTCTTAAGGTCATTGAGTCCAACCAGCAGCCCAACAGCACCATGGAGAAGAGGAGGCCCTGAGGTGACCTTCTTGTGGCCTGCCAGGATCTGAGGGGGGCTACAAAAAAGCTGGGGAGGGACTTTTCAGGATATCAGGGAGTGGCAGGAGTAGGGGGAATGGAGCAGAGCTGGAGGTGAGGAGGAAGTTGTTGAGCAGGAGAGTGGTGAGAGGCTGGAATGGGTTGCCCAGGGAGGGGGTTGAGGCCCCATGGCTGGAGGTGTTTGAGGCCAGGCTGGCTGAGGCTGTGTGCAGCCTGCTCTAGGGTAGGGTGTCCCTGGGCATGGCAGGGGTTGGCACTGCCTGCTCCTTGTGCTCCCTTCCAGCCCTGACTGATTCTATGATTCTGTGATCATCCAGTTCCAACCTCCCTGCCCTGGTCAGGGACACCTCCCACCAGATTAAGTTATTCAAGACCTCATTTGGTGCTGCTAAAGCAGCTCCTGGCTGTTCAGGCTTTCCAGGTGACCTGGGGGTAAAGGAATTGCTACCACAGTGCCTTGAGAGGTGACTTTGTTTGGGGAGAAGCAGGCAGCTCAGGCTCTCGAGGTGCCCCTGGTGCATGTCCATCAGCCAGGCTGTGGAGGTGCTGGGAATTGGGGTCAGGCTGAGGAGAGAGCAAAAGCAGCTGGCTAGGGCAGGAGCTGCAGTGGGATAGAGTCAGACTCCCAGAACGCCAGCTTGGGAGGGACCCCAAGGCTCATCTGCTCCAACCTGTCTAAGTAACAGAGGAGCTGAGCTGAGCTGGCCCCAGCAGCCTGTCCAGCTGAGGCTCCAAACTGCCCAGTGCAGCACTTCCCTTGGAGGTGATTCCACTGTCTGTGCTCATGGGGAAACATCCTCTGCTGGAGTCCAGTGGGAATGCTCCCAGCAGTACTTTGTCCCCATTATCCCTGCTCTTTTCCATGGGACTCCTTGCCAAAAGAGAGTCTCTGTCCTAGGCCATGATTCCCCATGGGAGCAGAGCTGCCTGCTCCAGCAGGACAGTTGGGCTGCTGGCAGGATGTTTCTGAACCTCTTCCCAAGCCCTGTTGGCTGTGGAGAGTGGATAACATGGTTTGTGGAGAAGAGATTGGTGGCAGATCCCAGAGTCTGGAACACTCTCAGCACCTCTGCTGCCAGGGTGGCTCAGCTGCACATCTCCAGAGCTGCCTGGGAAGGCTGCACCTCGACAGGGATTGGGTCACAGGCTCACAAGATGTCAGGAGTGGGAAGGGACCCAAAGAGCTCATCGAGTCCAACTCCTCTGCCAGAGCAGGAACACATCCAGACAGGTCTTGAAAGGCCCCAGAGAAGGAGACTCCACAACCTCTCTGGGCAGCCTGTGCCAGGGCTCTGGGACCCTCCCAGGAAAGAAGTTCTCCCTTGTGTTGAGGAGGATGGGGACAGGGCCTGGAGCACAGCCCTGTGAGGAGAGGCTGAGGGAGCTGGGGGGGGTGCAGCCTGCAGCAGAGGAGGCTCAGGGCAGAGCTCATTGCTGCCTGCAGCTGCCTGCAGGGAGGCTGTAGCCAGGTGGGGTTGGGCTCTGCTGCCAGGCAGCCAGGGACAGAAGAAGGGGCCCCAGGCTGAAGCTGTGGCAGGGCAGGTTGAGGCTGGATGTTGTTAGGAAGTTGTTGTCAGAGAGAGTGATTGGCACTGGAATGGGCTGCCCAGGGAGGTGGTGGAGTCTGTGTGGCTGGAGGTGTTGCAGCCAAGGCTGGCTGGGGCACTGAGTGCCATGGTCTGGTTGGTTGGGCAGGGCTGGGTGCTAGGTTGGGCTGGGTGAGCCTGGAGCTCTCTGCCAACCTGCCTGAGTCTGTGATTCTAGGGGCTGGGAAGGTGGCAGCCAACCCAGCCATGACTTCCAGAGAAGCAGCACAAAGCAGAAACCCTGTATCCAGTCCAAGCTTCCCCACCCAGCACTCTGGACAGGCTTTGTCTTTGTGCCCACCCAGGAGCCAGCTGCCAACCTGCCTTTGGTGTCTCCAGGCGGAGGAGAGCGCAGGAGTCCCTCCTGCTGGGTTTGCCAGGGCAGCTCTGGTGCAGAGGAGCTCTGCAGGCTTTGTGGCTGTCTGCAGCTCTCAGCCAGCCCTGCTCTGGAGCCAGCTTTCCTCCTCAAGCCTTCCAGTGAACACTTGCTAAATATAACCTGGGCCATGGTCTTGGCATGGTGAGGAGCAGGGATCTGCCTCCAGGGAGCTCTGCTTCCCTGCCCAGCTCCCTGCAGCTTCACCTGGCCCTTTCTGTGGTGGCTGCCAGTGTTGAGTCTTCCTCTGCCAGGGCCTGGAGGTCTGCTCTCTGGGATGGTTGTTCACATTCAGATTGACTTCTTGCAGCCAAATCTGCCTCAGAATCACAGAATGGTAGGAGTGGGAAGGGACCTCTGGAGATCATCCAGCCCAACCCCACTGCCAAGGCAGGGTCACACAGGAGTGTGTCCAGGTGGGTTTGGAGTGTCTTCAGAGGTGGAGACTCCACCACCTCTCTGGGCAGCCTGCTCCAGGGCTCTGTCACCCTTCAATGCAAGAAGCTCCTCCTCATGTTGAGATGGAAGTTCTCCTGCTCAAGTCTGTGCCTGTCACCCCTTGGCCTGTCACTGGGCACTGCTGACCAAAGCCTGGCCCCATCCTCCTAACTCCCACTCTTGAAGTATCGATCAGCACTGCTGAGCTCCCCCTCAGGCTGCTGCTCTTCTCCAGCCTCCACAGCCCCAAATCTCTCAGCCCTTCCCTAGCACAGAGCTGTTCCAGGCCCCTCAGCACCTTGGTTTGAGTTGCATGTGAATAGGAAAGGAACTTGAGGGGACTTTGGGGTCCCTTCCCCTTTCTGCTGAGTGTGGTTTGATCTAGCAGGGCTGAGAGGGACTTTTCCCTGCAGAGTGCAAATGTCCTGGCACTGGGCACCACTGACCACAGCCTGGCCCCAGCCTCCTGCCACCCACCCTTGAATTATTCATAGAGTCAGGCAGGTTGGCAGAGAGCTCCAAGCTCACCCAGCCCAACCTAGCACCCAGCCCTGCCCAACCAACCAGACCATGGCACTCAGTGCCCCAGCCAGCCTTGGCTGCAACACCTCCAGGCACACAGACTCCACCACCTCCCTGGGCAGCCCATTCCAATGCCAATCACTCTGATCAGCACTGATGAGCTCCCCCCCCAGCCTGCTCTTCTCCAGCCTAAAAAGGCCCAAATCTCTCAGCCTGTCCTCACAAGAGGGATTCTCTCCTGGAACTGGACTCTTCCAGTCTCTGTTGTCTGGGCCTGAGAAGCTGCAGGGTGCTCAAGTGTCCAACTGCTGTTGGGTGTTTCGCTGGGGTTTAGCTCCTGGAATGTTTTCCCAGCCCCTTCAGATGCTTTTGTGTTGTGGTTGGGGTTTTGAGCCATCTCCTTTGCCTCAGGGTGGGAGAATACCCAGGCAGCTGCTCAGAGTGAGCTGTAAATGTCAGGAGTGCTCCAGGAGCTGCCTGCAGAAGATGCTGCAGCCCTCGGAGGTGACGCATTTGCTTTCCCAGACCCATTCTCAGGGCCTTTTTTCTCATCCATGGAGCCTTCAGACTCAGAATCAGCTGTTGGGATGCTTTCCCCCATCTTCTTCCCCTGGTTTTCATCCCCACTCCAAAGCTGCCTCCCTCTGTGCCTCAGTAAGTCGATAAACTACTGCTGTGGCCTTGCTCCTCGCTGTGACGCTGCTGGGAGCTGTCGCTGGCTGGAAGCAGAGTTCTGCACTGCTTCAGCTCAGCCTCAAGATGGGACTTGATCCTCCAAGGGGTCTCAGAGTGGTTCTGCTTCATAACCCATCACAGACTCATAGAAGCAAGCAGGTTGGAAGAGATCCCCAAGATCATCCAGTCCAACCTATCAGCCAGCCATGTCCAGCCAACCAGACTGTGGCACCTTCAGCCTGCCTGCTGGAGTGCCCCAGCTGGGAAGCCTTCAGGGCTGGGAAAGTCCAATCAAAGCCAGACCTCTTCCCTGCTGCCTCATGTTTGCTGGTGTACAGGGTTAGCCCTCCCAGGGTCAGGGTCAGGGTCACTCCCCCCGGAGGGCTAACCCTGTACAGATGGTTTGGGGTTGGTCATGGTCTTTGGTCTCCTCATCTGCACAGGGAGGTTGTGCCTCTGGATTTGGGCTGTCGTGGCAGTGTCCCAGAGGAGTTCCATGTTACTTCAGTGCTCAGAAAGCCTGAGGCACTTTGCTTCAATGCAGCAGAGCTCAGCTCTGTCCCTGGGCAGGAGAGATCAAGCTTATCTCATGGTGGTGATTAGGTGCAGGAGCACTGAGTCCCTGCCCCCTCTGTGTTGGCTCTGCCCCATACCCAACTCAGCTCTCCTCCAGAGCTGGAGCTTGCAGGTGCTTCCTAAGCAAGATCTTGCAGTCTGCATCTTGTCATCAAACTGGAGGTGGGAGAGGATGCAGCAGAGGTCTTGCAGGGCCAAGATCCTGAAAGTTCCTGCTTCTCCAGCTGGTTTCAGATGGATTCTCCTTCCCAAACCCCTTTCCCTTCAGCCTGCCTGTTGTGTAAGCCCCAAACAGAAAGCCAACAGACCAAGCAAAGCCAAACCCCTTCAGCTGTACCTGAACTGTGGTGGTTTGGGGGTAGGTTCAATCTGAGCAATGGGGCTCAGGTCCTAAACAGAGCCAGAAGATCCTAAAGGAGCTTGGCTTGGTTTGAGGTGGGAATGTGTCAGATGGAGCTGCAGCAGGCCTCTGGGAGCTGTGTGATGGTCATGGCAGGGATGGTGGCACAAAGTCTGTTGCTAATGTCTGGATGAGTTCAAGGACTTCTCTCTGCACAGTCTTTTGGGGGTGCTCTGATACAGTTGTGCCTTCTGCTGTGCTTTTCCCACCCAGCCACAGAGGTGGACCACAGAGGTCCCATCAAGATGTGACTCTGCTGTCCTTTGGTGGCAGCTCTGCTCAGAGCCCTCTCTGGTTTGCCTTTCTTTGGGAAAAGAGATCTCTGCTGGGATTCAGAGCAAAACAAGGAGGTTGTGTCCTTTGGTCTGATGTGCTGGTGGGTGAGAGGAGCTGAGAGATACCAAGTGGGAAATAAGGTAGCTGCATGCCCTGTGTTAGTCATGGGGTGGTGACACAAGGCAGCTGCAGAACACCCCAGCAGCTTCCCCAGGCCTCACAGAGAGCATCTGCAGGTCCCTGCTGCTCTTGCTGGTGTTTGGAAGATGACTTTGCCCAATCTCACTGTTACAAGCCCTGGAGTCATAGAATGGGTTGGGTTGGAAGGGGCCTTAAAGATCATCCAGTTCCAGCCCCCTGCCATGGGCAGGGACACCTCCCACCAGCACAGCTTGTGCAAGGCCCCATCCAGCCTGGCCTTGAACACCTCCAGGCAGGAGGCAGCCACAGCCTCCCTGGGCAGCCTGTGCCAGTCTCTCCCCACCCTCACCCTCAAGATTTTTTTCCTCATCTCCACTCTCACTCTCCCCTCTCCCAGCTCACAGCCACTGTCCCTCATCCTGGCACCCCCAGCCCTTGTCCAGAGTCCCTCCCCAGCTCTCCTGCAGCCCCTTCAGGTGCTGGAGGGCTGCTCTAGGAGTCATTTGAGGCAGATTAAATAAAGCTCCTTTTTGCCTCCTGTAAAGGAAGATTCTGGCTTCAGGAGCAGCTCCTGCCTCGAGTCCCTGCTCTCAGCATCCCCCCCTGGCTCTGCTGCCCAGGACAGCTGCCGACTGCACGGCCTCTGCTCAGAGCACCAGGAGCAGCAGCTCTGGTTCCGGAGCTGCAGGGTGCAAGCTGTCTGACCTGTCCCTTTAGGTGCATCGTGAGCTTCAGGTGCCCCCGGGGGCCCCCTGGGAGCTTCTGGAGTAGTTGGCAGCAGGGGGAGAAGGAGCCAGAGGGCTGAAGGGAACTGAGCTGTGTTGTAATGGTGTCTCTTTGTTTTCTTCTCTCCTCTCCCAGAAGAGAAGCCAAAACCAGATCCAGTATTAAAACCTTCTTCTCCAGTCCTCAGACCAGAAGCTGCCGGGGAGAGCAAAGATCCAGCTGGCCAGATGGGCGAGGGCACCTCAGTGGAAAGCTCCCCAGAACCTCCTCTCGCCCCATCGCCCCCCCCCGCCGCTCCCATCGCGGTCGTCTCTGCTGCTGCCGCCGCCGCCTGCAGCAAACTCATCCCCGCAGCTGGCTCGGAGGAGGAATGCGAACTGCTGCCCCCGAAGGGGGAGGCACTGCCGGTGCCCAGCGCCGTGCCCTGCACGGACACGTCGGAGCCTTTGCCAGCGGAGCAGGCGGGCGCCGAGGCGTGCGAGGAGCCCAGCGGCGCCGTGCCCGGGGCCGTGCCCGGTGCCGTGCCCGGGGCTGCTGGCATCGCTCTGAGGAGTGACCCCAGCGGCGGCGAGGACAAAGTGACTGCCGCGGAGAGCGCTGCAGCCGCGGCCCCGGCGGCTCCTGCCCCATTGACTGCTGAGGCAGAGCCGGCAGAAGCTCCTCCGGCGCCCGCCGAAGCCTCCCCCTCGGCTGCCGGCGCTCCGCTCGCCGCCCCCTCTGCTCCCCCCACCCCACCGCCCACCCCTCCGCCGCCCTCTCCTCCCACTGCTGCTGCTGCTCTCACCACTACAACTCCTTCTCCACCTCCTCTTCCGTCTCCGAGTGCCCTCCCTGTTGTCCAGGGGGATTTAGAAGGAGAGGAGAGCACAAGAACTACTCTTAACGAAGAGGTAAAAGATGCTGACAGGAAGAAGGAGGCAGAGGCAGCTGGGCAGCTGGAGGAGAGCACCGAGGCTCCCAGTTCAAACCTGAGCAAGAGTCCTGTCCCAGGTAAGTGTGCAGCTGTGCTCAGGTCTGGTAAACCAGAGGAAGAAGCTCTTGGAGAGTTCTTCAGCAGCTCCAGGGAGCTCTTGGAGGTTCTTCAGCAGCCATTTCCATCCCTGTCTGCCAGAGCTGTGATTGCAAATTGCTCACCTTGGTTTGCAGGGGCAAAGGAGACTGCTCAGAGTTGTTGGTGACAGAAGTGGCTGCCTGGGCTGGGGGTGCCAGGGCTGGCTGGCTTCGTGGCCTGCCAGCAGTGAGACAGGGCAGCACTCCCACGAGCTGCTGCTGCTGGGATCTGAAGGACACTGCTCTGGTTCAAGATGAGGATCTCTTGCTCGGCATTTGTCAGCCTGTGCCTAAAGCCAAACCAGCATCCAGGCCTGGAAGCCCTCTGGGGGAACTTGCTGAGCCAGCAGGGTCTGGAAATTGGTGGGGTGAGAGTTTTCTATCTCTAAAGGTGAGGTTCACAGGATGTCAGGGGCTGGAAGGGACCCAAAGAGCTCATCCAGTCCAACCCCTGCCAGAGCAGGACCATCCAGTCTAGCTCAGGGCACACAGGAACACATCCAGACAGGCCTGGAAAGGCTCCACAGAAGGAGACTCCACAACCTCTCTGGGCAGCCTGTGCCAGGGCTCTGGGACCCTTCCAGTCAAGAAGTTCCCCCTTGTGTTGAGCTGGAACCTCCTGTGCTGCAGCTTCCATCCACTGCTGCTTGTCCTGTGCCAGGGAGCAGTGAGCAGAGCCTGTCCCCCTCTACTGACCCCCAGCCCTCAGAGAGTTACAGACATTGATTCAATCCCCTCTCAGTCTTCTCTTGCCCAGACTAAGCAGCCCCAGGGCCCTCAGCCTCTCCTCACCAGGCACTGCTCCAGTCCCCTCATCATCCTCGTAGCTTCCCCTGGACCCTCTCCAGCAGATCCCTGTCCCTCTGGAACTGGGGAGCCCTAAACTGAAGGCACTACTCAAGATGAGTTCTCCCCAAGGCAGAGTAGAGGGGGAGGAGAACCTCCCTGGACACCCTCTGCTTAATACCTCCCAGGACCCCACTGCCCCTCTTGGCCCCCAGGGCACATTGCTGCCCCATGGATGTTCTCCCCCAGCACTGCCAGGTCAGCAGTAAGGAGCCAAGGAGCAACAGCTACAAACTGGAACACAGAAGGTTTCAGCACTCAAGATGGGGTCTCCCCAGGGCAGGGTTGTCAGGTGTGGGTAAAGGAAGAGGACCATTAAAGCTCTCCTGAGCCACCCAGTCCCACAGCTCAGCCAGCCCAGCCTGGTTTGCCTCTGCCAGGGTAACAGCTGAGCAAACTGAGCTCTGCTCACAGAGCCACACAATGGGTTGGGCTGGAAGGGACCTCAGAGCTCATCCAGTTCCAACCACGGATGGATGGGCAGGGACAGGGACACCTCCAACCAGCCAAGGGTTACTGAAGGCCTCATCCAGCCTGGCCCTGAGCACCTGCAGGGAGGGGGCTCAGCCAAGCTGTTCCCATCTCACTGTCCTTGAGACATCAGCACTGCTCAGGCCACCCCTGCAGTGCTGTGTCCAGTTCTGGGCTCCTCAATCCAAGAGAGCTGTTGAGGTGCTGGAAGGTGTTGAGAGAAGGGCAGCAAGGCTGGGGAGGGGCCTGGAGCACAGCCCTGTGAGGAGAGGCTGAGGGAGCTGGGGGGGTGCAGCCTGCAGCAGAGGAGGCTCAGGGCAGAGCTCATTGCTGTCTGCAGCTGCCTGCAGGGAGGCTGTAGCCAGGTGGGGTTGGGCTCTGCTGCCAGGCAGCCAGGGCCAGAAGAAGGGGCCCCAGGCTGAAGCTGTGCCAGGGCAGGTTGAGGCTGGATGTTGTTAGGAAGTTGTTGTCAGAGAGAGTGATTGGCACTGGAATGGGCTGCCCAGGGAGGTGGTGGAGTCTGTGTGGCTGGAGGTGTTGCAGCCAAGGCTGGCTGGGGCACTGAGTGCCATGGTCTGGTTGGTTGGGCAGGGCTGGGTGCTAGGCTGGGCTGGCTGAGCTTGGAGCTCTCTTCCAACCTGCCTGATTCTGTGATACTTGTTGTAGCTTTTGAGTGGGCAGTGGTGGTGGTGATGGGTGGAGAAGAGGAGGAAAGGCTTGGCCAGTGCAGGAAAGCTCTGCTAGAGTCACTGTTTCTTTTCAAGCAAAGCCTGGCTGAGGCACTCAGTGCCATGGTCTGGTTGACTGGATAGGGCTGGGGGATAGTTTGGACTGGATGATCTTGGAGGTCTCTTCCAACCTGGTTGATTCTGTGATTCAGGAAGCAAGTGTGGGATTTGTTACAGCTCACTGCAAATGGCCATTTCTGTAGCTGCCTTCTCACAGCCAGGAGGCTGCTCCCAGCCTTGGCTTTCAGACTCCTGTCCCCTCACTGCTGCATCCCCCAGACCCCTCTCTTGGCTTTCTTTTCTGTAGAAACCTTCTTTTTCTCTTGGCTTTGCTTTGTTTTTCCCAGGACTTCCTGGAAATGAAGCTCTGGATGAGAAGTGAAATCAGTGACTTGTGTTTGGCTGCTGTGGAGAGCAGGATGGTGCCTTTGTGCCTGTCACATCCCTGACCCCCTGCTTGGCACTGCTGTCAGAGCCCTGGAGCTGGGGGGCTTCATTTCAGTCCTGCCTTTCAGTTTGCTGGAGTTTGAGTGGGGGGGGGAAAACCCAAAGGCAAGGAGGAGCAGGAGGTTGTAGCTTTCAGAATGAAACATGTGAGAGAATCCCAGAATGCAGAGGCTGGAAGGGACCTCCAGAGCTCATCTGGTCCAGCCCCTGCCAGAGCAGGGTCACCCAGAGCAGAGCACACAGGAACAGGCAGGGTTTGAATGTCTCCAGAGAGGGAGACTCCACAGGCTGAGGCTGGGCAGTTTGCTCCTGCCTTGCTCTCTGGCTGAGGCTGGGCAGTTTGCTCCTGCCTTGCTCTCTGGCTGAGGCTGGGCAGTTTGCTCCTGCCTTGCTCTCTGGTTTTTCAGCTGGAGGGAAGATTCCTCTTTGCCTGTGTGCAGTGTGGGCAGAGGCTGAGCAGCAGGATTGTGTGGAAGGGTTAGGAATCTCTACAGAGGGCTGTGGATTGATTGGATGAGTGGACCAATGTTAATGGCTTCAGCTTCAGCAAGATTCACAGAACCACAGCGTGTCAGGGGCTGGAAGGGAGCTCCAGAGCTCATCCAGTCCAAGCCCCCTGCCAGAGCAGATCACCCAGGAACACATCCAGGCAGCTCTTGAATATCTCCAGAGAGGGAGACTCCACAACCCCCCTGGGCAGCCTGTGCCAGGCTCTGGCACCCTCACAGGGAAGTTCTCCCTGGTGTTCAAGTGGAAGAAAGGAGTTTGTGGTTTCTTGCTGGGGGTAGATGTGGGCTGGTGTTGGGAGCATGGAGGTCTGTGCTCTGTTGGGGGTGAGCTCAGGGTTTAGTGGCTCTGGTGGCCTTAGGTTGGTGCTTGGACCTGATGGGTGATAGAATGGGTTGGGTTGGAAGGGACTTTAAAGCTCATCCAGTTCCAGCCCCCTGCCATGGGCAGGGACACCTCCCACCAGCACAGCCTGCTCAAGGCCTCATCCAGCCTGGCCTGGAACACCTCCAGGCAGGGAGCAGCCACAGCCTCCCTGGGCAGCCTCTGCCAGTGTCTCTCAAGAATTTCCTCCTCATCTCCACTCTCAGTCTGCCCTCTCTCAGCTCACAGCCACTGTCCCTCATCCTGCCACTCCCAGCCTTTGTCACAAGTCCCTCCCCAGCTCTCCTGCAGCCCCTTCAGGCACTGCAAGGCTGCTCTGAGGTCTCCCTGCAGCCTTCTCATCTCCAGGCTGAACATCCCCAACTCTCCCAGCCTGTCCCCACAGAGGAGGTTCTCCAGCCCTCTTCATGCCCTGCTCTGGACCCACTCCAGCAGCACCAGATGCTCACAGAACTCTTCTCTACAGCCCAAAAATGGAAGGGGCTAAAGATGCTCCAGGCCTGGGCTCTGCACAGGAGCAGGTGGAGCTCATATCCCCTTCAGGGGAGCTTCTCCAGCCCTCTGATCATCTTCATGGCCTCCTCTGAACCCTCTGCAGCAGCTCCAGGTCCTTCTAGTGCTGGGGCCACCAGAGCTGGAGGCAGTGCTGCAGGTGAGGTCTGGGCAGAGCAGAGCAGAGGGGCAGCATCCCCTCCCTGTGCTGCTGCTCTCAGCCTGTCCCCACAGCAGAGGTTCTGCAGCCCTCTCATCATCTCTGGGGCTTTTCCAAGCAAAACCCTTCTGTGATTCCATGCAGAGACAGGCAGAGGTTGGCCTGGTTCCAGCTGTGTGTCAGTGCTGTGCTGGGTCACTGTGCTGAGTGTAGCACAGCTCAGTATCTGGCCAGGATCAGAGGCTCCCTGTGCTCTGCCAGCCTCAGGGTTGGCTTCTTGGCTGGTTGAGGTTCTTTTTTTCACTTAATCTCATTCCTATTTTTGTCCCCCTGGGGTCATGTTGCTGCTCCCTGGCACTTGTTGTTCTTTCAGGCTTCATAACACAAATGAATTTCCTTACAAAGCAGAGGAATTGACTCTCTCTGTAAATAAAGCAGGGTCCAGCTCTCAGGCTTCCTGCCTGCACTGCAAGGACCTGCAGTTGTGTTTGAATTGAAAGCTGCTGACAGTGGTTGGGGCTTTTAATGGTGCAGGAGATGGGTTTTGGTGCTCCAGTGGCACTAGGCACAGCTTGGCCAACGCACTGCTTGTGGCCACAGGGGGACAGATGTTCCCCAAGTCACCTAGAAGAGCACAGGATCACAGAGTGGTTGGGGTTGGAAGGGACCTCTGCAGACCATCATCTAGCCCAGCCCCCCTGCTAGAGCAGAGTCACTCAGGGCAGGTCACACAGGAACACATCCAGATGAGTCTTGAAAGTCTCCACACAAGGAGGCTCCACAACCTCTCTGGGCAGCCTGCTCCAGGCCTCCAGCACCCTCACACCAGGGAGGTTTCTCCTCCTACTCAGGTGGAGCCTCCTGGGTGCCACTTTGCCCCCTGCCCCTTGTCCTGTCCCTGGGCACCACTGACAACAGTCTGGCCCCAGCCTCTTGCCCCCCACAGCTCCTTCAGCTGTTGCTGAGCATTGCTTAGCTCCCCTCTGGGGCTGCTCTTCTGCAGGCTCTCAGCCCCAGGGCTTTCACAGAGCTGCTCCAGGCCCCTCAGAAGCTCTGCAGCCTCCCCTGGACTCTCCAGAGTCTCTCTTGAACCCAGAGCTGAGCTCTCTTGAACCCAGAGCTGAGCTCTCTTGAGCTCAGGACTGAACCCAGGACTGCAGAGGTGGCTTCAGCAGGGCATGTCCAAGGCAGTCTGGCAGTAAGGACTTTGTTGCTCTTCCCAGGCCTAATATGGATCATTGTTGTCATTCCTCTGTCTCCTCTGTCAGCAGAGACCAGCAGGCAGCTCCCAGCAGGCTGGGTCTGCTGCTGTCCCTTCTCCAGCAGCAGGAAGTGGCTCCTGAGCTGCTGGTGTGGGCTGAAGGCAAGCACTGGAGATGTGTGGTTGGTGGCAGAGGAAGCTCCCAGTGAGAAGGGGTTTGACTGGCAGGAGTGCACACAGATGCTGAGTGCCAGGGGACAGGGATGCTGAGAGCATGCTCAGAAGGGTCCAGAGGCCTCCCTCGGTGAGACACAGGTAGCAGAGCTCACTGTGGGGTTCCTCTGGGGCTCACCCTGTCACTCAGGGCTCTTGTCCTGGTTGGGTTGGTGCTGTGGCACCTGAGTGCCTTCAGTTTTCCAAGCATTCATAGCAGAAGCTCTCCTGTAGGCTCAGTTCCTGTGGCAGAAATGAAAGCTGGGCAGGGGCAAAATGCATCTGAGGGCTGCTGGTTCAAGAGCAGCATCTCTGGAGGCCTCACTGGTGCTGCCCTGGCAGCTCTGGCAGGCAGGCTGCAGAGCCAGGGCAGCTGCCAGGGGGGCAGCGGTGTCCAGCCAAGCATCCTCATGGCAGGGGGGCCTAGAACAGCAGAGGAGCTGCACCCCTGGAACAGGAGCTGTGTTCAGGAGGTTCAGCAGCATCACATCCTCCTTGGCATCACAGAACACTCTGGCTGGCAAAGCCCTGTCAGGTCATCCAGCCCAAGCACTCTAACTGCCAGGCCTGGCTCTGAGCCCTGGCCCTCAGCACCACATCTCTGTGGCTTCTGAACACCTCCAGGGATGAGGATCCAAGCACTTCCCTGGGCAGCCTGGGCCAGGCTTTGAGACCCCTTTCAGCAAGGAAGTTTCTTCTGATGTCCAACCTAAACCTCCCTGGCACAAGTTGAGGCCATTTCCTCTTGTCCTCTCACTTGTGACTTGAGAGGAAAGACCAACCCCACCTGGCTCAAAGCTGGCAGGGAGCTGCAGGGAGCAGAAGGTCTCCCCTTAGCCTCCTTTTCTGCTGCTCCTCACCAGAGCTGCCCTCCAGGCCCCTGGCTGAACTCACAGCCCTGGAGACTAATAACAGAAAAGTCTTCTTCAGCTGTTCAGTGTCAGCCACAGGCCTGGTGGTGCATGGAGGAGCTGGGGACAGCAGCCAGGGCTCCACTCTCCCCAGTCCCTCACACCCCACCTCTTGCAGCACCCTGTGGGGAGGGTTAGCAGAGGACAGAGCCTTGCAGTGAGCCCAGATTCCCTGGGGCTCCAAGGAGAGTGGAGAAGGTGCCAAGCAGGCACTGCAAATGGCTTTGCCTTACCCAGCAGGGATGAGCTCCCAGCCCTGCACTGTGCCTTGAGCTATCATCATCATCCTCTTGGGCTGGAGCGAGGCTTGGGTCAGCACTGGCTGACCATGCAGGTTTAGGTTGGCCATGAAGAGCAATTCCTTTGCTGCAAGAGTGGCCAGGAGTTGGCACAGGCTGCCCAGGGAGGTGGTGGAGTCTCCACTGCTGGAGATGATCAGGAAAGGTGTGGCCATGGCACCTGGGGGCATGGCTTGGTGGCCATGGTGCTGTTGGGTTGGTGGTTGGAATGGATGATCTCAGAGGCCTTTTGCAGCCAAACCAGGTCTGTGATTCTGGGAAGATCAGAGGCTCTTCTCCTGTTGTGCTTTGGGTTGGTGCCAGCCTGCTGAGTGTTCTGCTTCTCCACCATCATCCTCCAAACAGGGAGACCCTGGTAAGAGGCCACTGAGGCTCTCTGCTGGGGCAGGGAGAAGGTACCCATGGGGCACAACAAGCCAGTGCTGTTGGAGTGAGGCCAGAGGAGGGCACAGAGGTGATGGCAGGGCTGGAGCAGCTCTGCTGTGAGCACAGGCTGAGGGAGCTGGGGGGGTGCAGCCTGCAGAGGAGAAGGCTCCAGGGGCAGCTCAGAGCTGCTGCCAGTGCCTGAAGGGATCCTGCAGGAAGGCTGCAGAGGGACTTGTGCTGAGGGGGTCTGGAGGCAGAACAAGTTTGGAGCTGAGGCAGAGCAGGGTTAGAGTGGAGCTGAGGAAGAAGTTCCTCAGTGTGAGGGTGGTGAGAGCCTGGCAGAGGCTGCCCAGGGAGGCTGTGGCTGCCTCCTGCCTGGGGTGTTCCAGGCCAGGTTGGATGAGGCCTTGAGCAGCTGAGTCCAGCTGAGAGGTGTCCCTGCCTGTGGCAGGGAGTTGGAATAGATGAGCTCTGAGTCCCTTCTAAGCCAAACCATTCTGTGGTTGCTCACTCTGTGTTTGTATCCATCACTGAAAGGCCTTTCAGAGGGGAATTAGATGGAGAGAAAAGAAGTGCACAGTGTGAGCTTTCTGTAGCATCTGCTAGAAAGCAAAGGCTGGGGCTGGAAATCTGTTTGCAGTGAAGTCCACTCAGGAAATGGACCTCACTGACACCCTGTGCTCAACCCAGGCCTGTCCCTGCCAGCAGGGCTGGTGCTGGTGGCACTGCTCATGAATGCTGAGCGTGGCACAGCAGTGGTTTGCCAGCTGTGGATGGGCTGTGTGGGTTCTGGCACTCTTCAGGGAGAAAATGTGCCTCAGCCCCTGCTGCTCTGTTGGCTTCCAGTCACTTGGCCAAGATCCCCGTGGGAGGTCATTAACCTGCCTCAGTCTGGGTCCAGCTGCAGGTTGGAGGAGCTGCTCTATTGGAGGAGCCTCTGGAATCTGGCTCTGATTGTGGTCAGAGTCCAGGAGATGGTTGGGATTCTTGGGAAAGTCCTTCAGAGCAGCCCTCGTTCCTGGCCAGCTCCTGCTCTGCCCCACCCTCCCTTCTGAAGGGTTCCTGCTCCCCACGCTGCTGGCAATCATCTCCTTGCTGCCCAGGGAGCACTTCAAGCTGGGATGAGCAGCTTGTGGGACAGCTCCCGTGGCTCAGTGTCCCACTCACAGCTGGGCCCCGTGGCTCAGTGTCCCACTCACAGCTGGATCTCGTGGCTCAGTGTCCCACTCACAGCTGGGCCCCATGGCTCAGTGTCCCACTCACAGACAGCTGGGTCCTGTGGCTCAGTGTCCCACTCACAGCTGGGTCCCATGGCTCAGTGTCCCACTCACAGACAGCTGGATCCCGTGGCTCAGTGTCCCACTCACAGCTGGGTCCTGTGGCTCAGTGTCCCACTCACAGCTGGGTCCCGTGGCTCAGTGTCCCACTCACAGACAGCTGGGTCCCATGGCTCAGTGTCCCACTCACAGACAGCTGGGTCCCGTGGCTCAGTGTCCCACTCACAGACAGCTGGGTCCTGTGGCTCAGTGTCCCACTCACAGCTGGGTCCCATGGCTCAGTGTCCCACTCACAGACAGCTGGATCCCGTGGCTCAGTGTCCCACTCACAGCTGGATCCCGTGGCTCAGTGTCCCACTCACAGCTGGGTCCTGTGGCTCAGTGTCCCACTCACAGCTGGGTCCCATGGCTCAGTGTCCCACTCACAGCTGGGTCCCGTGGCTCAGTGTCCCACTCATAGCTGGGTCCCATGGCTCAGTGTTGCACTCATAGCTGGGTCCTGTGGCTCAGTGTCCCACTCACAGCTGGGTCCCATGGCTCAGTGTCCCACTCACAGCTGGATCCCGTGGCTCAGTGTCCCACTCACAGACAGCTGGGTCCTGTGGCTCAGTGTCCTACTCACAGCTGGGTCCCATGGCTCAGTGTCCCACTCATAGCTGGGTCCCATGGCTCAGTGTCCCACTCATAGCTGGGTCCCATGGCTCAGTGTTGCACTCACAGCTGGGTCCCATGGCTCAGTGTCCCACTCACAGACAGCTGGGTCCCGTGGCTCAGTGTCCCACTCACAGACAGCTGGGTCCCATGGCTCAGTGTCCCACTCACAGACAGCTGGGTCCCATGGCTCAGTGTCCCACTCACAGACAGCTGGGTCCTGTGGCTCAGTGTCCCACTCACAGCTGGGTCCCATGGCTCAGTGTCCCACTCACAGACAGCTGGGTCCTGTGGCTCAGTGTCCCACTCACAGCTGGGTCCCATGGCTCAGTGTCCCACTCATAGCTGGGTCCCATGGCTCAGTGTCCCACTCACAGCTGGGTCCTGTGGCTCAGTGTCCCACTCACAGACAGCTGGGTCCTGTGGCTCAGTGTCCCACTCACAGCTGGGTCCTGTGGCTCAGTGTCCCACTCACAGCTGGGTCCCGTGGCTCAGTGTCCCACTCACAGCTGGGTGATCACCACACGGGGACCAGGATTGGTTACATGCAGCTGATTCCAGCCCAGGGCTTCGTGCTCCTGGTGTGGAAGCAGCAGGGCAGGGGCAGAGCCTCTGCTGGGGCCGAGCTGCTGCCGGCAGTGTGGAGTGGTAACAGCTCTGTGCTTGCATTGCAGCCCCAGCAGCTCAAACTGCACCAAAGACCTGGAAGAAACCAAAAGAGAGAACCCAAGCTGCTGAGGAGGTGGCAGAGGCAGAAACAGAGGTGAGAGGGGCCCAGGGTTTGGCTCTGCCCAGGTTCGGGGTGATGTGGCTATCGTTAAACTGCATTCAGGGCACCTCTGCGCTCAGGGCATCTCTGTGCTCAGGGCACCTCCGCGCTCAGGGCAACTCTGTGCTCAGGGCACCTCCGTGCTCAGGGCACCTCCGCGCTCAGGGCACCTCTGTGCTTAGGGCATCTCTGTGCTCAGGGCACCTCCGCGCTCAGGGCACCTCCACGCTCAGGGCATCTCCGTGCTCAGGGCACCTCCGCGCTCAGGGCACCTCCGCGCTCAGGGCATCTCTGTGCTCAGGCATCTCTGCGCTCAGGGCATCTCTGCGCTCAGGGCACCTCCGCGCTCAGGGCATCTCCGCGCTCAGGGCAACTCTGCGCTTAGGGCATCTCTGTGCTCAGGGCACCTCCGTGCTCAGGGCACCTCCGCGCTCAGGGCAACTCTGCGCTTAGGGCATCTCTGTGCTCAGGGCACCTCCGCGCTCAGGGCATCTCTGTGCTCAGGGCACCTCCGTGCTCAGGGCACCTCCGCGCTCAGGGCACCTCCGTGCTTAGGGCATCTCTGTGCTCAGGGCACCTCCGCGCTCAGGGCACCTCCGCGCTCAGGGCATCTCCGTGCTCAGGGCACTTCTGTGCTTAGGGCATCTCTGCGCTCAGGGCATCTCTGTGCTCAGGGCACCTCCGCGCTCAGGGCACCTCCGCGCTCAGGGCATCTCTGTGCTCAGGCATCTCTGCGCTCAGGGCACCTCCGCGCTTAGGGCATCTCTGCGCTCAGGGCATCTCCGCGCTCAGGGCACCTCTGTGCTTAGGGCATCTCTGCGCTCAGGGCATCTCCGTGCTCAGGGCACCTCCGCGCTCAGGGCACCTCTGCGCTCAGGGCATCTCTGCGCTTAGGGCACCTCCGCGCTCAGGGCATCTCTGTGCTGAGGGCACCTCCGCGCTCAGGGCACCTCTGTGCTTAGGGCATCTCTGCGCTCAGGACACCTCCGCGCTCAGGGCATCTCTGCACTTAGGGCACCTCCGCGCTCAGGGCATCTCTGTGCTCAGGGCATCTCCGTGCTCAGGGCACCTCTGTGCTTAGGGCATCTCTGCGCTCAGGGCATCTCCGTGCTCAGGGCACCTCCGCGCTCAGGGCATCTCTGCGCTTAGGGCACCTCCGCGCTCAGGGCATCTCTGTGCTGAGGGCACCTCCGCGCTCAGGGCACCTCTGTGCTTAGGGCATCTCTGCGCTCAGGACACCTCCGCGCTCAGGGCATCTCCGTGCTCAGGCATCTCTGCGCTCAGGACATCTCTGTGCTCAGGGCATCTCTGCGCTCAGGGCATCTCCGCGCTTAGGGCACCTCCGCGCTCAGGGCACCTCCGCGCTCAGGGCACCTCCGCGCTCAGGGCACCTCTGCGCTCAGGGCACCTCCGCGCTCAGGGCATCTCCGCGCTCAGGGCATCTCCGCGCTCAGGGCACCTCTGTGCTTAGGGCATCTCTGTGCTCAGGGCACCTCCGCGCTCAGGGCACCTCCGCGCTCAGGGCACCTCTGCGCTCAGGGCATCTCCGCGCTCAGGGCACCTCTGCGCTCAGGGCATCTCTGCGCTCAGGGCACCTCTGTGCTCAGGGCACCTCCGCGCTCAGGGCACCTCCGCGCTCAGGGCACCTCTGTGCTCAGGGCATGTCCGCGCTCAGGGCACCTCCGCGCTTAGGGCATCTCTGCGCTCAGGGCATCTCCGCGCTCAGGGCACCTCTGTGCTCAGGGCATCTCCGTGCTCAGGGCACCTCTTTGCTTAGGGCACCTCCGTGCTCAGGGCACTTTGCCTCCTGCTTGTCTCCCAGGCAGCCAGGGCAGACATCTTCTTTGAAGCCCAGACTGGTGTGGGTGGGAGAGGACCTCTAAAGGTCACCTAATCCAACCCCCAGGGGACAGCTGCAACTGGAGCAGGTTGCTCAGAGCCCCAAACAACCTCACCTGGGGTAGTTCCAGGGATGAGGCAGTTCCCATCTCTGAGCAAGCTGCTGAACCTGGGGGAGGTTGGCTGTGACCTTCCCCAGCATTTTAGTCTGCTCCCTGTTGGAGTTCTTCAGCCTTCTTGCCTCTGCCCTGGCTTGATGGCTCTCAGCAGTTAGGGTCCTGTGCCAGCAAGGGATGAGCTAAGAGTGGCTATAGGACCCAGGACCATTCGGGTCCCAGGTTCTGCTGCTGCGTGGTGATGTCACTGTGATGTCATCATGACGTCAGCTTTTCTGTGACAAGATGGAGAAGCTGGGGAAGGAAACAGTGAAGTTTGGAGGCAAAACCTGAAGCCCAACCCTGCTGCTCCTCTGGCTGGGATACTCCTGGGTCACAGTGGGGTTAGGACAGGTCACAGAGGGGTGAGAGGGTGGAAGTTCAGACTGTGTGCAGAAGAAGTGGTGTGGGCCAGATGTGGCTCAGGGAAGCATTTCTGCTTCACTCCAAATTCATCTTCAGTTGCTACTCCTCTGCTGTTTCCTCCTCAACTTTTCCCTCACCTCAAATACCTGCTCTAAAAGCCTGTGGTTGCAGAGTGAAGAATCCTGAGGCTAGAGGATGGTTCTTGATCCAGAGGTGCTGGAGAGGGTCCAGGGAAGGACAGTGAAGCTGCTGAAGGGTTTGGAGAACAGGGCTGGTGAGGAGCAGCTGAAAGAACTGAGCTTGTTCAGCCTGAAGAAAAGGAGGCTGAGAGGAGACCTCATTGCTCTCTGCAACTCCCTGAAAGGAAGCTGGAGCCAGGTGGGATTAGTCCTGAGGAATAAGGGATAGGGCAAAAGGAAAGAACCTGAAATCAGACCAAGGGAGGCTTAGGTTGGCCACGAGGAACACTTTCTTCCCCCTGAGGGTTGTCAAGGCCTGGCCCAGGCTGCCCAGGGCAGTGGTGGTGCAGTCCCCATCCCTGGAGGGGTTGATGTGGTGCTGGGGGCCATGGCTTAGTGGGTTGGACTGGATGATCTTAGAGGTCTCTTCCAGCCAAACCATTCTGTGACTCTAAGATCCTTTCTGGGAGCATTTGTGGTTTCTCCTCCACCAGAAGCTCAGCTCCTTCACACATTAGGAACGGCCCAGACGTGCTCTTCCCTCTCTCTGGGGGGAAGGAGAGGCTGAAAAGACTCAGGGTGCAAGATGAGCCCTGGCAGAGCTGGGCTGTGTGCCATGGAAGAGCTCAGGGCTGGGCAGTAGGAGGAAATGAAAGGCATCCCTGTGCTGATTTGCAGGCCAGAGAGTGAAAGATGTCACTGGGCTGTGCCAGCAAGTTCACCCTCTGTGTTCCTCCATCGTGTGGTGGTGGAGCTGTGCCTCCTGCAGCTCTCAGGGTTTCACCTTGGCTGATTTTTCAGGGTATTCCCTTGAAGAGTCTGCAAAAAGCATCTTAGAGTGCAGTGCCCTCGGGTGGGCAGGAGAGGAGATCCAGAGCCTCTCCCAGAGCTTCCTCAGCTGAGCCTTTCCTTTGTTTAAGGCTGGGACACGTTTGAGGTTTCTCCCAGCACGTTCCTGCCGCCTGCTCTGCATGCAGAACGAAGCTGTGTCCTTGGAGAGCTCTGGGCTGGGCAGCCAGGGAGCCAGGAGCTCGTCCTGCAGCAGAGATGCTGCACTCGTGGCTGTGTCACACTGCTTCGTTCACAGCAGCACACATGCAAAGGCTCCTGCGAGGTGGCAGCAGGACAGGGCAGCAGCCAGGCTGGAGCTGCTCTAGGGCTCAGCACTTCCGACCCATCCCGGTAGCTCCTGGGGGCCCTGCAGGCAACCCAGAGTCTTCCCAGCTGCAGCATCCCTCCTTGGGAATGAGCTGCTCAGTGGCCTGCTGCTCGTGGGTGGTGTTGGTGGAGCTGCTGAGGATCACAGGCAGGGTTGGGCTGTAATGGACCTGTAAAGCTCATCCAGTCCAGCCCCCTGCTCGCAGCAGGGACACTGCACCTGGAGCAGCTTGGGCAGAGCTCCCAACAGCCTCACCTGGAATGCTTCCAGGGATGGGCCAGCTCCCACCCCCCACCTGGGCCAGGCTCTCCCCACTCTGTGTCAACCATTTCTCCTTTTTCTCCACTCTTGGCTCCAAACCATCACCCCTTGGCCTGCCACAGCAGGCCCTGCCTGGAACTCTGTCCCCAGCTTTCTTCTCAGCCCCTTGAAGCACTGCAAGGCCACCAGAAGCTCTCCCTGGAGCCTTCTCTTCTCCAGGCTGCACAAGCACAACTCTCAGCCTGGCCTCCCAGCAGGGGGGTTCCACCCTCATATCGTGTCCTGCCCCACACAGCAGTCCCCTGGGGGGGACTCAGAGCTGCCTGCCCTGCCTTGGGCACAGGCACTGTGTTTGTAACGCAGCCTCTCTCTTCCCGTCTGTGCCTCAGCCTAAGGGAGAAGAGGAGCTTTCAGGTGACAAAGTACTTGAATCTGACCAGGAGCAAATGAGCCATGGGTTGCAACTGGAGAGAGACTGCCCTGGGCTGCAGAAAGCAAACGCTGTGGAAGAGAACGGGGAGCAGGAGGCAGAAGCTGTGCGGAACGGCGCCGAGAGCGTCTCGGAGGGAGAGGGACCCGAGGCCAACTGCGGCTTCCCGGAGGGCTCCAGCGACCTGCCCCTCTACCAGTACAAACCAGGTAAAGCCTGCCCCAGGCTCTGCAGGCCCACTTGGGGTTCTGCCTCTCTCCTTCGAGGGCTTCCAACAGCCCCATGGAAGGAGGCTGATTCCACTGCCCTGCAGGGGGCTCCACCGGTCGGTTGTGCCCTGCTCCGCTGGGATCCGCTAACCAGCAGGTCCAGAGGTCCCTCCTTGGGCAGCACAAGAGGAAGGTTGTTCTTTCTCTTGCTGCTGGTCATGAAGAGAAGAGCAAATCACCAATCCCTTGTGTTTATGGCCCGTGTGGGGGTTGGGTGCAGCACACCTGGTGGTGAATTGGCTCCTCTGTCACCACAGCTGGGAACCATCCAGGAAATTCCATGTGAGCAGAGATCCCCCAGGGGCATAGAATGGGTTGGGTTGGAAGGGACCTGAAAGATCATCTACTCCAACCTCCATGCCGTGAGCAAGGACAGCTCCAACTAGCCCAGGTTGCTCAAGGTCTCATCCAGTCTGGCCTTGAACACCTCCAGGCAGGGGGCAGCCACAACCTCCCTGGGCAACCTGTGCCAGCCTCTCCCCACCCTCAAAACAGTGTCTTCCTCATCTCCACTCTCAGTCTCCCCTCTCCCAGCTCAAAGCCATTGTCCATCCTGACACTCCCAGCCCTCATCAAAAGTCCTTCCTGGAGCCCACTCAGGCAGTGGAAGGCTGCTCTAAGGTCTCCCTGGAGCCTTCCTGGGCAGACAGAGCTGGGCACAGAGGAACCAAATGAGGCTCAACAAGGCCAAGGGCAGAGTCCTGCACCTGGGGAGGAAGAATAAACTGCAGCAGCACAGGCAGGAGGTGACTGCTGGAGAGCAGCCCCAAGCAGAGGGACCTGGCAGTGCTGGGGGAGAGCATCCATGGCACAGCAAAGTGCCCTGGGGCCAAGAGGGCAGTGGGATCCTGAGGGCATTAAGCAGAGTGTGTCCAGCAGATGCAGGGAGGTTCTCCTTCCCCTCTGCTCTGCCTTGGTGAGACTTCATCTTGAGTAGTGCCTTCAGTTTGGGCTCCCCGGTTGAAAAGGGACAGAGATCTGCTGGAGAGGGTCCAGTGGAGGCTACAAGGCTGATGAGGGGACTGGAGCAGTGCCTGGTGAGGAGAGGCTGAGGGCCCTGGGGCTGCTTAGTCTGGAGGAGAGAAGACTGAGAGGGGATTGAATCAATGTCTGTAACTCTGAGGGCTGGGGGTCAGGAGGGGGGGACAGGCTCTGCTCACTGCTCCCTGGCACAGGACAAGCAGCAATGGATGGAAGCTGCAGCACAGGAGGTTCCAGCTCAGCACAAGGGGGAACTTCTTGCCTGGAAGGGTCCCAGAGCCCTGGCACAGGCTGCCCAGAGAGGCTGTGGAGTCTCCTTCTCTGGAGCCTTTCCAGGCCTATCTGGATGTGTTCCTGTGTGCCCTGAGCTAGATTGGATGGTCCTGCTCTGGCAGGGGTTGGACTGGATGAGGTCTTTGGGTCCCTTCCAACCCCTGACCTCTTGTGAGCCTCTGATTCTCTTCTCCAGGCTGAGCAGCCCCAGCTCTCTCAGCAGCCCCATAGAGGAGATTCTCCAGCCCTCTGATCATCTTTGTGGCCTCCTCTGGACTGTGTTCAGCAGCTCCAGGTCCAACTTGTGTTGTGAGTCCCAGAGCTGTAGGCAGTGCTGCAGGTGGGGTCTGAGCAGAGCAGAAGAGAGGGGCAGAATCCCCTCCCTCTGCTGCTGCTCTCCCTGCTCTGGATGCAGCTCAGCACAGAGCTGCCTGCAGGGCTGCACCAGCACTGGAGTCAGTGATCTGTGAGGTCCCTTCCCACCTGAGCCATGCTCTCCCTGCAGGGCAGGCTCACAGGATGTCATCCTTCCCCTGCTGGCCAAGCACTGGAGATGTTCTACCTGAGGGCTGGGTTGCTCCTTTGTTAGGATACTTCATTTGCAGCCCTGAAGCTCTATTAACATTCACCTCATTAAGCCAGACCTTGAGGCTGACTTAATTCTTGGTTGCTACCAATGCTTATGCCGTTTTTTATTGGGGTGGAGTTGTCTCAGAACAAATCAGTCCTTTCCTTAACTGCTCAGGAATGAGAGTGGACAAGAAAATGAGGAAGGGCTGCGAGAGAGCCTGGGCAAGGAGCAGCACCACTGAGCCCTTCCGCTGCGGCGCTGGTTTCAGTGCTGCTTTGCTTGACAAAGACCTGAGCTGCTTTGCTTTTATTAATTTAACACTAGATCTTGTTAGGGGCAAAGGCAGAGGCCTCCTGGTGACTCACCACACACTTAGGGTAGCTTTAGCAGCTCATTAGTTAAGCACATCTTGAATTAATCCATAATTCATCACCCCTCTCTCCCAGTCGCTCGGCACGTTCCGAGCGATGCCGCTTGCATCTGGGCATCCTCTCGCTGCTCTGGGAGGGGGAGGTTGGGTCCATCCCATGGAACACTGCACACATTGGGCTTGCCTGCTGCAGGGCTGACCCAGCTGCTTGCTGCTGTGATCCCCCATCTCAGCTCTGCTCTTCCAAGAAGGAGGCTTTTTGCCTCTTGGCCGAGCGCAGGAGGAGCTGTGTTTGATCCTGGTGCCGCCTCGCTGGGGAGCCTGAGAACCTGCCTGTGACACTGCCCAGCTGCTTTGCACCTTCCAGCAGCTTGTTAAGATCTTCCCCAGGAGAAGGAAGCTGTGGATGTAAACTGTTTCTTGTTGCTGTCAGTGCACTCCATGAAGAGTTGGGGGAGGGGTGGGCAGCTGGCCAGGAGTCCTGGCTGGGGCACAGCACCGTTTTCTGCACCCCTCTACCCCGAAGCTCTGTCGAAATGAAGCTGCAGGAGGAGCCCAAAGTGGTGATGACTTCTGTGCATTTCCACTCCCAGTTATTCAAACCTATCACTTGGAATGGGATCCTGTTCCTGGCCTTGGCAGGGATGAGGATGGTGAGAAGCCAGAGGCCTGCAGCTGGTGATGAGGAAATAACAGACCAGTGGACCCTGCACAGCAGACCTGAAGGGCTGGGTGCAGGCAAAGCAACCCCACTGGGCCCAGTGAAACACAAGGGTGACAGTGTCCAGGCTGGGAAGGTGTCCTCAGCTCTGCATTTGTCTCTCCCCATTGCAGAGTTAGAGAAGAGAAAATGGTTTGGGTTGGAGGAGACCTTGGTGAGCATCCAGTTCCAACCCCTGCCATGGCCAAGGACACCTCCCTCTAGTCCTGGTCCCTCAAGGCCTCATCCAACCAGGCCTTGAACATCTCCAGGCAGGGAGCATCCACAGCCTCCCTGGGCAAGCTGTGCCAGTGTCTCCCCACCCTGCCAGTGAAGAATTCCTGTAAGCCAGCAGCAGACACTGGAGGTTCCTCACTGCTGCCCAGGCACTGGGCATTGTCCCTGTTCCATCGTATCCCAGGAGAGGCAGAGGCAGAGTTCAGAGGAGATGCCCTGGGCTAGAGCTGGAGTTGGTGATGGGCTGTGTGTGTGGCTGCTGCTGGAGCTGGCTGCCCACTGTTGATGTTCTCTTGTGCTGAGTGTTCCTCCAAAGGAAGATGGAGCCCAGTTCCAACTCCCTGGGCAGCTGTGCAGCTGTGTCCCTTTGGGAGGAGCAGGAGCACCCCTGGGAGAGCAGAGGGCTTTGTCCCTTTGGATCTCAGGCACTTTCTCTCCTTATAGAGCAGTGGAAGCCCCTGGACCCAGAGGGGAAGAAGCAGTATGACAGGGAGTTCCTGCTGGACATCCAGTTCATGCCTGCCTGCATCCAGAGGCCCGAGGGGCTGCCCCCCATCAGCGACGTGGTCCTGGACAAGGTGAGAGGAGAGCCCATAAAGCAGGTACGTGCAGGTGGGCAGTGGGAAGGCAGATCCCAAGTGCATGCTTCAGGCCTGGGCTGCTCTGCTGCTGACAAGGGGAAATATTTGATGGAGTCATAGAATTGTTTGGGTTGGAAAAACCCCCTTAAGGTCATTGAGTCCAACCAGCAGCCCAACAGCACCATGGAGAAGAGGAGGCTCTGAGGTGACCTTCTTGTGGCCTGCCACATCTGAAGGGGGCCTGCAGAAAAGCTGGGGAAGGACTTTTCAGGGTATCAGGGAGTGGCAGGACTGGGGGGGATGGAGCAGACTTGGAGGTGGGGAGAGTGAGGCTGGAGGTGAGGGGGAGGTTGTTGAGCAGGAGAGTGGTGAGAGGCTGGAATGGGTTGCCCAGGGAGGGGTTTGAGGCCCCATGGCTGGAGGTGTTTGAGGCCAGGCTGGCTGAGGCTGTGTGCAGCCTGCTCTAGGGTAGGGTGTCCCTGGGCATGGCAGGAGTTGGCACTGGCTGCTCCTTGTGGTCCCTTCCAACCCTGAGTGATTCTATGATTCTGTGCCCATTGAACCATCTCACATCAGAAAAATCCTCAGACAGAGGCATTGGTGTCCAGGGAATGTCCACAGCTGATGGAGAAACTGAAGTGTTTCTCATGGGCTCTCTCTGGAGCTGTTACTAAAAGCTGAAGTGGCAGAGCCATGGAGAGCAAAGGCAGCCTGAAGGGAGAGCTGCTGGCTTTTGGTAGGTCAGTACTGCAGAAGCACACAGAGCCCCTGGGAGGCACCTCTGGACATCGTCCAATCCCACCCCCCTGCTAAAGCAGGGCACCTACAGCAGCTTGCCCAGGAGCAAATTGCCAGGTGGCTTTGGAAGCTCTCCACACAAGGAGACTCCACAGCCTCTCTGGGCAGCCTGCTCAAGGCCTCCAGCACCCTCACACTAAAGAAGTTTCTCCTCCTGCTCAGGTAGAGCCTCCTGGGTTCCACTTTGTGCCTTCTGCTCCTTGTCCTGTCCCTGGGCACCACTGACAAGAGTCTGGCCCCAGCCTTTTGCCCCCCACAGCTCCTTTAGCTCTTACTGAGCATTGCTCAGCTCCCCTCTGGGGCTGCTCTTCTGCAGGCTCTCAGCCCCAGGGCTCTCAGCCTTTGCTCCTCAGAGAGCTGCTCCAGGCCCCTCAGCAGCTCTGCAGCCCTCACTGAACTCTGCCCAGCATTTCCCAAGCTCTCTTGATCTGGGGAGCCCAGAACTGGACCCAGGCCTCCAGATATGGCCTCACTAGGGCAGAGCAGAGAGGGAGAAGAACCTGCCTTGATCTGCTGGCCACACTCCTCTTCATGCACCCAGGAGACCATTGGCTTCCTTAGCCATGAGGGCTGCCTCACAAGGGACTTCTTCTCCTCCAGCACTCCCAAACCCTGCTCCACAGGTGTGCAGTGGTTAGAGAGCACAGCCAAGCTTTGGGCAGCACCTTTCTTTCTAGGCCTGAAGCAGTTGGGTGACTCTTTAGGAGCTGATCTAATCCAAGAGCTTGGTCAGCTGCCCTCTGCAGATGCTGAGTGGTTTCTCTCCAGCCTTATTACAGCTGATTTTCCCTGCTGTGTGCCTGCACTCCCTGACACAGCTGCTACTGCCCAGGTGCTGGCACCAGGACCTCATTCTCCTCTCAGTTAGAGCTGTGCAGTTCATTGATTTTGGTGTAACCACCACAGTCCTGCTCTGGAGATCAAGCCCAGGTGGGGCTCGTGCACAGCAGCTTTCCCAGCCTGGGTTCCAGACCTTGGCACACACAGCTTTGTTCCCAAAGTGACTCTCATTCCCCTACCAGTTTTCCATGACTGCCTCTCACTGCTCTGCCTGCTCTGGAGCTGCCTGTGCTTGCCCATCTGCCTCCTTAACACAGGAGGGAAGGAGGCAGCTCTGTGGTGCTGGGCCAAGGCTGTTGCATTTGTTTTGCACAAGAGCTCATCTCAGTGAGATTTCATTCTCCAGAAGCCCTGCTCAGCCTTGCAGTGTTTCTGAGCTCAGCCTGATTCCTCAGTAGCCACTTCTGGAAGAGGAGTTTGGAATTAGAATCACAAAGGTTGGCAAAGCCCTCTAAGGTCATCCAGTGCAACCACCCACCCAGCACCACCACAGCCACCAGACCATGTCCCCATGGCCACAGGTTTCTGGAACACCTCTAGGGCTGGGGACTCCACCACCTCCCTGGGCAGCCTGTGCCAGTCCCTGGCCACTCTCGAAGCAAAGAAATTGTTTCTCATGCCCAACCTAAATCTCCCCTGGGGCAGCCTGGGGACATTTCCTCTCCTCTTGTTACGTGTGAGAAGAGCCCAAACCCACCTGGCTCCAGCCTCCTGTCAGGGAGCTACAGAGAGCAGTGAGGTCTCCCCTCAGCCTCCTTTGCTCCAGGCTAACCCCCCCAGCTCCCTCAGCTGCTCCTCCCCAGTTCTGTTCTCCAGACCCTTCCTCAGCTTTGTTTCCCTTCTCTGGACCTGCCCCAGCCCCTCAATGTCCTTCTTGGAAGTGAGAGCCCAGAACTGAGCCTGGGGTTTGAGCTGCAGCCTCAGCAGTGCTGTGGGAAGCTTTCAGGGGAAGGTTTGGTGCCGTGAGGCTGCCTGGGGCCTGCAGAGTGTGGGGAGCTTTGCTGTGGGGGTTAGCTGGGAGTGGCACAGGTGGCTGCAGACCTGCACCCCTCACTGAGCAGCTCCTGTCTGTGTCCTCTGCTCCTCGCTGCAGGTCAACCAGCCCAAACTGCCCCTGCGAACCCTGGACCCTCGGATGCTGCCTCGAGGCCCAGACTTCACCCCAGCCTTTGCTGATTTTGGGAGGCAGACCCCAGGTGGAAGAAATGCTCCTGGAAGTGTGAGTCTGCCCCACCTTGCTCCTTCCCAGACCGGCCTTAGGGCCGACGAAGTCCATCCTGCCTCAGCCTCTGTGGTGCTGTGGTGGTCCTGGTTTGGTCCAGATGTGAGGGTGATGTTTTCTGCACCCTCACAGCTTGAGCCTCTGCTGCTGCTGTGGTGGTTCTGCTTGGGTGAGGATGAGTTGTGAGGATGATGTTGTTCTCTCCATCCTCACTCAGGCCTCTGCTGATGCTGTGGTGGTCCTGGTTTGGTCCAGCTGTGAGGAAGATGTTTTCTGCACCCTCACACATTGAGCCTCTGCTATTGTGGTGGCTCTGGTTTGGTGGGGAGGAGTTGTGAGGGTGATGTGTTCTCCATCCTCACACCTTGAGCTCTCCATCCTCACACCTTGAGCCTTTGCTGCTGTGGTGGCTCTGGTTTGGTGGGGAGGAGTTGTGTGGGTGATGTGTTCTCCATCCTCACACCTTGAGCTCTCCATCCTCACACCTTGAGCCTTTGCTGCTTCTATGGTGGCTCTGGTTTGGTGGGGAGGAGTTGTGAGGGTGATGTGTTCTCCATCCTCACACCCTGAGCTCTCCATCCTCTCACCTTGAGCCTTTGCTGCTGTGGTGGCTCTGGTTTGGTGGGGAGGAGTTGTGTGGATGATGTGTTCTCCATCCTCACACCCTGAGCTCTCCATCCTCTCACCTTGAGCCTCTGCTGCTGCTGTGGTGGCTCTGGTTTGGTGGGGAGGAGTTGTGAGGGTGATGTGTTCTTGGCAGGTTAGAAGAGCACTGTGGCTGTTTGGAACTAGTTTGAAATGGGTTTGACCTTCCCCTGTTTCTCTGTGTTCAGGAGGTGTGGAAGCACATCTGCAGGCTGAGGGCCTGGCAGTGGCAGGTGTGTGAGCACATGCTGGTGGTGCTGTGTGGCCAGGGCAGGGCTGGGGAACCTGCCAGCAGAGCAAAGAGATTTTACTAACCCGGAGGAGCCTTCACTCCGCACCTGGCCCTGCTGTCTCTCTGCACCCACAGCTGCTTCCCTCGCCTCATGCCTGGTTTTCCTGCCTTTTCCTCTGCTTTGCTCTCACTTTCTCCTCTTCTCTTCGTGTCTGCCTTTGCCCAAACTCTGAAACCCCTCTGAACTCTCTCTGAATGTTGCCTTCTTGCCTTGGCCATCCTTGGTTCTCGGGGCACAGGTGCCCCCCGCGTGGTGCCACCCCATCAGCCTCAGCTGGAGGATGGGGGCTGCCTGCACGAGGTCCATTTTCCATCCATCTGCCCAGATGCAGCCTGAGCACCCACCTGGATGCATCTAGTGACATTGCCATCATTTCTCTCCCCAAACTGCTGGTGTCAGAAGAGGTCCCTCGAGTACGCAGGTCGCCGGGAGGCTCTGCGGCAGCCCTGCGGAGCTGAGCCGGTGCAAGCCCTCTGCTCCGGGAGTGGTCCCACGGCCACTGCCCTGCTCCTGGCCTCTGTGTGTCTGCCTTCTGGAGTAGCTGCAGTGCTGTGGTTTCTCTCAGAGCACCGTCCAGTCCCACAGCCTCGATGCTGCCTGAGGTGGACATCCCATCCCAGCCGCAGGACTGCCAGGTTGTGCTCTGGCGCTGCCCGCAGCGTGCGCTGGATGCCCGAGCCCCGGGGCCCCGGTAACGTCCCTGTCCCTCTTTCTCTTTCTGCAGGCCTGCAAAGTGCAGAGCAACCCTGGATTGCCCTCCCTGGCTCGGTGCGGGCCCCCAGCATGCCCTCTCTTGGTCTCGCCTCACCCACCATTGAGGAACCTGCCACTAGGGGTAAGCCGAATCCCCCCCTCCCCCCCGGCGCTTTGCACCTTTTTGTAGAGTTGTCTTTCTCCCCCCGCCCCTCCCCCCCCGCCCACTGTTGGTAACCAAAGCCTGGCAGAAAGCTTTACAAAAAGGTGCAACCTCCTTGAGAGCAACGAGGAAACAGCCTTGCATTGTACCCCTCCAGGCAGCCTTCAGTGGTGGGTGGGACATCACCAGCTGAGGGCATGCTGGGACGTTGGCCCGAGCGGGATCTGCGAGGGGGTCTGCACTTTGCAGCCCTGTGGAAAGGGGGAGCCGAGGTAAGTCCTGCCCGCCCTGCCCATCGGGCATCCAGCTCATGACACATCTCACCCCTGCCTGGCTGCTGCTGGGGAGGGCTGCGAGGGACGGTTGGTGACAGAGCTCTGCTGCCCTGTGAGCTGCTCAGGAGAGCTGCAAGGGACAGTTGGTGACTGAGCTCTGCTGCCCTGTGAGCTGCTCAGGAGAGCTGCAAGGGACAGTTGGTGACAGAGCTCTGCTGCCCTGTGAGCTGCTCAGGAGGGCTGCAAGGGACAGTTGGTGACAGAGCTCTGCTGCCCTGTGAGCTGCTCAGGAGAGCTGCGAGGGAAGGTTGGTGACAGAGCTCTGCTGCCCTGCGAGCTGCTCAGGAGGGCTGCAAGGGACAGTTGGTGACAGATCTCAGCTGAGGAGGGCTGCAAGGGAAGGTTGGTTGCAGAGCTCTGCTGAGAAGGGCTGCAGGGAAGGTTGGTGACAGCTCAGCTGAGGAGGGCTGCACGGAAGGTTGGTGACAGATCTCAGCTGAGGAGGGCTGCAAGGGAAGATTGGTTAAGGATCTCAGCTGAGGAGGGCTGCAGGGAAGGTTGGTGACAGAGCTCAGCTGAGAAGGGCTGCAGGGAAGATTGGTTAAGGATCTCAGCTGAGGAGGGCTGCAGGGAAGGTTGGTGACAGAGCTCAGCTGAGGAGGGCTGCAGGGAAGGTTGGTGACAGAGCTCTGCTGAGGAGGGCTGCAGGGAAGGTTGGTGACAGAGCTCAGCTGAGAAGGGCTGCAAGGGAAGGTTGGTTGCAGAGCTCAGCTGAGGAGGGCTGCAGGGAAGGTTGGTGACAGAGCTCAGCTGAGGAGGGCTGCAGGGAAGGTTGGTGACAGAGCTCTGCTGAGGAGGGCTGCAGGGAAGGTTG
Organism: Pogoniulus pusillus; assembly: GCF_015220805.1. NCBI lineage: Eukaryota > Metazoa > Chordata > Aves > Piciformes > Lybiidae > Pogoniulus > Pogoniulus pusillus. Next base: position 1,678,568 of record NC_087299.1, read on the forward strand.
GTGACAGCTCAGCTGAGAAGGGCTGCAAGGGAAGGTTGGTGACAGAGCTCAGCTGAGGAGGGCTGCAGGGAAGATTGGTTAAGGATCTCAGCTGAGGAGGGCTGCAGGGAAGGTTGGTGACAGAGCTCTGCTGAGGAGGGCTGCAGGGAAGGTTGGTGACAGAGCTCAGCTGAGGAGGGCTGCAGGGAAGGTTGGTGACAGAGCTCAGCTGAGAAGGGCTGCAAGGGAAGGTTGGTTGCAGAGCTCAGCTGAGGAGGGCTGCAGGGAAGGTTGGTGACAGAGCTCAGCTGAGGAGGGCTGCAGGGAAGGTTGGTGACAGAGCTCAGCTGAGGAGGGCTGCAGGGAAGGTTGGTTAAGGATCTCAGCTGAGGAGGGCTGCAGGGAAGGTTGGTGACAGAGCTCAGCTGAGGAGGGCTGCAGGGAAGGTTGGTTGCAGAGCTCAGCTGAGGAGGTCTGCAAGGGAAGGTTGGTGACAGAGCTCTGCTGAGGAGGGCTGCAAGGGAAGGTTGGTGACAGAGCTCAGCTGAGGAGGGCTGCAGGGAAGGATGGTGACAGAGCTCAGCTGAGGAGGGCTGCAGGGAAGGTTGGTGACAGAGCTCAGCTGAGGAGGGCTGCAGGGAAGGTTGGTGACAGAGCTCAGCTGAGAAGGGCTGCAGGGAAGGTTGGTGACAGAGCTCAGCTGAGGAGGGCTGCAAGGGAAGGTTGGTGACAGAGCTCAGCTGAGGAGGGCTGCAGGGAAGGTTGGTTGCAGAGCTCAGCTGAGGAGGGCTGCAGGGAAGGTTGGTGACAGAGCTCAGCTGAGGAGGGCTGCAGGGAAGGTTGGTGACAGAGCTCAGCTGAGGAGGGCTGCAAGGGAAGGTTGGTGACAGAGCTCAGCTGAGGAGGGCTGCAGGGAAGGTTGGTTAAGGATCTCAGCTGAGGAGGGCTGCAGGGAAGGTTGGTGACAGAGCTCAGCTGAGGAGGGCTGCAGGGAAGGTTGGTTAAGGATCTCAGCTGAGGAGGGCTGCAGGGAAGGTTGGTTGCAGAGCTCTGCTGAGGAGGGCTGCAAGGGAAGGTTGGTTGCAGAGCTCAGCTGAGGAGGGCTGCAGGGAAGGTTGGTGACAGAGCTCAGCTGAGAAGGGCTGCAGGGAAGGTTGGTGACAGAGCTCAGCTGAGAAGGGCTGCAGGGAAGGTTGGTGACAGAGCTCAGCTGAGGAGGGCTGCAGGGAAGGTTGGTGACAGAGCTCAGCTGAGGAGGGCTGCAGGGAAGGTTGGTGACAGAGCTCTGCTGAGGAGGGCTGCAGGGAAGGTTGGTGACAGAGCTCAGCTGAGGAGGGCTGCAGGGAAGGTTGGTGACAGAGCTCAGCTGAGGAGGGCTGCAGGGAAGGTTGGTGACAGAGCTCAGCTGAGGAGGGCTGCAGGGAAGGTTGGTTAAGGATCTCAGCTGAGGAGGGCTGCAGGGAAGGTTGGTGGCAGAGCTCCACGGCCCCACGATGCCCGTGGCTGTGGGTTGCAGGCTCTGCAGCCGCGGGCAGAACCCAGCTGTCCTCTCGTGAAGCATGGCAAAGCCCTGCGTGTGCACTGCCTGCCCCCTGCTCATCCCACCTCTGCACAGGCCATGCCCATCAGCCATCCGACCGCCTCCTCTCCCTCCCCTCGGAGCGCCGGGGAGCAGCTGGGGCTGGCAGAGCTTTGGGCACGCTGAGGATCTTTTGTTTTGCTTTCTTGGCTTTTGTCTCCGTTTCCTGCTGCTGGCTCAGAGCTGTTGTGTGCCTGACTCTGGAACTAACCACCATGGCCTGCAGCGCCGCGGGGTCGCGGCAGGGAACCAGCTGCAGCTCAGCACTTTGTGCTGCTGCTGACCTGAGGTTAGATGAGTCGAGGCAGAGATGCAGGCACAGAGGAGTGGGGCAGGAGGGGACTGCCCTGTCCCCATGCGCCGGCACAGGAGGCCTCTGCCTTGATGCTTCCTAAGAATCACAGATCCATGGAATGGTCTGGGTTGGAAGGGACCTGCAGAGGTCATCTGTGGAGTCCAATCCCTCTGCAGTCAGCAGAGGCTTCCTGCACTAGACCAGGCTGCTCAGAGAGCCCTCTCAAGCCTCACCTCGAGTATCTCCAGGGATGAGGCCCCAGCCACCTCCCTGGGCAGCCTGTGCCAGTGTCACACCACCCTCGTGGTGCAGAACTTGTTCCTCACATCCAATCTCAGTCTGCTCTGCTCTAGGTTGAGGCCATTGTCTCTCCTCCTGTCCCTGCAGGCCTTTGCAAACAGTCTCCATCCTTGTAGCCCCCTTCAGGTCCCAGAAGGCTGCTACTAGGTCTCCTCAGAGCCTTCTCCAGGTTGAACAACTTCATCTCCCTCAGCCTGTCCTCACAGCAGAGGTGTTCCAACTCCCTGGTCATTTTTGTGGCCCTCCTCTGGCCCCACTCCATCAGAGGTGATGGAAACCTCCCTGAGAGCTGTTGGAAGCTCAGGTCAGCTCTGCTCTTCAGCTCCCCTGGAAGGCAGAGTCACTTCAGCAGCTACCCTCAGTTTCACCTTCTGCATTTGAAGCCTGTTGCTGAGGGAGAAGGAGCTCTGTAACTTCTTGGGTGGCTTGGACCCTGGCAGAGGAAGCAGATCATGAGGGTGGGCACCAGGGTGTGCTGAGCTGCTGTCAGTCTTCAGAGGACCATGTTTGGGTTGGAAGAGACCTCCAAGGTCATAGAGTCCAACCATTAATCCAAGCCCACCATGGCCATTAAACCACATCCAGGAGTTCCTCTGCAGGAGGTTTGTCCCTCTTCTGCCTCCCTTCCCTTCCTTTTCCCCCCCTGTCCATGTGGTCATTCAGATGGATGTGGCAACATCTGGTGAGCACCTTCCTGTCCCTTGAGTCACCTCACTGCAGGCTGGACCACAGTCATGGCAGGGCCTATAGAAATGTTGCTTAGAAGCTCAGAACTGAGAACTCTTTGGGCTGGCCAAGCCCTCTAAGCTCACCCAGTCCAACCATCCACCCAACCCCACCATGGGCACCAAACCCTGTCCCCAGGTGCCACCCACACAGGTTTCTTAAACACCTCCAGGGCTGGGGACTCCACCACCTCCCTGGGCAGCCTGTGCCAGTGCCTGACCACCTTTGCAGGGAAGAAACTGTTCCTCATATCCAACTGGGTTGCAAGGAGGAGGCTGGGAACAAGCTCAGGCACCTCTTGAACTTGTCCCTTTGTGAATTTGGAACCCAAATCCTCCTCAGGTTTCCTCTGGTTGGATCCCTTTGAAGGAGGCTTCTGTTGGCTGCTCTTCAAGCTGAGCAAACACTTGGGGCCAAATGTGGTCAGAGATACTAAAAACCACAACCTTGAAGGAAAGTCTTCTTCTGTTAGGGCTTTTAGAGGTCTGGACTCACAGCTTCACAGATTGGAGGGGGTTGGAAGGGACCCTCAAAGGTCATCTTTGATGACCTTTGAGGGTCCCTTCCAACCCCCTGCAATCTGTGGATCTCTGAATCCTGTCTAAACCCAACTCCAACTAGGTCAGGCTGCTCAGGGTCACATCCTATCTGCCCCTGAAGGCAGCCAGGTGTGAGGAGGCTGTGACATGAACCAGGGCAGTGGGCAGCTCCTGCAGCAGGCTGTTGGCTTGAGGTTTGCCAACGCTTCGCCTTCACCTGGACCCGTCCCCAAGGCAGGGCCATGTCTGTGACTCTGTCTTCACCTGGCCACCTGTGGAAGCTCCTTCAGAAGCCAACTGGAGTGGCTTCAGGTTCCCTTTGCTTGGCTTTGCCCCATTTCTGGAGGAAATGAGGCCAAAAGGTTTGATTTTCAGTGCATTCTGCCAGTCCAGCTCTGGTTACCAGGTGGTGTTGGAGGAGGTCTGGGCTGTGTGGCTGAGGCTGGGCAGTTTGCTCCTGCCTTGCTGTGTGACTGAGGCTGGGCAGTTTGCTCCTGCCTTGCTGTGTGACTGAGGCTGGGCAGTTTGCTCCTGCCTTGCTGTGTGGCTGAGGCTGGGCAGTTTGCTCCTGCCTTGCTGTCTGGCTGGGGCTGGGCAGTTTGCTCCTGCCTTGCTGTGTGGCTGAGGCTGGGCAGTTTGCTCCTGCCTTGCTCTCTGGCTGAGGCTGGGCAGTTTGCTCCTGCCTTGCTGTGTGGCTGAGGCTGGGCAGTTTGCTCCTGCCTTGCTCTCTGGCTGAGGCTGGGCAGTTTGCTCCTGCCTTGCTGTGTGGCTGAGGCTGGGCAGTTTGCTCCTGCCTTGCTGTGTGGCTGAGGCTGGGCAGTTTGCTCCTGCCTTGCTCTCTGGCTGAGGCTGGGCAGTTTGCTCCTGCCTTGCTCTCTGGCTGAGGCTGGGCAGTTTGCTCCTGCCTTGCTGTGTGGCTGAGGCTGGGCAGTTTGCTCCTGCCTTGCTCTCTGGTTTTTCAGCTGGAGGGAAGATTCCTCTTTGCCTGTGTGCAGTGTGGGTAGAGGCTGAGCAGCAGGATTGTGTGGAAGGGTTAGGAAGCTCTACAGAGGGCTGTGGATTGATTGGATGAGTGGACCAATGTTAATGGCTTCAGCTTCAGCAAGATTCACAGAACCACAGTGTGTCAGGGGCTGGAAGGGAGCTCCAGAGCTCATCCAGTCCAAGCCCCCTGCCAGAGCAGATCACCCAGGAACACATCCAGGCAGCTCTTGAATATCTCCAGAGAGGGAGACTCCACAGCCCCCCTGGGCAGCCTGTGCCAGGCTCTGGCACCCTCACAGGGAAAAAATTCCTCCTCCTGTTTCCATGGAACTTCTGTTCCTCAGCTTCTACCACTGCCCCTTGGCCTGGCACTGGGCATCACCCAGCAGAGCCTGGCCCCAGCCTCCTGGCACTCACCTGCACATATTGATAACCACTGCTGAGGTCACCTCTCAGTCCCCTCCTCTCCAGGCTCCCAGCCCCAGCTCCTCAGGCTCTTCTTCTAACAGAGCTGTTCCATTCCCTCCAGCACTTTTGTGGCTCTGTGCTGGACTCTCTCAAGCAGTTCCCTGAGGTCCTTCTTGCACTGAGGATGCCCAGAACTGGACACAGTACTCCAGATGTGGCCTCAGCAGGGCAGAGCAGAGGGGCAGGAGAACCTCTCTCGACCTAACCACATCCCTTCTAATGCACCCCAGAATGGCACTGCCCCTGCTGGCCACCAGAGCACACTGCTGGCTCATGGTCAAATAAGGCCAAATGCCAGGTCCTGCACTTGGCCACAACAACCCCAAGCAGTGCTCCAGGCTTGGGGCAGTGTGGCTGGAAAGCTGCCTGGCAGAAAGGGACCTGGGGGCTGTAATAGCTGAACAACTCAGTGTGAGCCAGCAGTGTGCCCAGGTGGCAAAGGCAGTGGCATCCTGTGTCCAGCAGGAGCAGGGAGGGGATTGTCCCCCTGGGCTCTGCTCTGCTGAGGTCACACCCCCAGTGTGGTGTTCAGTCTTGGGCACCTCAATACTAGAGGGATGTGGAGGTGCTGGAGTGAGTGCAAGGAAGCTGGGAAGGGCCTGGAGAATAAATCTGCTGAGGAGCAACTGAGGGAGCTGGGGATGGGCAGTGTGAAACAGGAGGCTGAGGGCAGACCTCACTGCTGTCTGCAGCCACCTGAAGGGAGGCTGTGGGGAGGCTGCTGCTGGGCTCTGCTCACAGGTGACAGAAGAGGAATGGCCTCAAGCTGCCACTGGGTAGGCTTAGAGTGGATGTGAGGAATTTTTTCCCAGCAAGAGTGATTGGCTCTGGAATGAGCTGCCCAGGGAGGTGGTGGAGCCACCAAGCCTGAGGGTGTTTAAAGGTCGTTTGGGTGTGGTGCTTGGGCATGTGGCTTAGGGTGCACCTTGCAGAGTGGGGTTTGGGCTGGAGTTGGTGATCCTGAGGGGCTTTGCCAGCCTGAGTGTTTCTGTGGAAAGCAGAGGTGGATGTCTGAGCACAGGACTGAAGCAGGCAGTGCTGTGTCCTGCTGCTGTCAGCTCAGGGCTCTGGCTGGGAGCAGGGAGGAGCTGCAGGGAGGGATCAGCAGCTGGTTTCAGAGTCACTTAGGTTGGAAAGACCTTCGAGGTCATCACTCCAATCATTCACCCTACCTGTGAAGTCCACTACTAAGCCATATCCCCAGGCACCACATCTCCATGGCTTTGCAACACCTCCAGGGATGGGGACTCCACCAGCTCCCTGTGCAGCCTGGTCCAGTGCCTGAGAGCCCTCTCAGTCCTAGTGTCACCGAATCAGAGTTAGCCAGGCTGGAGGAGACCCCTGGGATCGAGTCCAAGCTCTCAGCTAACCCTTCTGATCAGCTGACCATGGCTCTGAGTGCCTCATGCAGCCTCCTCTTCAACACCTCCAGGGAGGGCAGCTCCACCACCTCCCTGGGCAGCCCATTCCAGTGCCAATCACTCTCTCTGACAACAACTTCCTAACAACATCCAGCCTCAGCCTGCCCTGCCACAGCTTCAGCCTGGGGCCCCTTCTTCTGGCCCTGGCTGCCTGGCAGCAGAGCCCAACCCCACCTGGCTACAGCCTCCCTGCAGGCAGCTGCAGGCAGCAATGAGCTCTGCCCTGAGCCTCCTCTGCTGCAGGCTGCACCCCCCCAGCTCCCTCAGCCTCTCCTCACAGGGCTGTGCTCCAGGCCCCTCCCCAGCCTTGCTGCCCTTCTCTCAACACCTTCCAGCACCTCAACATCTCTCTTGAACTGTGGAGCCCAGAACTGGATACAGCACTCCAGGTGTGGCCTGACCACAGGGGCAGAAGAACCTCCCTTGTGCTGCTGCCCACACTGCTCCTGAGCCAGCCCAGGATGCCATTGGCTCTGCTGCCCACCTGTGTACACTTCTGGCTCATGTTCAGCTGCCAACCAGCACCCCCAGGTCCCTCTCTGCCTGGCTGCTCTCAGCCACTCTGTCCCCAGCCTGTAGCACTGCTACCTAAACCTCCCCTGGTGCAGCTTGCTCCATCACTGGTTACCTGGGAGCAGAGACCAGCACCCTCCTCACAACAACCTTCCCTCAAGGAGCTGTGGAGAGCCAGAAAGTCTCCCTGAGCCTCATTCCCTTCAGGCTGAACTGCCCCAGTGCCCTCAGCTGCCCCTCCCCAGAGCTGTTCTCTCAGGGAGGTGTGCAGCAGGGCAGCAGCAAGGAGCCTCCTGCTCTGGCTGCCTCCTGCTGCTGCTGCTGCCCTGCAGCCTTCCACTCCCACAGCTGTGGTGCAGTTAGAGCTGGCCCCTGGCAAGCTCTGCCTGCTCTGAGGGATTGGCTGGTGCAGAGTGCCAGTGGGGGCTGCACAAGGCCTGGGGGGGTGGCACAGCAGCTCCCTGAGTGCACACTCAGCCCTCCTCTGTGCATGGCCTTGGTACCAAAGCAGGTCAGGGGAGAGAGTGGATGACTTGGCTTAGGTTGAATGGGTTGGGTTGAGAGGGACCTCAGTCCAGTTCCAACCCTCTGTGCCCTGGGCAGGGACACCTCCCACTAGCCCATGTTGCTCCTGGCCTCATCCAACCTGGCCTCAAACACCTCCAGGGAGAGGGCAGCCACAGCCTCCCTGGGCAACCTGTGCCAGTCTCTCCCCACCCTCGCTGCCAACAATTTCTTCCTTATCTCCACTCTCCCTCTCCCCTCTCCCAGCTCAAATCCATTGTGCTTCATCCTGCCACTCCCAGCCCTTGTCCAAAGCCCCTCCCCAGCTCTCCTGCAGCCCCTTCAGGCACTGCAAGGCTGCTCTGAGCTCTCTCTGGAGCCTTCTCCAAGCTGAACATCCCCAACTCTCCCAGCCTGTCCCCTCAGGGGAGGTTCTCCAGCCTCTGATCATCTTCATGGCCTCCTTTGGACCTTCTGCTGGGGACCTCTTGTGCTGGGGACCCCAGAGCTGGAGGCAGTGCTGCAGGTGAGGGCAGAGCAGAGCAGAATCCCCTCCCTGTGCTGCTGCTCTCCCTGCTCTGGCTGCAGCTCAGCACACAGCTGGCTCTGGGCTGCCAGTGCCCATTGCTGGCTCCTGGGCACTTTGGCACCAACTGACACCTCCATGTCCTTCTCAGAGCTGCTCTGGAGCCATTCCTCACCCAGCCTGGAGCTGTGCTTGGGATTGCCCTGCCCCAGCTGCAGCACCTTGCCCATGGCCTTCTGACGCACTTGGTGCTGCTGACACCACCTCCCTCTGCTGGGGCCCAAGGGAGAGCTGCAGCAGTGCTGCTGTGGCTTTCCTTTCAGCAGTGACACCCTCAGAGCTCAGTCACAGGTTCAGGGTCCTGCTTTGTGGAGCACTTTGGGTTTAGCACTGCAAAGCCCAGCCTGAGCCTGGCAGCTGGCAGAAAAGCCACCAGCTGGGAGCCCTCTCCTCCTGCCTTCAGTGATGCTGGCTGAGGAACTGAGGTGGTTTTGTCTCTCCAGTGCTCTCTGAAGCCCTTTGTTGAGCACAGGAAGGTTTGCAAGGGCCCAGCCTTCACCTGGAGGTTGCCTCCTGCCCACTGAAGAGATGAATTAGTGCTGTGGAGAGGAACAGGCTTGCTAATGGAGTTTGGTTGCTGTGCTGATTGGTGCATTGAGTGTGGACCTTTCTGAGGGATGACTTCAGAAAGATGAAAGTGGAGGGGAAGAAAAATCCCTGCCAGCATCTGAGACCTTCATCCCTCAGCCAGAGGCTCCCAGATGATGAAGAGGCAGTTTGGGGGTGTCCTGTGTGCTGTCACTTGTGCAGCTGGTGGCAGAACTGCCCACTTGCAGCAGTTCCTCCCTGATTTGACCAGGAGGAGCATCCTTTAGTCTGGGATTGCAGGGGGTGCTGGATGCTGCTTCAAACAGCCTACCCTGGTCCTCTTCTTCTGTCAGACTGCAGAGTTTGACCCATTTCTGGCAGGACCTGTGTTGCCACGATGCAGGAGCTGCACTGAAGCTGCCTTTGTTGTGTTCTCTATCATTCCTGTCTCAAAATGGCTCTCTTGGAAGCAGTCTCCAGTAAAGCTTCACCCTTTTGGCAGAGCTGCCAATTTAGTGCTGCCTAATGGCTTGGGAGGGGAGCTGAGAAATAGCTGCAAGGGTTTGCTTAGCCATGGGATGCTGGAATCATGGAATGGCCCAGGTTGGAAGGGACCTCAGAGATCATCTGCTGCAACCTCCCCACCATGGGCAGGGATGGGTCTCAGCTGGACTTGGTTGCCCAAGGCCTCATCCAGCCTGGCCTGGAACATGCCCAGAGACAAGGCAGCCACAGCCTCCCTGGGCAGCCTGTGCCAGGCTCTCACCACCCTCACACTGAACAACTTCTTCCTCAGCTCCACTCTAACCCTGCTCTGCCTCAGCTCCAAACCATTGCCCTTGCCCTGCCTCCAGACCCCTCAGCACAAGTCCCTCTGCAGCCTTCCTGCAGGATCCCTTCAGGCACTGGCAGCAGCTCTGAGCTGCCCCTGGAGCCTTCTCCTCTGCAGGCTGCACCCCCCCAGCTCCCTCAGCCTGTGCTCACAGCAGAGCTGCTCCAGCCCTGCCATCACCTCTGTGGCCTCCTCTGGCCTCACTCCACAGCTCTGTGTCCTTCTGCTGCTGGGGACAGCAGCACTGGAGGCAGGACTGGAGCTGAGGTCTGAGCAGAGCCGTTCCAAGGGGCACAATGCCCTCTCCTGCCCTGCTGCCCACACTGCTCTGGCTGCAGCCCAGCTCACAGCTGCCTGCTGGGCTGCAGGAGGGCACTGCTGGCTCTTGGGGAGCCTCTCAGCACCCAACACCCCCAAGACTCATTCTTCAGGGCTGCTCCCAACCCACTCAGCACCCAGCCTGGATTAGTGCCTGGGTTTGGCCTGACCCAGCTGCAGGCTCTTGCCCTTTAACTTGTTGAACCTAGAAGAGGATTTTGCTGGGAGGTCTGAGGTGGTTTCTGGCTTTCAGGAGGCCCTTTTGGTCAGTCAGGTTCAGTTCTATAGCTCTTAAGCATCTGGAGCCTTGCTGCTGAGTCTAGGCTATGGTCATCTGTATCTCTTTGGGGCAGTCTGCCCTAGAGGAAGATGTTTGGTGTCCTCAGGCTCCCTCTGCCCAGCCCAGGTGGCTGTGTTGGGTCAGAAGGAGCCCTCACAGTGCTGGGAGGTGCTGTTGGTCGTTGGAGTTGCCGTGGGCAGGGCTGGCCTTGCGCCTCGGCGCGGTGTGCGAGAGGAGGCTGTCAAAGGGGATATAACAAGCAATGTTTTTGTCCTAGTTGTTGAATGTTGGCCCGAGGAGATCCCAGCCAGGCCAGAGGAGAGAGCCCAGGAAGATCATCACTGTGTGTGTGAAGGAGGATGTCCACCTGAAGAAGGCAGAGAACGCCTGGAAGCCAAGCCTCAAGAGGGAGAACCAAACAGAGGACCCTGAGAACGTCAAAACTCAGGTGAGGGCTCTTGGAGAAGTGTCCTGTGGCAGAGGGAGGGTGGGAACCTGCCTGTGCTGTTGTGCAAGGGAGGAGAAAAGGGCAACCAAGTGCAGCCTGAAGCACAGCCTTCCCCCAGCCCCATGCTGTCTGGGAGGCTGTTCTTGCCCTGCGGTGTAAATGGCAGTGCTGGGCATGAGGTGGGGCTGAGCAGGGACACCAGACACCCTCCTGCCTCTCTCCAGCAGTGGCTCTGCTCCTGCTCCACTGGGCTCTTTCTGTCTCCATGCTGCAGCAACCAACCTCAGGCTTGAGCACAGAAGTTGCTTTTCATCCCCTTTTAGCCTGGATTTGTGCCCTGGAGCTCAGCAGGACTGTGGTGCCTCTGGCAGGTGCCCTCCGTTTGTCCTGCCCAGCCCCACAGTGCTGTCCCTGAAGCTTTCTCTGGGTCCTCCTCCCTGTTCTCTCCTCCGTGGGCAGCCACATGGGGTGGAGATGTTTGCCTGGTGGTCACACTTGTGATGTGTGGGATAAGTTGGGCCAGTCCTGGAGGACACTGGAGTTGAGTTCCAGGACTGATGGCAGCGTTGTTGGTCTGCTGAGCGTTCTGCATAGGCAAAAAGGGGCTTCAGGTGATCTGGGAGAAGCTGATCACCTTGGTTGAGAGGAGAGAAGGTCACTCCCTGCTCATTCATACCTCCTGGCTGAGCTGACACCAAGAACATTTCAGTGGGTGGGAGCCAAGGCTTTTCCAAGACCCTGCTTGGGCTTTGGTAGCCTAGAGCTGGTGGTGCACAGATGTGTGTCCATGTGCGACTCAACTGCCTACACCAGCAGCCTCCTTGGGCCATCTGTGGGCAGCCAGGGCAGGGAGGGGATTCTGCCCCTCTGCTGGGCTCTGCTGAGACCCCCCTGCAGTGCTGGGGCAGCTCAGGAGTCCTCAGCACAGCACAGACAGGGACCTGTTGGAGCAGGGCCAGAGGAGGCCACAGCAGTGCTGGCAGGGCTGGGAGGGCTCTGCTGTGAGCCAGGCTGGGAGAGTTGGGGCTGGAGAAGAGAAGGCTCCAGGGAGGCCTTCTGGTGGCCTTTCAGTACTTGAAGGGGACAATCAGGAAGCTGGGGACAGATGGTTTGAACTGACAGAGGGAAATTGAGAGTGGAGAGAAGGGAGAAATGTTTGCCCCTGAGGGTGGTGAGAGCCTGGCCCAGGCTGCCCAGAGCTGGGAGCTGCCCCATGGCTGGCACCACTGCAGGTGAGGCTGTTTGGGGCTCTGAGCAACCTGCTCCAGGTGCAGCTGTCCCTGCTAAGAGCAGGGGGTGGGACTGGATGAACTTCAGAGGTCCATTCCAACCCAAACTCCACTCTGTGATCTTCTCCCTTCACCCTTACTGCTGATCCCTGCCGGTCCCCGAGAGCCACCTGCTGGACCTGGCTGCGGCTCACCAGTCCGCATTGGAATGGGCTGCCCAGGGAGGTGGTGGAGGCACCGTCCCTGGAGGTCTTCAAGCAGAGCCTGGATGAGGCACTGAGTGCCATGGTCTAGGTGACTGGCTAGGGCTGGGTGCTAGGTTGGACTGGATGAGCTTGGAGGTCTCTTCCAACCTGGCTGATTCTGTGACTCTGTGTCCCTCAGGAGCTGTTCCGCAAGGTGCGAAGCATCCTGAACAAGCTGACCCCTCAGATGTTCAACCAGCTGATGAAGCAGGTGACAGATCTGACAGTGGACACTGAGGAGAGGCTGAAAGGAGTCATCGACCTGGTCTTTGAGAAGGCCATCGACGAGCCCAGCTTCTCAGTGGCCTACGCCAACATGTGCAGGTGTCTCGTCACGGTAAGGCTCCCCAGGGCCAGGCACCTGCCCCACGCCGACAGAGGGTGCTGAGAGCAGGGGGTGCTGAGAGCAGGGGGCAGGGTTAGTTGGTGAAGGGAGGAATGCCTGTGGGTTCTGGGTGCCTTCTGCAGTCGTCAGCCATGCTGGCAGGCACAGGGAGCTGGGGTGGGGTGTGGGGTGAGCAGGCAGAGCTGCTCGGGAGGTGCCAGGAGTCACGTTTGGAAATGGCCACTGCAGTGCCTCATGTCAGAGGGGAGCCCAGGGTGCTGAGCAGGCTGTGGGCAGCTGCCCTTCAGCTGGGGCATCTGGGACAAAGTCATCCCCTTCTGCCCTCTCCCCTCGTCCCTCTTCCCCCATCCTTCTCCCCTCATCCCACATGCCTCATCCCTCTTCCCCTGTCCCCCTTCCCTCATCCTCCCTGAGATGTAAGGAAGCTGCCCAGCACCAGAGCCCTCACACACAGTGCTGTGAGCAGCTTTTCCACTTCCTAAGGGATGCTGTGGCTGCAGGTGTGGGGCTGGAGGCTGTGACTGGAGCTGTCACCTGTCCCCAGGCCAAGGGGATGTCAGCCAAGTGTTCAGGGAGGCTTCACAGATGAAATGTAAAACCCTGCTGGAGATGAGGCTGTGATGTGCTGCTGTAGCATTGCAGGTCTGCAGTGCTGAACGTGCCCAACAAACAGTTGGCTTCCAGGAAACCTCAGCCCCTGTGCAGCTCAGCCCTGAGCCTGCTCAGCTTTTCCAGCCCAGCAGGCAGCTGTGAGCTGGGCTGCAGCCAGAGCAGTGTGGGCAGCAGGGCAGGAGAGGGCATTGTGCCCCTTGGCTCTGCTCTGCTCAGACCTCAGCTCCAGTCCTGCCTCCAGTGCTGCTGTCCCCAGCAGCAGAAGGACACAGAGCTGTGGAGGGAGGCCAGAGGAGGCCACAGAGGTGATGGCAGGGCTGGAGCAGCTCTGCTGTGAGCACAGGCTGAGGGAGCTGGGGGGGTGCAGCCTGCAGAGGAGGAGGCTCCAGGGGCACCTCAGAGCTGCTGCCAGTGCCTGAAGGGATCCTGCAGGAAGGCTGCAGAGGGACTTGTGCTGAGGGGGTCTGGAGGCAGGGCAAGGGCAATGGTTTGGAGCTGAGGCAGAGCAGAGGGAGAGTGGAGCTGAGGAAGAAGTCATTCAGTGTGAGGGTGGTGAGAGCCTGGCAGAGGCTGCCCAGGGAGGCTGTGGCTGCCTTGTCTCTGGGCATGTTCCAGGCCAGGCTGGATGAGGCCTTGAGCCACACAGATGCCCATGGTGGGGAGGCTGCAGCAGGTGACCCCTGAGGTCCCTTCCAGCCTGAGCCTCTCTGTGCTTGCCCCTGGCCAGCTGAAGGTGCCCATGGCAGACAAGCCAGGCAGCACTGTCAACTTCCGCAAGCTGCTGCTGAATCGCTGCCAGAAGGAGTTTGAGAAGGACAAGGCTGACGACGACGTCTTTGAGAAGAAGCAGAAGGAGCTTGAAGCTGCTACCACTGTAAGTGCTTTTCCCCCCCCCAGAAACCCTCCCTCTGGAATGATCCCTTTTGAAGGTGGCAGTGCAGCCAGGCTGGGGGATGTGGGGTCCGAGAGTCTGACTCCCCCACTGCAGCCCAGCACTGTAACAGCCTGCCCTGAGCAGCTTCATTCCTGCTGCTTCGGAGGAGAGAGAGAGCAAACAGGCAGCAGCAGCCCCAGGCTGGAAGTGCCTCTGCCTGCAGAGCTCCTTGGCCATGGTTTGGGTCTGTCCCACAGCCCGAGGAGAAGACACGGCTCCACGACGAGCTGGAGGAGGCCAAGGACAAGGCCCGGCGGAGATCCATCGGGAACATCAAGTTCATTGGGGAGCTGTTCAAGCTGAAGATGCTGACAGAGGCCATCATGCACGACTGCGTGGTGAAGCTGCTGAAGAACCACGACGAGGAGTCCCTCGAGTGCCTTTGCCGCCTGCTGACCACCATTGGCAAGGACCTGGACTTTGAGAAGGCAAAGGTAGGGCAGGGCTGGGAGTGAGGCTTGCAGGGCAGGGATTTGTGTCTCAGAGCAGCTGCTCAGGAAACAGAGTTTATTGCACTTGGATACTTCTCTGTTTGCAGACCCAGAGGGACTGGAGGTGAACTAGTTAGTACTGCCTGCTGGTGATTCTGGCCCTTCTGCTGCTGTTACCTGTAGGCATTCTTCTATCTGTAGGGCCTCAGAAGTAGCACAAAGCTGCTATCTTTACACCCACTTGTTAGTAATATCAGGTCACCATCCCTGGAAATGTTCAGAAGAAGCCTGGATGAGGCACTTAGAGCTGTGGTCTAGTTGATGAGATAGGGCTGGGTGCTAGGTTGGACTGGGTGAGCTTGGAGGTCTTTTCCAACCTGGCTGGTTCTATGAGCAGCTGGGGCTGGGCTGGGTTTGGGGCAGGCTTCAGTTCCTCTGCAGGAATTATTCAGCCTGAGGCAGGCATGGAAGTGCTGGAGCAGGTCCAGAGTGATCAGCAGCACAGGGTGGGGATTCTGCCCCTCTGCTCTGCTTAGACCCCACCTGCAGCACTGCCTCCAGCTCTGGGCCCTCCAGCACAAGAGGGACCTGCAGCTGCTGGAGAGGGTCCAGAGCAGGCCATGATGATCAGAGGGCTGGAGAACCTCCCTTGGGGAGAGGCTGAGAGCTGAAGTTGTTCAGCCTGGGTTAGAGAAGGCTGCTTAGAGCAGCCTTCCAGTGCCTGAAGGGGCTGCAGGAGAGCTGGGGAGGGTCTTACACCCCAGGAGCATGTAGGAGGGGCACTGCACGCCCAGGGGGGCTGTAGGAGGGGCACTGCACACCTAGGAGCATGTAGAAGGGGAACTGCACACCCCAGGAACATGTAGGAGGAGCACTGCACACCCAGCAGCATGTAGGAGGAGCACTGCACACTCCAGGAGTGTGTAGGAGGAGCACTGCACTGCACACCCCAGGAGCGTGTAGGAGAAGCACTGCACACTCCAGGAGTGTGTAGGAGGAGCACTGCACGCCCCAGGAGCACGTAGGACAGGCACTGCATGCCCCAGGAGCATGTAAGAGGGGCACTGCACACCCCAGGAGAGTGTAGGAGAAGCACTGCACACCCCAGGAGCTTCTCCTGGCACAGCCAGTTCTGCTCCCCCAAAAAGCCAGGCTTGGGGTGAGAAGGGGCTGGAGGCTCCTGGCAGCAGCCAGTCAGTTCTGAGCTGTTTCCAGCTGCCTCAGGAGGCAGTTCCCTGGGAGCAGGGATCGTGGCAGATCAGTGCTGACCCTGGGCCAAGGCCTTGCCAGGCTGTCCTGCAGCACCCTGCGTGGGCAGCCCAGGTCGGCAGCAGGCCCCAGGCGAAGACAGCGGCGCCGGGAGCCAGTCGTGGGCTGGGGGAGGGCCGGAGGCAGGGGTGGGATTTGCCCTCGGGAGAGAGACAGCAGCAGCAGCTGAGCCAACGCAGGGAGCAGGGAGGCAGCTCAGAGTGCAGGGTTTGGAGCAGGGAGGCAGCTCAGAGTGCAGGGTTTGGAGCAGGGAGGCAGCTCAGAGTGCAGGGTTTGGAGCAGGGAGGCAGCTCAGAATGCAGGGTTTAGAGCAGGGAGGCAGCTCAGAGTGCAGGGATTGGAGCAGGGAGGCAGCTCAGAGCACAGAGTTTGGGGCAGGGAGGCAGCTCAGAGCAGGGTTTGGGGCAGGGAGGCAGCTCAGAGTGCAGGGTTTGGAGCAGGAGGCAGCTCAGGGTTTGGAGCAGGGAGGCAGCTCAGAGCGCAGAGTTTGGAGCAGGGAAGCAGCTCAGAGTGCAGGGTTTGGAGCAGGGAAGCAGCTCAGAGCTTAGGGTTTGGAGCAGGGAGGCAGCTCAGAGTGCAGGGTTTGGAGCAGGGAAGCAGCTCAGAGTGCAGCGTTTGGAGCAGGGAAGCAGCTCAGAGTGCAGGGTTTGGAGCAGGGAAGCAGCTCAGAGCTCAGGGTTTGGAGCAGGGAAGCAGCTCAGAGTGCAGGGTTTGGAGCAGGGAAGCAGCTCAGAGTGCAGGGTTTGGAGCAGGAAGGCAGCTCAGAGTGCAGGGTTTGGAGCAGGGAGGCAGCTCAGAGTGCAGGGTTTGGGGCAGGAGGCAGCTCAGAGTGCAGGGTTTGGAGCAGGGAGGCAGCTCAGAGTGCAGGGTTTGGAGCAGGGAAGCAGCTCAGAGTGCAGGGTTTGGAGCAGGGAAGCAGCTCAGAGTGCAGGGTTTGGAGCAGGGAGGCAGCTCAGAGTGCAGGGTTTGGAGCAGGGAAGCAGCTCAGAGCAGGGTTTGGAGCAGGGAGGCAGCTCAGAGTGCAGGGTTTGGGGCAGGGAAGCAGCTCAGAGTGCAGGGTTTGGGGCAGGGAGGCAGCTCAGAGTGCAGGGTTTGGAGCAGGGAAGCAGCTCAGAGTGCAGGGTTTGGAGCAGGGAGGCAGCTCAGAGTGCAGGGTTTGGAGCAGGGAAGCAGCTCAGAGTGCAGGGTTTGGAGCAGGGAAGCAGCTCAGAGCACAGGGTTTGGAGCAGGGAGGCAGCTCAGAGCAGGGTCTGGAGCAGGGAGGCAGCTCAGAGTGCAGGGTTTGGAGCAGGGAGGCAGCTCAAAGCACATCGTTTGGAGCAGGGAGGCAGCTCAGAGTGCAGGGTTTGGAGCAGGGAAGCAGCTCAGAGTGCAGGGTTTGGAGCAGGAGGCAGCTCAGAGTGCAGGGTTTGGAGCAGGGAGGCAGCTCAGAGTGCAGGGTTTGGAGCAGGGAGGCAGCTCAGAGTGCAGGGTTTGGAGCAGGGAGGCAGCTCAGAGTGCAGGGTTTGGAGCAGGGAGGCAGCTCAGAGCAGGGTTTGGAGCAGGGAAGCAGCTCAGAGTGCAGGGTTTGGAGCAGGAGGCAGCTCAGAGTGCAGGGTTTGGAGCAGGAGGCAGCTCAGAGTGCAGGGTTTGGAGCAGGAGGCAGCTCAGAGTGCAGGGTTTGGAGCAGGGAAGCAGCTCAGAGCTCAGGGTTTGGAGCAGGGAAGCAGCTCAGAGTGCAGGGTTTGGAGCAGGGATGCAGCTCAGAGCAGGGTTTGGGGCAGGGAGGCAGCTCAGAGCAGGGTTTGGAGCAGGGAGGCAGCTCAGAGTGCAGGGTTTGGAGCAGGGAGGCAGCTCAGAGTGCAGGGTTTGGAGCAGGGAAGCAGCTCAGAGTGCAGGGTTTGGAGCAGGGAGGCAGCTCAGAGCAGGGTTTGGAGCAGGGAAGCAGCTCAGAGTGCAGGGTTTGGAGCAGGGAGGCAGCTCAGAGTGCAGGGTTTGGAGCAGGGAAGCAGCTCAGAGCAGGGTTTGGAGCAGGGAAGCAGCTCAGAGTGCAGGGTTTGGAGCAGGGATGCAGCTCAGAGTGCAGGGTTTGGAGCAGGGAGGCAGCTCAGAGCAGGGTTTGGAGCAGGGAGGCAGCTCAGAGTGCAGGGTTTGGGGCAGGGAAGCAGCTCAGAGTGCAGGGTTTGGAGCAGGGAAGCAGCTCAGAGTGCAGGGTTTGGAGCAGGGAAGCAGCTCAGAGTGCAGGGTTTGGAGCAGGGAAGCAGCTCAGAGTGCAGGGTTTGGAGCAGGGAAGCAGCTCAGAGCAGGGTTTGGAGCAGGGATGCAGCTCAGAGTGCAGGGTTTGGAGCAGGGAGGCAGCTCAGAGTGCAGGGTTTGGGGCAGGGAAGCAGCTCAGAGCAGGGTTTGGAGCAGGGAAGCAGCTCAGAGTGCAGGGTTTGGGGCAGGGAAGCAGCTCAGAGCAGGGTTTGGAGCAGGGATGCAGCTCAGAGTGCAGGGTTTGGAGCAGGGATGCAGCTCAGAGCAGGGTTTGGAGCAGGGAGGCAGCTCAGAGTGCAGGGTTTGGGGCAGGGAGGCAGCTCAGAGCAGGGTTTGGAGCAGGGAGGCAGCTCAGAGTGCAGGGTTTGGGGCAGGGAGGCAGCTCAGAGCAGGGTTTGGAGCAGGGAGGCAGCTCAGAGTGCAGGGTTTGGAGCAGGAGGCAGCTCAGCGCAGCTCTCTCATCCCAGGGTGCCTCTCCCTTCGCGGGGCAGTGTCCTGTGTGCTGCCTGCGTGGCAGCTGCGGGTGTGTGTTGGCTGCGAGCACAGCTCCTGGGGCACACCCCCGGCAGACCTTTCCCCTACCCTCCTAACCCTGCCCTGGAGCCTTTGCCTGGAGCTGAAGCTCCCCAAGGCGAGGCCAGCGCAGACCTGCAGAGGGATTTCCCTGTGCATTTGAGGTTCCCTCACTTTCGGCACAGGACATGGGAGGCGTTTGGTAAAGCTGCCCTGCAGCTCCCCAGCCCAGCAGCCGAGGGGGAGAGCTTCATGGAGCCTGCACAGCCCAGGCCAGACCTCAGGCAGCCTTCTGAGGCACCGCCCCAGGGCTCGGTGCAGGCCACTTCAGCCTCCAGCACACCATGGCTCGGGAGCTCTGCAGGGCCAGGCTGGATGAGGCCTCCAGCAGCTGTGCCCATGGGAGGTGTCCCTGCCCATGGAGGTGCTCAGGACCAGGCTGGATGAGGCCTTCAGCAGCTGTGCCCATGAGAGGTGTCCCTGCCCATGGAGGTGCTCAGGACCAGGCTGGATGAGGCCTTCAGCAGCTGTGCCCATGAGAGGTGTCCCTGCCCATGGAGGTGCTCAGGACCAGGCTGGATGAGGCCTTCAGCAGCTGTGCCCATGGGAGGTGTCCCTGCCCATGGAGGTGCTCAGGACCAGGCTGGATGAGGCCTTCAGCAGCTGTGCCCATGGGAGGTGTCCCTGCCCATGGAGGTGCTCAGGACCAGGCTGGATGAGGCCTTCAGCAGCTGTGCCCATGGGAGGTGTCCCTGCCCGTGGCAGAGGGCTGTAACTGGGTGATGTGTGAGGTCCCTTCCGAGCCAGACCAGCCTGGGACCCTGTGAGGAGGAGCTTGTGAGACCTCCCACTTCAGCTAAGGCCCTGAGCATCCTGCTGAGAGCAGCAGAGCTTCTGCCCTCACTGCCAGGCCAGGCTGGCAGAGCAGCCAGACCACGAGCACAGTGCAGGGCACTTGGATGCCCACTTAGCTTCCTGGGGCAGCTCCCTGCGGCCAGGAGCAGGAGGAGCTGGGGCAGAGCAGGAGTGGGTTTTGGTGGCCGCTGAGCAGCAGCTGGGCTGGGCTGGGCCTCGGGAGGGCCCGCAGGGGTTTGTGTGGTTTCAGGATCTCCAGCTCGGCACAGCCTGCAGGCACTGCTGAGGTCAGCACCTCTGAGAGCATCGACTCCAGCCCCTCCCTGCCCCAGCCCTGCTGCTAAGCCACTGCCCCGAACCACAGCCCTCAGCACCACATCCACGCAGCCTTTGAACAGCTCCAGGGCTGGGGACTCCACCACCTCCCTGGGCAGCCTGGGCCAGTGCCTGAGAACCCTGCTGGGCAGAATTCCTCCTGGTGGCCAACTGAACCTGCCCTGGCACAGCTCAGGCTGGTTCCTCTTGTCCTGGCCCTTGCTGTATATGAGAAGGGACCAACCCCACCTGGCTCCAGCCTCCTTCCAGGGAGCTGTAGAGGACAAGAAGGTCTCCCCTCAGCCTCCTCTTCTCTAGACTGAACAGCCCCAGGGCCCTCAGCCACTGGATACCTGCAGGGGCTGTAGGCTGTTTGAGATGCAGGGCAAGGAGGTGCCCCCAGACTTGTGCCTCAGCCCCTGCACATGCCCAGGGCTGCCCAGCGGTGCCTGCCCCAGGGAGCAGCTCCAGGGCTCCAGATGTGCTTCCAGCACCAAATGCTGTCAGGTGCTGCCAGCAACCCGCTGGCTCCACAGCCCAGGGAGGCTTCATTCCCTTCTGAGACATTGACCTTCTTGGTGCTGGTGGAGGTGATGCTGGTGGTGGAGATGATGCTGGTGGAGGTGATGGTGCTGGTGGTGGAGGTGATGATGGAGATGATAGTGTTGGTGGAAGAGATGATGGTGGCAGTGGAGGTGATGGTGGTGCTGATGGAGGTTATGATGGTGGTGGAGATGATGATGATGATGGTGGTGGTGCTGGTGGACATGATGATGATGGTGGTGGACATGATGATAGTACTGGTGGAGGTGATGGTGGTGCTGGTGGAGGTGATGGTGCTGGTGGAGATGATGATGATGGTGGTGCTTGTGGACATGATGATGGTGCTGGTGGAGATGATGGTGGTACTGGTGGAGATGATGGTGGAGATGATGGTGGTGATGGTGGACATGATGATGGTGCTGGTGGACACAATGGTGGCAGTGGAGAAGATGATGGAGATGATGATGGTGGTGGTGCAATGATGATGGTGCTGGTGGAGGTGATGGTGCTGGTGAAGATGATGATGGTGCTGGTGGAGGTGATGGTGTTGGTGGAGATGATGATGGTGCTGGTAGAGGTGATGGTGTTGGTGGAGATGATGGTGCTGGTGGAGATGGTGCTGCTGGTGGAGGTGATGGTGCTGGTGAAGATGATGATGGTGCTGGTGGAGATGGTGGTGCTGGTGGAGGTGGTGGTGCTGGTGGGAGGTGCTGGTGCTGGTGGAGATGATGGTGCTGGTGGAGATGGTGGTGCTGGTGGGGGTGATGGTGCTAGTGAAGATGATGATGGTGGTGGTGGAGATGGTAGTGCTGGTGGAGGTGGTGGTGCTGGTGGGAGGTGCTGGTGCTGGTGGAGGTGGTGGTGCTGGTGGAGATGGTGGTGCTGGTGGAGGTGGTGGTGCTGGTGGAGATGGTAGTGCTGGTGGAGGTGGTGGTGCTGGTGGAGATGGTGGTGCTGGTGGAGGTGATGGTGCTGGTGAAGATTATGATGGTGCTGGTGGAGGTGGTGGTGCTGGTGGAGGTGGTGGTGCTGGTGGGGGTGATGGTGCTAGTGAAGATGATGATGGTGCTGGTGGTGGTGCTGGTGGAGGTGGTGGTGCTGGTGAAGATGATGATGGTGGTGGTGGTGGTGGAGGTGGTGGTGCTGATGCTGCTGTCTCTCTCGTGCAGCCACGCATGGATCAGTATTTCAATCAGATGGAGAAGATTGTGAAGGAGAGGAAAACGTCCTCGAGGATTCGCTTCATGCTGCAGGATGTTATAGACCTAAGGCTGGTAGGTACCAACTCCAGTAAGGAGAACTGCAGCTTCCTCTTCCTGGCTGGGCTGCAGGAGCCCTCACAGCAGGTGAGGGATTGCCAAGCTTCCAGCAGGAGTGGGCTCTCAGGGGGAGGTCTGCTCCTTTGCCTGACTGACCTCAGGCAGCTCCAGCTGGCCCTCAGGAGGGGCAGTGTTGGTAGGCAGTGAGCAGCTCCAGCTGGCCCTCAGGAGGGGCAGTGTTGGTAGGCAGTGAGCAGCTCCAGCTGGCTCTCAGGAGGGGCAGTGTTGGTAGGCAGTGAGCAGCTCCAGCTGGTGCTTAGGAGGGGCAGTGTTGGCAGGCAGTGAGCAGCTCCAGCTGGCCCTTAGGAGGATCAGTGTTGGTAGGCAGTGAGCAGCTCCAGCTGGCCCTTAGGAGGATCAGTGTTGGTAGGCAGTGAGCAGCTCCAGCTAGCTCTCAGGAGGGGCAGTGTTGGTAGGCAGTGAGCAGCTCCAGCTGGCCCTCAGCAGGGGCAGTGTTGGCAGGCAGTGAGCTGCTCTACTGGCCCTCAGCAGGGGCAGTGTTGGCAGGCAGTGAGCAGCTCCAGCTGGCTCTCAGCAGGGGCAGTGTTGGCAGGCAGTGAGCAGCTCCAGCTGGCTCTCAGCAGGGGCAGTGTTGGCAGGCAGTGAGCAGCTCCAGCTGGCTCTCAGCAGGGGCAGTGTTGGCAGGCAGTGGGCTCTCAGGAGGGGCAGTGTTGGTAGGCAGTGAGCAGCTCCAGATGGCTCTCAGGAGGGGCAGTGTTGGTAGGCAGTGAGCAGCTCCACCTGGCCCTCAGGAGGGGCAGTGTTGGTAGGCAGTGAGCAGCTCCAGCTGGCCCTCAGCAGGGGCAGTGTTGGTAGGCAGTGAGCAGCTCCAGCTGGCCCTCAGCAGGGGCAGTGTTGGTAGGCAGTGAGCTGCTCCTGTCAGCCTCTGCTCCATGTTAGGGAGGTGCTCACAGGTGCTCCCTCTGCCTTCTCCTGCCGCTGGGGCAGCCCCACTGCAGCAGAGCCAGCTGAGCTCTTTCCCCAGGAGAGCTTCTCTGGGTGGTTTTCCCCACAGCATTCCCAGTGCTTGGCTGTGTCAGCTGCAGCTCTGCTGCCTTCCCTTCCACCTGCTCTGGGTGTAGCTGCTTCAGAGAGCTGCAGCTCCTCTCCTCTGAGGACAGACTGAGAGAGCTGGGGATAGAATCATAGAATGAAGCAGGTTGGCAGAGAGCTCCAGGCTCAGCCAGCCCAACCTAGCACCCAGCCCTGCCCAACCAACCACACCATGGCACTCAGTGCCCCAGCCAGCCTTGGCTGCAACACCTCCAGCCACACAGACTCCACCACCTCCCTGGGCAGCCCATTCCAATGCCAATCACTCTCTCTGACAACAACTTCCTAACAACATCCAGCCTAGACCTGCCCTGGCACAGCTTCAGCCTGGGGCCCCTTCTTCTGGTGCTGGCTGCCTGGCAGCAGAGCCCAACCCCACCTGGCTACAGCCTCCCTGCAGGATGTTCAGTTTGGAGAAAAGAAGGCTCTGAGGTGACCTTATTGTGGCCTTCCAATATCTGAAAGGGGCTACAAGGAAGGTGGGGAGGGACTTTTTAGAGTGCCTGTCAGTGATGGAACCAGGGGGGATGGATCCAAGCTAGAGGAGAGCAGATTTAGATTAAAGCTTAGGAAGATCTTCCCCATGAGGGTAGTGAGACCCTGGCACAGGCTGCCCAGGGAGGTGATGGAAGCCTCATCCCTGGAAGTTCTTAAGGCCAGGCTGGATGTGGCTCTGAGCAACCTGATCTGGTGTGAGGTGTCCCTGCCTGTGGCAGGGGGTTGGAACTGGATGAGCCTTGAGGTCCCTTCCAGCCCTGACAATTCTGTGATGCCTGCTGCTGGTGGGGCTGGAGAGCTGTGAAGTGAGGGGCAGCACTTGGTGTGGCTGTCAAAGCCATGAGGGCTCCTGTTCATGGCAGTGTGGCTCATCAGAAGCTGGTCCTGCTGGCACCCCCAGCTGGCTGCTGGCTGGCTGCTGGCCTTCCAGTGCAGGCAAAGGCAAATGGAGTCTGTGCTGCAGCAGAAAGTGATGCTGCTGAGTCCACACAAAGCTCTGGAAGTTAATCACCTGATGTGGACAGCTGTAGAGGTGGTGCAGACAGGGACCTGCCCATGGCCATGGTCTGGCCAGGCTGGGTCCTGCACCTGAGTCCCAACAAACATGCCCCAGGCTGGGGCAGAGTGGCTCAAAACTGCCCAGCAAAGAAAGACCTGGAGGAGATGAGTGACAGCAGCTGAAGGTGAGCATGGGGGTGCCCAGGTGCCCAAGAAGGGCACCAGCAGCCTGGCCTGGATCAGCAACAGTGTGGGCAGCAGGAGCAGGGCAGGGACTGTCCCCATGGACTGGGCACTGATGAGGCCACACCTTGAGTCCTGGGTTCAGTTTTGGGCTCCTCACTTCAAGAGGGGCATTGAGGGGCTGGAGCAGGTCCAGAGAAGGGCAGGGAAGCTGGGGAAGGGTCTGGAGAGCAGGGCTGGGGAGGAGCAGCTGAGGAAGCTGGGGGTGTGCAGCCTGGAGAGGCTGAGGGGAGACCTCATGGCTCTCTGCAGCTCTCCCAGGAAATAAGAGGACAGGAGGAAATGGCCTCAAGTTGCCTCAGGGGAGGTTCAGCTTGGCCATGAGGAACAATTCCTTCTCCTTGAGGATTGTGAAAGCCCAGCCCAGGCTGCCCAGGGCAGTGGTGCAGTCCCCATCCCTGGGTGGGTGTCAGATCCGTGGAGCTGTGGTGCTGCAGGCTCGAGTGGTGCCCTGGCAGTGCTGGGCTAAGGGCTGGCCTTGATGCCAAAGGTCTGTCCCGACCTGAAGCATTCTGTGTTGTGCTCAAGCAGTGTCTGGAGGCAGCACAGCTGGAGCCCTGGCCCCTGCAGGGAGTCTCTGCTCGCTGCCGTTGGAGCTGTGGCTGCAGCTTGCACAGACCTGCCCCAGCAGCTCTGATTTCACCCAGGGAGGTGCTGGTCCCACCCTGCCTTTAGCCACCAGACAGCACTGGGCTGAAGCTTCACTTGCCTCTCAGAGAGCTGCTGGGGGGTTCTGGGGAGCTGGAGGCACTGTTCTGACTGCAGGACAGGCAAAGAAAATCAGCCCAGAGGCTGCAGTGAGGCTGCAGCAGGCCAAAGAGGCAGGCTGCTTATTCTGGGCTGGCTAGAGCTGAGCAGGCCACGGCTGAGCAGACACAGCAAGCAGTGGGATGGGTTGTGGGGAGGCAGCTCCACCTCCCTCTGCAGGATTCCTGCCTGAGCCATCACCATCCCCGGCAGGCAGAGCCTCAGCTCCAAGTGCAGTGCAGTCCTTTCCAGCTGCTGTAGTTTCAGGGTCTCAGGTTTCTCCTCAGGCTTGGGGGAAAGGCTCCAGCAAAGTGCCAGTGACAGATGGAGAGAGCCAGAGCAGCCTCCCTCTGCCCCTGAGCTTCCCTCAGAACTGGGGAGACTGGAAACTGGGAATGTGCAGGGTGCTGAGGGCTGCAGTGTCTAAGCTCTGCACTGCAGCCTCCTTTCTCTGCTGAACCTCTGCCAGGGTACACAACTTGCATTGGTGCCAGGCTGCAGCCAGGGCAGTGTGGGCAGCAGGGCAGGAGAGGGCATTGTGCCCCTTGGCTCTGCTCAGCTCAGACCTCAGCTCCAGTCCTGCCTCCAGTGCTGCTGCCCCCAGCAGCAGAAGGACACAGAGCTGTGGAGTGAGGCCAGAGGAGGCCACAGAGGTGATGGCAGGGCTGGAGCAGCTCTGCTGTGAGCACAGGCTGAGGGAGCTGGGGGGGTGCAGCCTGCAGAGAAGGCTCCAGGGGCACCTCAGAGCTGCTGCCAGTGCCTGAAGGGATCCTGCAGGAAGGCTGCAGAGGGACTTGTGCTGAGGGGGTCTGGAGGCAGGGCAAGGGCAATGGTTTGGAGCTGAGGCAGAGCAGGGTTAGAGTGGAGCTGAGGAAGAAGTTGTTCAGTAGGAGGGTGGTGAGAGCCTGGCAGAGGCTGCCCAGGGAGGTTGTGGCTGCCTCCTCCCTGGGGGTCTTCAAGGCCAGGTTGGATGAGGCCCTGAGCAGCTGAGTCCAGCTGAGACCCATCCCTGCCCATGGCAGGGGGATGCAGTTGGATGAGCTCTGAGGTCCCTTCCAACCTGAGCCATTCTGGGAGGCTCTGAGCTGTGGTGCTGGGACAGCCACAGGCACAGCATCACCCAGCAGCACACAATCTCTCCTGGCCCCTCAGGGAGCAGCCTCTGACACCTTGCTGAGGGGGGCTCAGGCCTCATTCCTGATGTTCCAGGTCCCCTTTGGCAGTGTTGCCCTGGAGTGTCTCTGAGCACATCTCTGCTTCCCCCCTAGTGCAACTGGGTGTCAAGGAGGGCAGACCAGGGCCCCAAGACCATCGAGCAGATCCATAAGGAAGCCAAGATTGAAGAGCAGGAGGAACAGAGGAAGGTCCAACAACTCATGACCAAAGAGAAGAGGAGACCAGGTAAAGCACCAGCCTAGCTGGCAGCTCCTCTCACTGCTCTCACAGCAGGAGCCCCAGAGGGGATCCCACTTGAAAGAAGAGAATTTGGCTTCTGATCAGGAGAGGGAACTGGGACCTGATTGTGGCTTGATGCTGGAGAAGGAGCAGGCTTTTGCCACGGCCTGGCTCTGGATTGCTGGGGTAGAAATAAACAAGCCCAGGCCAAGGGTTTCACACAGGTGGAAACCAGCTCTGGGTTTGTGATGGGCTGCCAGAGACCTGCCAGAGCAGCTCCCTGCAGGCCAGCTTTGCCAGCCCCTCCTGCCTTGGTTTCAGGAGGATCTGATCTGATCTGGTCTGGTCTCCAGGGGAACCACCTTGTCTGGAGCTGCTGAAGTTGTGAGGTGGAAACTCAGAAGGAAAAAAGTGCCTCAGCATTGCCTTAAACTGGTAGCAGCCCTTCAGCATGGCACCACCTGAGTGCCTGGGATGGAGAGGGGCAGGGAGAAAATCCTCTTTGGACTTCTTTAATCCTAAGGATTATCAAATGATGCTGTGAAAACAAAGGCATAAAGGAAACACACCTGGGCCTTGGCTTGGGTGCCCTCAAACTGACCCTGGGGGAAGGGGAGGAACTTGGCATGAGTGGTTCTGGGTCTGAACCAGCCTGGCACTGCTGAAAGCTGTGCCACAGAGGTGCCTTGGGGTGAGCAGAGGCTCTGGGCACCTCCTGGGAGCAAACAGAGGGTGCTGGGTCCAGGTCACAACAGCAGGCACTGGGAAACCCAACCAGGAGGAGCCACCACAAAGGGAGGTCTCTGCTGGCAAGGTTGTTCTGCAGTGAAGTCAGGCAGGCTGCCTGTGGCTGCATGGGCTGGGGGGGGGGGCAGGCTGCCTGTGGCTGCATGGGCTGGGGGGGGCAGGCTGCCTGTGTCTGCATGGGCTGGGGGGGCAGGCTGCCTGTGCTGGGGGGGGCAGGCTGCCTGTGTCTGCCTGTGCTGGGGGGGGCAGGCTGCCTGTGCTGGGGGGGGGGCAGGCTGCCTGTGTCTGCCTGTGCTGGGGGGGGCAGGCTGCCTGTGTCTGCCTGTGCTGGGGGGGGGCAGGCTGCCTGTGTCTGCCTGGGCTGGGGGGGGCAGGCTGCCTGTGTCTGCCTGTGCTGGGGGGGGCAGGCTGCCTGTGTCTGTCCGTGCTGGGGGGGGCAGGCTGCCTGTGTCTGTCCGTGCTGGGGGGGGCAGGCTGCCTGTGTCTGTCTGTGCTGGGGGGGGGGCAGGCTGCCTGTGTCTGCCTGTGCTGGGGGGGGGGCAGGCTGCCTGTGTCTGCCTGTGCTGGGGGGGGCAGGCTGCCTGTGTCTGCCTGTGCTGGGGGGGGGCAGGCTGCCTGTGTCTGCCTGTGCTGGGGGGGGCAGGCTGCCTGTGTCTGCCTGTGCTGGGGGGGGGCAGGCTGCCTGTGCTGGGGGGGGCAGGCTGCCTGTGTCTGCCTGGGCTGAAGGAGCACTCCCTGGAGAAGCAGCTCCATGAGAAGGAGCTGGCAGTGCTGGTGGCAGAAGGGTGCCCACGGGAGGGCAGTGAGTCCCCGTGGGCAGCAAGGCTGATGGCACTGCAAAGAGTGTGGCCAGCAGCTCAGGGGAGGTTCTCCTCCCCCTCTGCTCTGCCCAGGTGAGACCATGACTGCAGGCCTGGGCCCAGTTCTGGGCTCCCCAGTTCAAGAGAGGTACTGGGGAGAGTCCAGTGGAGGCTGTGAGGATGAAGAGGGACTGGGACAGCTGTGTGCTAAGGGAAGGCTCAGAGCCCTGGGGCTGCTGTGCTGGAGGAGAGAAGGCTGAGAGGGGATCTGGGGGGTGTTTGCCAGGTGTGGGTGTCAGGAGGCTGGGGCCAGGCTCCCTCAGGGCTGCCCAGCAGGCACAGGCTGGAGCCCAGCAGCTTTCACCTGAGCAGGAGGAGAAGCTCCTTTGGTGTGAGGGTGCTGGAGGCCTGCAGCAGGCTGCCCAGGGAGGCTGTGGAGTCTCCTTGTCTGGAGAGCTTCCAGCCCCCCCCAGCTCCTGGGCAGGCTGCTGTGGGTGCCCTGCTCTGGCAGGGGCTTGGACTGGAAGATCTCCAGAGCTTCCCCTGCCCTTCTCTGCTTCCATGCCACAGCCCAAGGCAGGAGCCTTGCACAGAGCCATGCTGAGGCTTAGCAGAGCTGTGTCCCTCTGCTGCCTCCTGCTGCAGAGCTCAGCGGTGGGGGTGGGGGTGGGGGTGGGGTGCAGCCCGGCAGGGGCTGAGGCTCTGTGCTTGTCCCTGCAGGTGTGCAGCGGGTGGAGGAAGGAGGCTGGAACACTGTGCAGGGGGCAAAGAACAGCAGAGTGCTGGACCCCACCAAGTTCCTTAAAATCACCAAGGTAGGTGGCAGGAGGGGCAGGGTCTGGCAGTGCTGCACCTGCCAGGCTGGGGAGGACTATTCTGGGCTGTAGAGCTCAGAACCTGGGGCCTGAGTTAATCTGGGCCTAAATGCAGCAGGAGGAAGCTGCAGGCTTCTGCATGCTCCTGCTCTGCTGGGCCTGGGGCAGGGGAGCCTGCCTGCACTTGGCTTGGTTTGGGTTCCTGGTGTGCAGTGAGTGACCCAGAAGGGTCCTTGGGTGGCAAATCTGCACCTTACTGAGTGGTGAAGAGGGAAACTGAGCTGGGGCATCGGGAGGGGCACAGTGCAGCACATCAGCACAGCTGGAATCCTGTCTCCAGGTCTGGGCTGCCAGCTCAAGAGGGACAGGAGGCTGCTGGAGGGAGGCCAGGGGAGGCTGTGAGGGTGATGAAGGGACTGAGACAGCTCTGCTATGAGAAGAGGCTGAGAGCCCTGAGGCTGTTTAGCCTGGGAGAAGAGAAGGCTGAGAGGGGACCTGATCAGTGCCTATCTATTAACTATCTGAGGGGTGGGGGTCAGGATGAGGGTGCCAGGCTCTGGTGGGTGGTGCCCAGTGACAGGACAAGGGACAAAAGGTACAGCTTGAACCCAGGAGGTTCCACCTCAACATGAGGAGAAGCTTCTTTGCTGTGAGGGTGCTGGAGCCCTGGAGCAGGCTGCCCAGAGAGGTTGTGGAGTCTCCTCTGGAGAGATTCCAAACCCACCTGGCTGTGTTCCTGCCCTGGGGGATGCTGCTTGGCAGGGGGTTGGACTGGGTGGTCTCCAGAGGTCCCTTCCAGCCCCACCAGCCTGTGGTTCTGTGCTGCTGTGCTCAAGTGCCTGTTAGAGATGAGGTCTCAAACAGAGAGGGAGGCCTCAGTCCTTGCTGCCTCAAGTCCTCCAGGCCCTACTCTGCTTCCCAACAGGATGAGGCTGCCAAAACGTTCCTGCCATGTCACAGAGGGCAGCACCCTGGGCTGGGGAGGCTCAGGTGGCACAAGGGGAGCTGTGTCCTCCTTCCCAGCCTGCCTGGGCTCTACGTGGTGCAGTCACATCCCTCAGTATGTGACAGACCCTCACAGCCATCCTCCAGCTGAGCCTCCTCCTGCTCTTGTGCCACTCAAGTGGTGATTTGGGGACAGTTATGTCAGGCTGCAGGTTAGGCAAGCTTGGAGATTTCTGCTGGTGATCTTCAGGGGCTCTGGGACTTCTGGCAAGAGCTTTGCCTGTCACATAACTCAGGGCAGTTCCTCTACCTTCCCTGTCCCAGTCAAAGTCATTCTCCATGAATCTCAGCCCCACTGCCTGCAAGGTGGCAGAGCTGCAGAGCAAACCCTGGGCAGGCTTAGCCCTGCAGATGAAGCTGAGTTTGTTCTTGTGAGAGTCAGACAACAGCCTCCAGAGCTTAGCTGCCAGCAGGGACTCAGCCTGCTTTTGTCTGGGCTTGCAGCTCAGCTGGGAGAAGCCCTTCTGGACACAGACAGCACCAGCAGAGCTGGCTGCAGAGAGCTGCAGTGTGGAAGGAGAGAGCTCACCCAGAGGCATCTGCAGGGTCACAGCCTCACAGCTCACAGGATGTTAGGGGTGGGAAGGGACCCAAGGAGATCATCCAGTCCAACCCCCTGCCAGAGCAGGACAATGCTACCTGACATAGATCACAGAGGAACACATCCAGACAGGCCTGGAAAGGCTCCAGAGGAGACTCCACAACCTCTCTGGGAACCTCCTGTCAATAATTCACCTACCCAGCCCTGGAGTCAGTGCTCTCTTCTTGTCACACTCTGCTTGCTCTCTCCAAGCTCCCCAGGGAGGTTGTGGCTGCTCCCTCCCTGGAGGTGTTCAGGACCAGGCTGGATGAGGCCTTGAGTGACCTGTTCTAGTGGGAGGTGTCCCTGCCCATGGCAGGGGGTAGGAACTGGCTGAGATTTGAGCTCCCTTCCAACCTAAACCCTTCTGTGATTCTGCCAACCTCTCATCATGCTTTGCCCTCCTGAATCCTGATTCTTACCCTGTGGCTGTCCCCCAGAGCCACATCTGGCAGCTGGAGTGGGCAGCAGAACCTTCTGCTGTGCACAGGCAAATGGAACAGCTTGGAAGTACCAAGAGATACTCAGCTGCTTCCTCCTTGCTCAGCTCCAGGGCTCCCAGCAGAAGCAGGCTGTGAAGATGCTCCACTGGCACTCTGGAGGAGGCTCTTTGTGATGCATCTCCTGTGTCTGATCCTTGTCTTCCAAAGATGTGTCAGAACTCTCTTTGGTGGTCACAAGCCAGGGACTGTTGCCCCAGAATGCCTCATTTGTAATGAAGTGAGCACAGGCTGAGGGAGCTGGGGGGGTGCAGCCTGCAGAGGAGAAGGCTCCAGGGGCAGCTCAGAGCTGCTGCCAGTGCCTGGAGGGATCCTGCAGGAAGGCTGCAGAGGGACTTGTGCTGAGGGGTCTGGAGGCAAGGCAAGGGCAATGGTTTGGAGCTGAGGCAGAGCAGGGTTAGAGTGGAGCTGAGGAAGAAGCTCTTCAGTAGGAGGGTGGTGAGAGCCTGGCACAGGCTGCCCAGGGAGGCTGTGGCTGCCTCCTCCCTGGGTTGTTCCAGGCCAGGCTGGATGAGGCCTTGAGCAGCTGAGTCCAGCTGAGAGCTGTCCCTGCCTGTGGCAGGAGGTTGGAGCAGATGATCCTTGAGGTCCCTCCCAAGCTGAGCCCTTCTGGGATTCTCTGAGGTGCTCTCTGGGTTTGAAGCCCAGGAGCAAAGCTGTCTTCAGGCCCTAGCCCAGAGTTTTCCAGGGAGAAGGGAATCAGGATGATAAACCTGAGCCATTCTGGGAGGCTCTGAGCTGTGGTGCTGGGACAGCCACAGCCACAGCATCACCCAGCAGCACACAATCTCTCCTGGCCCCTCAGGGAGCAGCCTCTGACACCTTGCTGAGGGGGGCTCAGGCCTCATTCCTGATGTTCCAGGTCCCCTTTGGCAGTGTTGCCCTGGAGTGTCTCTGAGCACATCTCTGCTTCCCTCCTAGTGCAGCTGGGTGTCAGGGAGGGCAGACCAGGGCCCCAAGACCATCGAGCAGATGGATGAGGCCTTGAGCAGCTGAGTCTAGTTGAGAGGTGTCCTGCCCATGGTGGGGGGGTTGCAGTAGATGAGCTCTGAGGTCCCTTCTGACCTGAGCCATCCTGTGAGCTGTGTCCCCCTGTCATGGTGTGTCCTGATGTGTTTTGCAGCCCACAATAGATGAGAAGATTCAGCTTGTGCCTAAAGCCCAGCTGGGCAGCTGGGGGAAGGGCAGCAGCGGTGGAGCCAAGGCGAGCGAGATGGGTAAGTCAAGGTGGTCCTCACCTCTGCCTTGCTGCAGCCACCCTGGCCAGCAGGCCTCAGAAGTGGCCTCCAGTTGCACCAGAGGAGGGTTAGGTTGGACATTAGAAATCATTTCTTCCCTGCAAGAGTGGTCAGGCACTGGAACAGGCTGTCCAGGGAGGTGGTGGAGTGCCCATCCCTGGAGGAGGTGTTCAGAACTGCCCTGGGCAGGCTGCAGTGGGCATGGTGGTGATAGTTGGGCTGGAGGATCCGAGAGGCTTTTCCAGCCTTAATGCTTCTCTGAGAGCAGATGTGGGTGGGAAATGCTCCTCTCTGAGCCTGTCTGCCTGGCACTGGGGTTAGAGTGGGGCGGGGGCAGCCCTTTCCCTGCACTTCTGCCCCTGTCACCCTGCAGGCACCAATGAGTTGGTGATGCCCAGGTGGGTGTCAGCAGCTGCTCACTCTGCTGTCCCTCTTCTCTGTTGTCTTGACAACCTGGCAGACTCCTTACGACCAAGTGCCACCAGCCTGAACAGGTTCTCTGCTCTGCAGCCCCCAGCCTCAGCTGTATCTGCCTCACCTGCATCCTCAGAGCTCGATTCTCGCAGGGCCTTAACTAGGTAAGCTCTGGGCTGACAGCCAGCCCCTGCCCCACCCCCGCCTGGGGCTGCCCCCCACGGGCACTGCCAGCTGCCTTCAGCCACCTGCATCTTTTATAATGGGGAGGGGCCTGGAACACAAACCCTGTGAGGAGAGGCTGAGGGAGCTGGGGGGGTGCAGCCTGCAGAAGAGGAGGCTCAGGGCAGAGCTCATTGCTGTCTGCAGCTCCCTGAAGGGAGGCTGTAGCCAGGTGGGGTTGGGCTCTGCTGCCAGGCAGCCAACAGAACAAGGGGACACAGCCTCAAGTTGTGCTGGAGGAAGTACAGGCTGGATGTGAGGAGGAAGTTCTTCCCAGAGAGAGTGATTGGCATTGGAATGGGCTGCCCAGGGAGGTGCTGGACTCACTGCCCCTGGAGATGTTCAGGCAAAGCCTGGATGAGGCACTCAGTGCCATGGTCTGGTTGACTGGATAGGGCTGGGGATAGGTTGGGCTGGATGATCTTGGAGGTCTCTTCCAACCTGGGTGATTCTGTGATTCTATGAGGGAGACAGGCAGTGGCCACAAGGTGGGAGTGGGACAGGTTACTGCTGGGGACATTCCCACTGGAGTCCAGGAGAAAATGTTGTCCCAGGAGAACTGCTGGAGGTTGGAATCATCTCCCAGGGAAGTGGTGGAGTGCCCTGCTCTGGGCAGGCTGGAATCATCTCCCAGGGAAGTGGTGGAGTCTCCTGCTCTGGGCAGGCTGGAATCATCTCCCAGGGAAGTGGTGGAGTCTCCTGCTCTGGGCAGGCTGGAATCATCTCCCAGGGAAGTGGTGGAGTGCCCTGCTCTGGGCAGGCTGGAATCATCTCCCAGGGAAGTGGTGGAGTCTCCTGCTCTGGGCAGGCTGGAATCATCTCCCAGGGAAGTGGTGGAGTCTCCTGCTCTGGGCAGGCTGGAATCATCTCCCAGGGAAGTGGTGGAGTGCCCTGCTCTGGGCAGGCTGGAATCATCTCCCAGGGAAGTGGTGGAGTCTCCTGCTCTGGGCAGTTTTAAGACTCAGCATGCCAGGCTGCTGGGCCAGCTCAGTGCAACCTCACCAGCACCTGGGAAGGTTGGAGCAGATGATCCTTGGGGTCCCCTCCAAGCTGGCATTCTGGGGGTTTTAAAGCCATTCTGGTTGCCCAGGGAGGCTGTGGATGCCCTGGAGGTGTTCAAAGCCAGGCTGGATGAGGCCTTGAGCAAGCTGGGCTGGTGAGGTGTCCCAGCCCATGGCAGGGGGCTGGGACTGGCTGACCTTTAAGGTCCCTTCCTACCCCACGCAAGCAGTGCACTCCGTGGACGTTTTGTGTGTGTGCAGCTCTGCCCCTTGCTGGTGCTCTGTGTAGCCAGAGCAGCAGGAAGCCCAGGCAGCCATCCTGCCATGCTTTTGTTCCCTGTCAGCCCCCTCCTGGGGTGCCCAGCGCGGCGGGCAGGGCTCGCCTGTGCCGCCCCCTCAGGCCCCTGCCTTCTCCTTCCACAGCCGCGGGAGCACAGGCAGGGAGAAGAACGACAAAGCTCTGCCGCCTGCCCTCGCCCGCCCCAACACCTTCCTCCGCGGCAGCAGCAGCAAGGAGCTGCTGCTGGACAATCAGGCGCAGGAGGAGCAGCGCAGGGAGATGCTGGAGACCGTGAAGCAGCTCACGGGCGGCGTGGAGGTGGAGAGGAACAGCAGCGACGCGGAGAGGAGCAGAGCCAAGGAGCCTGGTGAGCGGCGCTGCCCTGCTCGGGGGACGCCTGCTGGCTGCCTGAGGAGGCAGAGGGAGGACACCTCAGAGCAGGGACAGGTTGCTGTGCTGTGCTGCCAGCGTTCGGCCCCTGCCCATGCCCGGTGGGAGCCTGGGAGAGCTGGCAGCTGCCTGCCGGGGGGTGGCATCGTCTCCTCGCCGGCTCCTCCTCAGCACTCAGCAGGGTGGGAAGGCTGCAGAGAGCAGCAGGGCACCACTGCACTCCTGCCTGCTCACGTCTTGCTGCTGCTGCTGCTGCTGCCTGGGCTCAGAGGCCCCAGAAGGTCTGTGGGGATGAGGGCAGAGGTCTGAGACTGGAGCAGGGCAGAGTTGGGTTGGACATGAGGAGGAAGTTCTGCACAGGGAGGGTGGGGAGACACTGGAGCAGGCTGCCCAGGGAGGTGCTTGAGACCCCATCCCTGGAGACACTCAAGGTCAGAGTTGCTGTGGCCCTGTGCAGCCTGCTCTAGCTGGAGGTGTCCCTGCTGCCTGCAGGGGGTTGGAGAAAGTGACCTGTGAGGACCCTTCCAGCCCCTTGCAGCCTGTGAAAATCAGGGTCAGTCGTGCAGAGCTCCTTCTGCAGTGCCCCCTAAAGCCATGCCCACCCTTTCCAGACCTTTCCCAGGGCCCCAGCAGTGATGTGGATCTGGGGCACTGCAGATGGGTGCCATCATGGTTGGCACTCCATTGCTGCCAGCCCTGGTTCCCAGCAGGGCTGGGTGCAGCTGGGTTAGCACCCACTGGGGAAGGTTTGGCACCCACTCAGTCCTGCAGCTGCCACTTCTCCCTCCTGCCAGCCCGAGCTGATTTGGTGGTGGGAAAACATTGAGGACACTCAGGGTGAGGTTCCCTGTGGACAGAAGCTTTGTGCTGAGCAGTTCTGCTCCCTGGGGGACAGCCAGTGAGGAGCAGCCCTCAGCTGCCACAGCCCAGCACACACTGCTCTGGGAGGACTTCCTGGGGACCAAGGCTGTGGGGATGGGATCAGGAGATGGCTTTGGGTTGCTGCCCATTGCAGTTAGCACATCTTAAGTGTGCAGCAACTGTGGCAGTTCAAGCTTCAGGTATTTAATGTTAGAGAGGTGCTGCAGCTGTGCTCTGTCAGAAGGCAGCTCCACAGAAATCAGCTCTGCCTGGGCAGGGAGAGAATTCTGCCCTCTGCTCTGCTCAGACCCCACCTGCAGCACTGCCTCCAGTTCTGGCACCCCCAGCATAAGGAGGACCTGGAGCTGCTGGAGAGGGTCCAGAGGGCTGAAGAATCTCCACTGTGAGGACAGGCTGGGAGAGTTGGGGCTGTTCAGCCTGGAGAAGAGAAGGCTGCAGGGAGACCTTAGAGCAGCCTTGCAGTGCCTGAAGGGGCTGCAGGAGAGCTGGGGAGGGACTCTGGACAAGGGCTGGGAGTGCCAGGAGGAGGGACAATGGCTGTGAGCTGGGAGAGGGGAAACAGAGTGGAGAGGAGGAAGAAATTATTGAGAGTGAGGGTGGGGAGAGACTGGCACAGGCTGCCCAGGGAGGCTGTGGCTGCCCCTGCCTGGAGGTGTTCCAGCCAGGCTGGGTGAGGCCCTGAGCAGCCTGTGCTGGTGGGAGGTGTCCCTGCCCATGGCAGGGGCTGGAACTGGATGAGTCTGTTCCAACCCAACCCTTCTGTGAATCCATCAAGCAGTGGGAGCTGCCAGAGGAGGAAGTGCAGCCAAGGGAGAGGGGAGCTGTGCCTGGTGGGGGCAGCAGCAGCCCTGCTCTGGTGGCTCCCCCTCTCAGGAGGTTGTCTCTGCAAACGATGCTGATTTTGCTTCTCTGAATGTGAGTTTTTGTCTTCTAACTCCACCAGCCAAGCCAGAAGCTCCCCCAGCTCCAGCACAAGAGAAACCTTCCCTGTCAGAAGAGGAAATAGAGAGAAAATGCAAATCTATCATCGATGAGTTCTTGCATATTAATGACTTTAAGGTAAGCCAAAGGAAAGCCTCCTGCAGGTGCCACAGGCAGCTCTGCTCTGCCTTCTCTCTGGAGGCAGAGTCTCTGTAAGCCCTCACCTCTCACACAGCTGGCAGGAGTGCTGGGGTCTGGGCTGTGCCAGGGGAGCTTCAGGTTGGGTATTCCTAGGAAGGGCTCTCAGGCACTGGGGCAGGCTGCCCAAGGAGATGGTGGAGTCCCCATCCCTGGAGCGTGGTGTGGTGCTGAGGACCATGGTTTGGAGGCAGTGGCTTAGCAGCAGTGCTGGGATTGGGAGCTCTGGGTGAGGGGTTGGACCTGATGCTCTTAAAGGTCACTTCCAACCTCAACACTTATGTGCTGCTGTGAAGCTTTGGGCAGCAGCAGCTCCATGACTGGTTTGAGGAGAGTTGTCTCTGAGACTTGTTTGCTGTCTCACTGCTAATGGGAGAAGTGTCCTGCCCCTTGGCTCTGCTCTGCTCAGACCTCAGCTCCAGTCCTGCCTCCAGTGCTGCTGCCCCCAGCAGCAGAAGGACACAGAGCTGTGGAGGGAGGCCAGAGGAGGCCACAGAGGTGATGGCAGGGCTGGAGCAGCTCTGCTGTGAGCACAGGCTGAGGGAGCTGGGGGAGTGCAGCCTGCAGAGGAGAAGGCTCCAGGGGCAGCTCAGAGCTGCTGCCAGTGCCTGAAGGGAGCCTGCAGGAAGGCTGCAGAGGGACTTGTGCTGAGGGGGTCTGGAGGCAGAACAAGTTTGGAGCTGAGGCAGAGCAGGGTTAGAGTGGAGCTGAGGAAGAAGTTGTTCAGTGTGAGGGTGGTGGGAGCCTGGCACAGGCTGCCCAGGGAGGTTGTGGCTGCCTCCTGCCTGGAGGTGTTTGGCACCCTCAGAGCAGAGATGCTGCTTGCACCCCCAGCTAAAATCAGGAAGAGACTCTTGTTGTAGAGCCATGG
Source organism: Pogoniulus pusillus (assembly GCF_015220805.1). NCBI lineage: Eukaryota > Metazoa > Chordata > Aves > Piciformes > Lybiidae > Pogoniulus > Pogoniulus pusillus. The sequence goes on from NC_087299.1 coordinate 1,715,012, forward strand.
AATCATTAAGGCTGGCAAAGATCTGTAGAGAGCAAGGCCAAACATCAGCCCAGCACCACCAGGGCTACCAATCCATGTCCCCAGGTGCCATGGCCACAGGTTTGCTGAACACCTCCAGGGATGGGAACTCCACTACCTCCCTGGGCAGCCTGTGCCAGTGCCTGACTGCTCTTGCAGCAAAGAAATTGTTCCTCACAGCCAACCTAAACCTTCCCTGGGGCAACTTGAGGCCATTTCCTTTTGTGCTGTGACCTCCACCTGGCTCCAACCTCCTTTCAGAGAGCTGCAGAGATCCAGAAGGTCTCCCCTGAGTCTCCTTTTCTCCAGGCTGAGCAACCCCAGCCCCCTCAGCTGCTTCTCACCAGCCCTGTTCTCCAGACCCTTCCCCACCTTGGTTGCCCTCATCTGGACCTTTTCACTGTCCTTGGAGTGAGGACCCCAAAACTGACCCCAGTATTTCAGGAGTGGTTTCAGCAGTGCTGAGTAGAGGGCACAGTCCCTGCCCTGCTCCTGCTGGCCACAGCATTGCTGATCCAGGCCAATCTCCTTATCTGGGCTGGCTTGAGGTCACCTCTGCTTCTCAGGAGCAGTTAGTGACTGCTGGTGTGGAGAAGAGAAATGCTGCACTGGGCTGCTCCACGAGCCCCTGGCCCCTGGCCTGGCAGGTCTGTGCAGCAGCAGGCAGGGCTGGAGGCACTGCCTAAGCCAGGGGTCTCCTGGCCTCCTGCTTCTGGCTTGCACTTCAGAATCCCAGCCCTGGCTGCCAGGGGCTGGCAGCTGCTGCAGTGTCTCTGCTTGGGAAGGCAGTGCTCTGATCTTCTATGGCTGGCTGGAAGGAGAGGTGAGCTGTGTGGAACAGGAGCACCTCTGGGTAAAGAGGTCCCTCAGATGGAGCCAGCTCCTCTGTGTTAGACGCTGCTGCTGGAGGAGAAGAGGTTCTTGCTGCTCTTCAGAGGCAGCCAGCAGCAAGGCTTCAGCTGAAGTCCACCTGCCTAGTGCTGGAACAGGGGGGAATGGCCTCAGGCTGCACCAGGGGAGCCTTAGGCTGGGCATTAGGAACTTTTGTTTTCACTGAAAGGGCTCTCAGGCCCTGGAACAGATTCCATGATTCCTGGAGGTGTTTGAAAGCCCTGGAGCTGTGGTGCCTGGGGATATGGCTCAGTGGTGGACTTGGAGGGGCAGAGTCAATGGCTGGAGTGATGCCTTGAAGGTCTTTTCCAACTGAAATGGACCAGACATGAGTGAGCCTCTGGCACAGGCTGCCCGGGGAGGCTGTGGCTGGGGGTGTTCAAGGCCAGGCTGGATGAGGCCTTGAGCACCCAATTGCAGCTGAGAGGTGTCCCTGGCCGTGGCAGGAGGTTGGAGTGGGTGAGCTGTGAGGTGCTGGCTCTGTGCTCACACCTCAGCACAGCAGAGGCTGTTGCTCCTGCTTTCAGCCATCAGTACTGGTGCAGGCTGCAGCTTAGAGCTGCCAGGCTCTGTGCTGGCAGCAGTGGCAGCAGGGTTGGGCAGTGCCATGCCCACCTGTCTGCCCTGGAGCATGGCTGCTGGAGGACCTCTGCCCCCAGCCTGCTCTCTGAGCCCTCCCAGGCCTGCAGGAGCAGGTTTGGGCTGCCAGCTCTTGATGCCCGAAGGCACAGCCTAAGGCAAGGAGCAAATGTCCCCCCCAGGGAGAGCTGCTGGGCTGGAGGCAGGAGGTCAGTGGAAGGTCTCTGCTGTCGGCAGTGCAGGCTGCTGCAGTGTCACACTGAGTGCTTCTGTGGCAGTCCCCACGGTGCCTCCTTTGCTTAGCTTACCAGAGGCACAGGGCAGGAAGCAGCTCTGGCAAGGGAACATTTTCCTCCAGATGCTCCCCACCTATTTTCTGCTTCCTGATGTGGTGTGGAGGAGGGAGAGGAGACCTCATTGCTCTCTGCAGGTGCCTGGATGGAGGTGGGGGTTGGTCTCTTCTCTTTTGTGTCAGGTGACAGAAGAGGGAACAGCCTGGAATTGTGCCAGGGCAGGTTTAGATTGGCCATGAGAAACAATCTCTTTGCTGCCAGAGTGGTCAGGGATTGGCACAGGCTGCCCAGGATGGTGGTGGAGTCCCCATCCCTGGAGGTGCTCAAGAAAGGTGTGGCCATGGCAGCTGGGGACAGGGTTTGGTGGCCATGGTGGTGCTGGGTGGTGGTTGGGCTGGATGACCTTGAGAGACCTTTGCCAAGGGAAACAACTCTCTGGTTCTCTGGGTTTGTGACATGGACATTTCTGTGCCAGGTCAGCTCAGGGACCCAACCTGATGTCCTCCACTGGCCTGGTTTGCTATTTGAGGAAGGTTTAGGTGTTGTGGTGGCATGCAGGAGACAGTTCCCATCCTCTCACTGAGCAGCTGAGCTGCACCCTGCAGCCTGACTCTGTAGCTCAGGCACTGCTGCTGTGTGCTGTGAATTCTGCTCTCTTTGCACAGTTGCTGCTGCTGTTGTCCCTATCGTTGTGACTATCAGCACTGCCAGTGTGCAGCAGGGATTTGGCTTAGGTTCCACAGCTTGGCCTGGCAGCTTCACTGACTGCTCACCTCCCAAGGCAGAACCACCTCACAGAACCACAGAATGGGTTGGGTTGGAAGGAACCTCAGAGATCATCCAGCTGCATGGGCAGGGACACCTCCCACCAGCCCAGGCTGCTTAAGGCCTCATCCAACCTGGCCTTGAGCCCCTCCAGGGATGGGGCACCCATGCCCAACCTGGGCAGCCCGTTGCAGGGTGTGCCCACCCTCGCTGTGAGGAGCTGCTGCAGAGCAGAGGGCACCCCCTGCCCGGGGAGGGGGGCTGAGGTGGTGTCCCCGTGTCGTTGGCACAGGAGGCGATGCAGTGCGTGGAGGAGCTGAGTGCCCAGAGCCTGCTGCCCATCTTCGTGCGAGTGGGAGTGGAGTCGACGCTGGAGAGGAGTCAGATCACCAGGGATCACATGGGCCAGCTCCTGCACCAGCTGGTGCAGGCAGGGAAGCTCAGCAAGCAGGACTTCTTCAAGGGGTTGGTATTGCTCCTGGCCCTGCCTCCGGCAGCCGCCGCGCAGCGCAGCTCTGCCCCCGCGGGCTCTGCCCCCGCAGGCTCTGCCCTTGCAGGCTCTGCCCCCGCAGGCTCTGCCCTTGCAGGCTCTGCCCCCGCGGGCTCTGCCCTTGCAGGCTCTGCCCCCGCGGGCTCTGCCCCCGCGGGCTCTGCCCTTGCAGGCTCTGCCCCCGCGGGCTCTGCCCCCGCGGGCTCTGCCCCCGCAGGCTCTGCCCCCGCAGGCTCTGCCCTTGCAGGCTCTGCCCTTGCAGGCTCTGCCCCCGCAGGCTCTGCCCTTGCAGGCTCTGCCCCTGCAGGCTCTGCCCTTGCAGGCTCTGCCCCCGCGGGCTCTGCCCCCGCAGGCTCTGCCCCCGCGGGCTCTGCCCCCGCGGGCTCTGCCCCCGCGGGCTCTGCCCTTGCAGGCTCTGCCCCCCGCGGGCTCTGCCCTTGCAGGCTCTGCCCCCGCGGGCTCTGCCCCCGCAGGCTCTGCCCTTGCAGGCTCTGCCCCCGCGGGCTCTGCCCCCGCGGGCTCTGCCCTGGCAGGCTCTGCCCCCGCGGGCTCTGCCCCCGCGGGCTCTGCCCCCGCGGGCTCTGCCCCCGCAGGCTCTGCCCTTGCAGGCTCTGCCCCCGCGGGCTCTGCCCCCGCGGGCTCTGCCCCCGCAGGCTCTGCCCCTGCAGGCTCTGCCCCCGCGGGCTCTGCCCTTGCAGGCTCTGCCCTTGCAGGCTCTGCCCCCGCGGGCTCTGCCCCCGCAGGCTCTGCCCTTGCAGGCTCTGCCCTTGCAGGCTCTGCCCCCGCGGGCTCTGCCCTTGCAGGCTCTGCCCTTGCAGGCTCTGCCCTTGCAGGCTCTGCCCCCGCGGGCTCTGCCCTTGCAGGCTCTGCCCTTGCAGGCTCTGCCCCCGCGGGCTCTTCCCCCGCGGGCTCTGCCCTTGCAGGCTGTGCCCCTGCAGGCTCTGCCCCCGCAGGCTCTGCCCCCGCGGCTGCTGCGCTGCCTCCTCCGCACTCCCACCCGAGGGAGCCTCCCCAGCCAGCTGCCTCTCTGCTGCCTCCTGCAGCTGGTTCCTGAGCGTGTCCGGGGCTGCCGTGGGGGGCAGTGTGCTCAGGAGGAGGCAGGAGGCTCTCTGCTTCACTCCTCTCTGCCGCTGCCTTCCTCCGTCTCTGTCTTCTGGCACATCACCGATCCCAGTGGGGGAGGAGGAGGCAGAGCTCAGGAGCCTCCAGCTGAGGTTAAGGCTGGAGGCTGTGCAGCCCCAGGGCACAGCCATGCTCCCACTGCTGAACAGCCTCACCCCCAGGATGCCCCTGAGCTCTGAGGAGTGGCAGTGCCCTCGAGGGGCTGGAGGGGAGAACATGCAGCAGCTGCAGTGTCAGATGGGTTGGACCTTCCCCAGGAGATCTTCAGTTGCAGCTGCTGCTTCATGCCAGCTCTGGGGTTTGTGCTCCCAGCCTGGATTTGAACTGGTGTCCACTTGTGAAAGGATCTCTGCTCCCAGGTTGGTTCCTGGTGCCCACTCAGTCCTCACCAGGGCACAGAGCAGGCAGTGAAGCTGGGGAAGGGTCTGGAGAACAGGGCTGGGGGGAGCAGGGGGTGTTCAGCCTGGAGAAAAGGAGGCCAAAGGGAGGCCTCATTGCCCTCTACAGCTCCCTGAAAGGAGGCTGGAGCCAGGTGGGGTTGGTCTCTTCTCCCAGGGAACAAGGGACAGGACAAGAGGAAATGTCCTCAAGTTGCCCCCGGGGAGGTTTAGGTTGGCCCTGAGGAACAATTTCTTCCCCTTGGGGGTTGCCAAGGCCTGGCCCAGGCTGCCCAGGGCAGTGCTGCAGTGCCCATCTCTGGAGGGGGTTCAGAGCTGTGCTGTGGTGCTGGGGGCCATGGTTTGGTGGTGCCCTGGCAGGGCTGGGCTCAGGGCTGGCCTCAGTGGTCTTCAAGAGTCTCTTCCAACCCAAACAATCAGACCAGGGCTAACCACCCAAAGCAGCCAGCAGCAGGCAGGTGAAATCATCTTTCAGACCCTGAGTTCTGGGCCTTAGCCCAATCCTGCTGCTTTCATTTGCATCCTCCCTGGTCCCTGCTGAGCACTCCGAGGACCTCTCCCTGCCCCTGGGGCTGGCAGTGAGTTCGGTCACGGCGCAGCCCAGTGGCTCGCAGGAGAAGCTGAGGCAGCCCAAAAACCAGCCCGAGGGAATCCACATCGCACTGGCACAGCTGCCCGGGGAGCTGCTGCAGTCCCCACCCCTGCAGCTGTTAAAGAAGTACCTGCCCGTGGCTCCTGGGGACGTGGTTTGGTGGCCATGGTGGTGCTGGGCTGCAGCTTGGGCTCCATGACCTTAGGTGACTCTTCCAACCCAAACAATTCCCTGATTCCAGGGAGCACACTGAGCTGAGTCCACACAGTGATGGTCAAAAGGACTGGTTGGATGTGATCACTTCCATGATGGATTTGGGATTAAAGCCACTCCCAGGGAGTGGAAAAGTGGTTGTGATGCCCAACCTTGGTGAAACAGGGAGGATGCAGCCTGCCTGTGGCAGGAAGAAAGTGAAACAGCTCCTGAGATGAAGAAAAGGGCAAAGGGAGCTCAGTGGGCACAGGAGGACCCCAAAAAGCACTGCACCAGCCCAGCCAAGCTGCTGTGTGAGGAGAGGCTGTGGGATGAGCACTGGTCACAGCCCAACTCTGCAGGGACACCTGACAGGTGAAGCACTTGGGCAAAGCCAAGCTGGCAGAGGACACAAACAGAAACTCACCAGGAGCTGGCAATGGTCACTGGCAGCCCAGCAGGCAGCTGTGAGCTGGGCTGCAGCCAGAGCAGTGTGGGCAGCAGGGCAGGAGAGGGCATTGTGCCCCTTGGCTCTGCTCAGCTCAGACCTCAGCTCCAGTCCTGCCTCCAGTGCTGCTGTCCCCAGCAGCAGAAGGACACAGAGCTGTGGAGTGAGGCCAGAGGAGGCCACAGAGGTGATGGCAGGGCTGGAGCAGCTCTGCTGTGAGCACAGGCTGAGGGAGCTGGGGGGGTGCAGCCTGCAGAGGAGAAGGCTCCAGGGGCACCTCAGAGCTGCTGCCAGTGCCTGAAGGGATCCTGCAGGAAGGCTGCAGAGGGACTTGTGCTGAGGGGGTCTGGAGGCAGGGCAAGGGCAATGGTTTGGAGCTGAGGCAGAGCAGGGTTAGAGTGGAGCTGAGGAAGAAGTTCCTCAGTGTGAGGGTGGTGAGAGCCTGGCAGAGGCTGCCCAGGGAGGCTGTGGCTGCCTCCTCCCTGGGGGTGTTCCAGGCCAGGCTGGATGAGGCCCTGAGCAGCTGAGTCCAGCTGAGAGGTGTCCCTGCCTGTGGCAGGAGGTTGGAGCAGATGATCCTTGAGGTCCCTCCCAAGCTGAGCCCTTCTGGGATTCTCTGAGGTGCTTTCTGGGTTTGAAGCCCAGGAGCAAAGCTGTCTCCAGGCCCTAGCCCAGAGCCCAGAGTTTCCCAGGGAGAAGGGAATCAGGATGAAAACCATCAGGAGAGCCAGAAAAATGATCCTCTTGTCCCAGGCTTGGGCCAGGAAGCTACCTGCAAGGCTCTGAGCATAGAGAAGAGTTTTGAGCAGTTCTGGAGGCCTCTGTGCAGAGCTGGGGAATGGTTTGTGCCTTGTCCATGTCTGCATGGAGCCTCCCTCTGCTGCTCTCAGCACTCCCCGGGCTGTGTCACACCTTCTGTGTGGCTTCTTGCTGCTTACCTCTGTGCTGCTGTCATCTCTCCCTGCCTCTGCAAAGGGTTGGGTCCCTCTGGGGGGGCTGCATCTGTGCCAGAGTTTGTGCTTCCAGACCCAACTCCTGTGTGGCTGTGCAGGGGCTGCAGTGAGCCAATGCTTGCGTGCAGGAATGCTTTAAACAGAGCTTCCCGGGTGGCTCTGACAGGTCCCTGCCACACACTGCCACCGGCACTGCCCAGAGGAGTCCACTGCTGGCAGCACAGAAGCACTGAAAGCACAGGATGGCAGGAGGGGGTTGGGACCTTGGTGATGCCCTGCTTTCCTCCTCTCCTTTCCTGTCCTCTCCCTTCCTCTCCCCTCTCCCTTCCTCTCCCCTCTCCCTCTCCCCTCTCCCTCTCCCCTCTCCCTCTCCCCCTTCCTCTCCCTCTCTCCCTTCCTCTCCCTCTCTCCCTTCCTCTCCCTCTCTCCCTTCCTCTCCCTCTCTCCCTTCCTCTCCCCTCTCCTTTCCTCTCCCCTCTCCTTTCCTCTCCCCTCTCCTTTCCTCTCCCTTCTCCCTTCCTCTCCCCTCTCCTTTCCTCTCCTTTCCTCTCCTTTCCTCTCCCCTCCTCTCCTTTCCTCTCCCCTCCTCTCCTTTCCTCTCCCCTCCTCTCCTTTCCTCTCCTCTTTTTCTTTTCTGACCTCTTTCCTCTCTTTTCTTCCTCCCCCTTTCCTCTCCCCTCTGCTCTGACAGAAAACACCTGGGGTGCAGGTTTGCTTTGCAGCCTCCAGTTCCAGTTATTGACCTTCTCTTGCTGCTTCTTTTCCAGCTTCTCAGACACCCTGGAGCTGGCAGACGACATGGCCATAGACATCCCCCACATCTGGCTGTACCTGGCCGAGTTGGTGACCCCCATGTTAAAAGAAGGAGGAATCTCTATGAGAGAACTTATACAGTAAGCAAAGCTGTTCCCTTGCAGCCCGGGGGGGGCATTCTGCCTGCCTCTGCTGCCTGCTGCCACCAGCAGAGAGCAGATGAGAGGTGCCAGGGGTGCAGCAGAGGTGGGGAAAAGCTTTGCTGCACCTCCTGGCTGAAAGCTGTGGAGGGAAAGCAGCTCACTGCTCACCCAGAGAGGTGCTTCAGGACTGAGCCTTTCATGCAGAAATGTGCAACCCTCTGTGCTTCAGCTGAGCTAAAAAGTCCTCCAGTGTGCAGCTGGAGTCAGCTGAGAGCAGGCTGAGGCTGGCAGAGTTAGATGAGAGGGGATGGACTGAAGCTGGAAAAGGGTAGATTGAGACTGGAGGTGAGGAGGAGATTCTTGAGAGCGAGGGTGGGGAGACACTGGCACAGGCTGCCCAGGGAGGCTGTGGCTGCCCCCTGCCTGGAGGGGCACCTTGGGCTGGTGGGAGGTGTCCCTGCCCATGGCAGGGGCTTGGAACTGGATCAGCTTTGAGGTCCCTTCCAACCCAAAGCATTCCAGGGTTCTATGTGTGCAGAGGCAGGGATCATGCAGGAGTCTCAGGCTGTGGTCACTTCCCCCAGGGCAGCAGCTTCACAGGCACAGAACCTCTCCTGCAAGGCTGGGAACTCTTTCCAGGCCCACAGCTTCTGTGTTTTACACATGGCCCAGTGTACTGGGGGGGGACTCACTAGCAGCCAGCTGAATGTTTCCATGTTCATGGAAGCTGTGGGTTAAGAAAATGCTGAAGAGCCTTTTGCTCCCCAAGAAAGGCTCCTGCTGCACAGAAATGAGGCTCTGAGGTCATAGAAAAATCAAACCCAGCCTTTGGAGTCAGCCCTGCTGTGGCAAGAGCACTGCACACTGCAGCTGGGTTTGTCCAAACTCTCCACCCCTGGCAGAGGTTGGAGCTGGCTTCCTGCCTCAGTTTGATCTCTGCCCCTTGTCTGGCAGTGGGGTGAGGCTGAACAAGACCAAGGGCCAGGTCCTGCACTTGGGTCACAGCAACCCCAGGAACACTCCAGGCTGGCTGTAGAGTGGCTGGAACCTGCCTGGTGGAGAAGGACCTGGGGGTGCTGGTGGGCAGCTGAGCATGAGCCAGGGTGTGCCCAGGTGGCCAAGAAGGCCAAAGGCCTCCTGGCCTGGATCAAACCCAGTGTGGCCAGCAGGAGCAGGGCGGTGATGGTGCCCCTGTACTGGGCACTGCTGAGGCCACAGCTTGAGCACTGGGGGCAGTCCTGGGCACAGGAGACATTGAGGGGCTGGAGGGTGTCCAGAGAAGAGCAGCAAGGCTGGGGAGGGGTCTGGAGGGCATCACAGAGGAGTGGCTGAGGGAGCTGGGGGGTGGGTCTGGAGAAGAGGAGGCTGAGCAGAGACCTCATTGCTGTCTGCAGCTACCTGGAAGGAGGCTGCAGTGAGGCTGGGATTGGTCTCTGCTCCCAGGTAACCAGCAACAGGGCAAGAGGAAATGGTTTGAGTTGTGCCAGGGGAGGGTTAGGTTGGACCTGAGGAACAATTTCTGCTCTGAGAGGGTGCAGAGGGGTTGGAACAGGCTGCCCAGGGCAGCAGTGGAGCCCTCATCCCTGGAGGTGGTCCACAAAGGCACTTTGGGACACAGTTTGGTGGCCATGGTGGTGTTGGGTTGGTGGTGCTGGACTGGGTCTGTAGAGCTCTTTTCCAGCCTTAGCAACTCAAGAAGGTGTAGCTGTGGTGCCTCAGGATGGGGTTTGGTGGCCCTGGTGGCTGGGTTCTGGTTGGAGTGGGGGATCTCCAGCCTGCCTGGCTGTGGGGCAGTGCAGGTCCTGAGGGCCAATCTCTGCTTCTCTCTCATTCTAGAGAATTTAGCAAACCTTTGCTTCCTGTGGGAAGAGCTGGAGTCTTGCTTGCTGAAATCTTGCACCTTCTATGCAAACAAATGGTGAGTGCCCAGCTCTGCTGCCCCTGGCATGCACTGAGGACATGGCCATGCATGAAGCTCCACATTTCCCACCTGAAGATCCTTAGGGATGGGCCAGCCAGTCCAGATAGCCTAGGAAAGCTGCCTCCTCCTCCTCCTCCTCCTCCCCCCCAGCCCTACAGGTGCCACAGAGTTAGCTCTTTCTGGGGTTGCTTTTTTTCTCTCATCCCTTTTCCCTTTTGCAGGTACCTTAGCAGCTGGCTTCTTGCAGAAGCCAGGAGTGCTGAAATGCTGCCAGAGGGACACTCCCGAGGCATTTCTGGGCTGGCCAGAAGCAGCAGGTGCCGGGAATCTTGTGAGAGAGCTCTCCTTGCAGACCAGAGAGGTTCTGAGGCCGTGGATAAGCTTCACTTGGGCCTCTCAGACTGCTGGGTGCTTATCCAAACTAACCCTGCCAACTCTTAGGAGTCACCCATCACTAGGGGTAGTGCCACCTTCTCACCCTGTAACTTCTAGAGCTCTCTTTCCACCTTTCACAGTGTGTGTCCAGCCAGTCTGGTGGTTCCCCCTATAACTCCTGTCTCTCTGGTTTTGTTTGTAATCCAGCTGAGCAGTGCACTTCGGGCAGTGTCTGTTTCCAGCCCTCTAAAACCCCTCACTTGCCCTTTGTTGTTGTTTTTAAAGCATGCCTTCAAACAGGCTGGAAGGGTCCAGCAGCCTTTCAGTCCAGCAGTGCAAGTCATGGCTTGGTGTCTGTTTGTTTTGACTCTCCTGCCCCTTTGAACAGTCACCTCCCAGTTCTGTGGCTCTGCTGTGCTCTGGAGGTCGAAGCACAGCTTTGGCTTTCTCTTCCTGCTGCAGCTCTCTAAGCTGATCTCCTGCAAACCAACACTTGGGCTCAGGGTGTTCCAGTGCAGTTAGCAGGCTCCTGCTTCAGGAGCTGATGAATTGTGGCAGGAGCCATGCAGAGTTTGCTCTTCCTGCTCTGGGTTGTAAACCTGAGCTCACAGCCTGCTTTGGAAGCTGCAGACCAGGCTGCTGGTGCCAGGGCCTCAGCTGGGCTGCGCAGTGGCCTCCCGCAGGCAGGCGCTGGAAGGTGAAGGTGTTGGCAGGGCCTTTGGGTGAGCAGAGCTGGTTGCTCCTGGGGGGTTTCTCAGAGCTGAACGTGTGCCACCTTGGGCAGGACACCAGAAGGTCACTGTGACACGAGAGGCTGCAGGAGGCTGAGCTGGGAGTGCCACACAGGGGCGTTGCTGGAGGTTTGCTGTGAGTTGTAGGAACTGAGGAGTGAGCTGAGCATCATCTGCCTGGAACCTCTGCACAGAAGACAGCCACCTAAGTAGTGCTGTTGTAAAGGCAGCTCCTCTGCTGCTGCCTTCATGTGGAGGCAGAAGGAGAAAGAGTCAGGGAGGAGGCTCATGATAGAGCCAGAAGGCTCTGAGTCCTCCAACTGCCAGCTCTGTGCCTGGCCGTGGGACCCTGCGCCTGGTCCCAGCCTCTCACTCCCCGTAGGTGCCCTCTGGCTGAAGTTGTTGCGACCCCCACGTGTCACCTACTGCCTTGTCTCTCCCCCATCACCACTTGACAAGATGTGCATAGCTGTGGTTCTCCTGCTGGGGCCCGGAGGTGCCCTCACCTGGTTGCCAGGCATCCTGTTTGGTGGCTGAACCCTTCTGGTCTCTCCTGACACAGCTGCGCCGCTCCGGCTTGTGCGACCTGCTCTCTGCCCCTCCTGCCCTTCACACGAACGAACTCTTTGTGTTCTAGAGCCATAAGAAAGTGGGAGCCTTATGGAGGGAGTCTGGCCTCAGTTGGAAGGACTACTTGCCCGAGGGGGAGGATGTACAGACCTTTCTCATGGAACAGGTGAGCAGGCAGCGAGCTGCAGGGCTGGGGTGGGATGTGGGCTGCAGTCTCCCTCACCACGCTGGGCTTAGGTCGGTGCAGCATCTCCTTTCTGACACACCAGGAGCATGGCTTGGCCACTCAGGTCCCAGGCCTGTGTCTGCTGTCAGCTGGCTCCCGTGGGCAGGTCTCTTTCTCCAGCAGGGGGGGAACGAACTCGAGCTCGAGTTGTGAAACGAGCAGAGACCTCCTGCAGAAGGGCCAGAAGCACAGAACCATGGAATGGATCGGGTTGGAAGGGACCTTTAGAGCTCATCCAGTCCAGTCCCCTGCACTCAGCAGGGACATCTGCAACCAGAGCAGGTTGCTCAGAGTCCCAAACAACCTTACCTGCAATGATGCCAGGGATGGAGCAGCTCCCACCTCTAGCCAACCTGGGCCAGGCTCTCACCACCCTCAGGGTCAAACATTTCTCCCTTCTCTCCCCCTTTTAGTTTCAAACCATCACCCCTTGGCCTGTCACAACAGGCCCTAAGAAAAAGTCTGTCCCCAGCTTTCTGATTGCTCCCTTTAAGTCCTGCAAGATGACCAGAAGGTCTCCCTGGAGCCTTCTCCAAGCTGAACCACCTCAGCTCTCTCAGCCTGAGGCCTCCCCTAGACCCTCTCCAACAAGTCCCTGTGTAAAGGGCAGCAGCTGCTCACCCATCCCACCCCATGCTGTGGTCCCAGGAGGTTTCACAGCTGTGAGGAGCCAGATCTGACAGAGGCCACCTTGCAGCTCTTGCTGGTGGTGCTGCTGAGGAAGAAGCTGGAGGTCTCCTTTGGAGCTCCAGGGGATCCACTGCCACCTTTTAGCACTTTGGAAGTGCAGAGCAGGGCAGGCAGTGAAAGGGATGACTGAGGCCTGGGGCTGGCTGGGGGCTGTAGGTCCCCTGCCATGCTTTGCAAAGGGTTCTTGAAGCAGATGCCAGCTCTGGGGAGTGGAGTCCAGCTCCCTGGTGGTCCACTTGAGCAGCACTCCCTTTCTTTCGTGCACCCTTGCACTGGGCTGGGTTGGAGGCCCTCTGAGGTCCTGGGTAAGGTGGTCCCCAGATGTCTGTCAGATCTCTCTGATCTCTGGAACAGACCAAGGCTCACAGTGATGTTAACTCAGCAGCTGAAAGATGGCACAAAGCAGAAGGAAGGCTCAGTGTGGTGTAACTCAGCACTGAGAGCTGCATGTAACCAACTCCCACATCACTTCTGGTGTTGCAGAAGTTGGACTTCACCGAGTCCGACGGTTCCAGTTCCTCAGAAGCACTTTCAGAGAAGGAACTCTCTGCAGAAGAGCTGAGCAAGCAGCTGGAAAAACTCATCGTGGAGGACAAGGCCACTGATGAACAAATCTTTGACTGGGTAGAGGTACAAGGACTGCTTCCACCCTGCCTGCACACAGAGGTTCCCTCATCGACAGGAGCAGCTCTGCAGGCTCCTCCCCAGGCATAGGGCAGGGAGATGATTAGATCTGTGCAATCAGAGACCTCAGAGCATCATTTAATCAGGCAGTTAGTTCATAGGCAGCTTCAGGAAGAAAGAGTTGCAGCCATTGACTGCATAGCTGCCTCTTACATCACAAAGTCCCAGCGCGGGGGGTGGGCAGGGACCTCTGGGGATCATCCACTCCAACCCCCTGCTAAAGCAGGGCACCCACAGCAGCTTGCCCAGGAGCACAATGCCCACGGAGGGTTGGAAGCTCTCCACACAAGGAGACTCCACAACCTCTCTGGGCAGCCTGCTCCTGGCCTCCAGCACCCTCACACCAAACAAGTTTAGGTGGAACCTCCTGGGTTCCACTTTTGTGCCCTCTGCCCCTTGGCCTGTCCCTGGGCACCACTGACAAGAGTCTGGCCCCAGCCTCTTGACCCCCACAGCATCTTTAGCTCTTGCTGAGCATTGCTCAGCTCCCCTCTGAGGCTGCTCCTCTCCAGGCTCAGCAGCCCCAGAGTACTGCAGACTTTTTGCTGCTTATTACATCTTAGCCCCAGTACTCTCCTACACTGTTTCTGCCCAAAACAGGAGCTGAGAGCTGCTCACTGCCTTCTATCAGCATCCCCTGTGCAAATTCCTCCCCCTGAGCACCCTGAAGAGGCCCCCAGGGGATGTGAAGCTTTCCCAATCCATTGAGCCAGGCACTGTAAGAGAAAGTAAAGAGCAGGCTTTGTCACCCACTGAGCTTCTCCCCTCTCCCTCTGGCTTCATCCCACACCCAATCCAATTCGTTTAGATCTTAGTTCAGATCTGATTGGGTTAGGGCTGCTCCTGCAGCTCCAGCTGAGTGACTTCTGTGGCTGCAGCAGTGTTGGAAATGTCATTTCTCTGGTGCTGGGGAGCAGAGCAGTGCTGAGAACCTGGGGCCACCCACAGGCTCTCTGCAGCTTCCTCACACAAGTGACATCTCCACTCAGTGTCCTCCCACAAAGCCAGCAAGTCCCCACCCAGGCACGCTGGAAAATCTGCTGGAAAAGCCTAAAGCTGTCAGAAAATCATTGAATGGTTTAAGTTGGAAGGGACCTGAAAGCTCAGCCAGATCCAACCTCCTGCCACAGGCAGGGACACCTCCCACTAGAACAGGTGAGACTCATCCAACCTGGCCTTGAACACCTCCAGGGAGGTTGTGGAGCACAGAAGCACCCAAGGTGATCAAAGATCACCTTGGGTGCTTCTGTGCTCTACAACCTCCCTGGGAAACCTGTGCCAGTCTCTCACCACCCTCAACCTGTGCCAGTCTCTCACCACCCTCCCTGCAAACAACTTCTTCCTCACATCCACTTTCCATCTCCCCTCTGCCACTTCAAACCCATTCCTCCTCCTCCTTCCATTCCCAGACCTTCTCAATAGTCCCTCCCCAGCCCTCCTGCAGCCCCCTGCACATCCTGCAAGGCCACTCCAAGCTCTCCTCCAAGCCTTCTCCTCTCCAGCCTGCACAGCCCCAACTCTCTCAGTCTGTGCTCAGAGCAGAGCTGCTGCAGCCCTCCCAGCATCTTGGTGGCAGGAGCCCTCACTGCTGGGTTGGTTGCTTCTGCAGGCTGGTTGTGAGGGTGCTGAAGTGGTTGTGTTGGGCACAGAAACACTGCTGTACATCGAGTCAACCTAAGCTGGGCTCAAGCAGTGAAGGGGGAGGCTGAGCTGTGGCTGAGGGATGAAAGGGATTTCTGCTGAGCTGGAGCTTGCTGCCAGCTTCGGTGGTGGGTGCTGGAAGCCCTCCCACAGGGGTGTGTTGTTAACTGGTGCCTTTGCTCTCGATTGCAGGCTAACCTAGATGAAAGCCAGATGAGTTCACCTACATTCCTTAGAGCTTTAATGACAGCAGTTTGTAAAGCAGCTATTATAGGTGAGTAACCTGCAGTGCAAACAGCAGGCAGAGCAAACCTGCAAAGGACAGCTTCAGTTAGCAGCTTTCTGTCTCTTCTCTCTCCACTGAGGCTGGTTTTATTCTCAGCACTCAGACCTGGGCACCACGCTGACTTGCAGTGCTGGAGAGCAGTTCCCCTGCCCTGTGCCAGCTGTGGAGTGTCCCAGTGAGCTCACAGGAGCAGATGTTTCAGGTGGCTCTGAGGGATAGCAGATCAGGCAGTGATTGTTCTAGGGAGGGTGGAGATGCTCCCCATGGCACTAACACCATCAGCACTTCCACTCCAGTGTCAGCCAGCTCCTGTGAGTGCTCCACCCTCACACAGTGCCACGCACAAGCTGCCAGCGTGGGCAGCGGAAGAGTCAGCCTGGCTCACAGCATCCCATTCTGGGTCACAGCATCCCAACCTGGGTCACAGCATCCCATTCTGGCTCACAGCATCCCAGCCTGGCTCACAGCATCCCAACCTGGGTCACAGCATCCCAGCCCGGCTCACAGCATCCCAGCCCAGCTCACAGCATCCCATTCTGGCTCACAGCATCCCAGCCTGGCTCACAGCATCCCAGCCCGGCTCACAGCATCCCAGCCCGGCTCACAGCATCCCAACCTGGCTCACAGCATCCCAGCCTGGCTCACAGCATCCCAGCCTGGCTCACAGCATCCCAGCCTGGCTCACAGCATCCCATTCTGGCTCACAGTATCCCAACCTGGCTCACAGCATCCCAGCCTGGCTTACAGCATCCCAACGTGGGTCACAGCATCCCAGCCTGGCTCACAGCATCCCAGCCTGGCTCACAGCATCCCAACCTGGCTCACAGCATCCCAGCCTGGTGGGGTTTGGATCACAGAATCACAAACCCTAGAGGCTGGAAGGGCCCTCCAGACATCATCCAGTCCAACCACCCTGCCAGGGCAGCATCACCCAGGGCAGCTGGCACAGGAATGCATCCAGGCAGGTCTTGAAAGTCTCCAGAGAAGGAGACTCCACAACCTCTCTGGGCAGCCTGCTCCAGGGCTCTGCCACCCTCTCTGTAAAGAAGTTTCTCCTCCTGTTGAGCTGAAACCTTCTCTGTTCCAGTCTGCAGCTGTTGCTCCTTGGCTTACTGCTGCTGACCTGCAGTGCTGGGGGAGAACATCCATGGGGCAGCAATGTGCCCTTGGGGCCAAGAAGGCCAATGGGGTCCTGGGGGGCATTAAGCAGAGGGTGTGCAGCAGATCCAGGGAGTCTCCTTCCCCTCTACTCTGCCCTGAGGAGACCTCATCTTGAGTAGTGCCTTCAGGTTTGGGCTCCCCAGTTCCAGAGGGACAGGGATCTGCTGGAGAGGGTCCAGGGGAGGTCTATGAGGATGATGAGGGGACTGGAGCAGTGCCTGGTGAGGAGAGGTTGAGGGCCCTGGGGCTGCTTAGTCTGGAGAAGACTGAGAGGGGATTGAATCAATGTCTATAACTATCTGAGGGCTGGGGGTCAGGAGGGGGGGACAGGCTCTGCTCACTGCTCCCTGGGACAGGACAAGCAGCAGTGGATGGAAGCTGCAGCACAGGAGGCTGCAGCTCAGCACAAGGGGGAACTTCTTTGCTGGAAGGGTCCCAGAGCCCTGGCACAGGCTGCCCAGGGAGGCTGTGGAGTCTCCTCTGGAGCCTTTCCAGGCCTGTCTGGATGTGTTCCTGTGTGCCCTGAGCTAGCCTGGATGGTCCTGCTCTGGCAGGGAGCTTGGACTGGATGAGCTCTTTGGGTTCCTTTCAACTCCTGACCTCCTGTGAGCCTCTGACCACCCATAAGAGCTTGGCCCCAGCCCCTTGCCCCCCACCCCTCAGGTATTTGTGCTCATTGCTCAGATCTCCTCTCAGCCTTCTCCTCTCCAGACTAACCACCCCCAGGGCTCTCAAGCTCTCTCCACAGGGGAGATGCTCAAGTCCCTCGTGGCTCTCTGCTGGACTCTCTCCAGCAGGTCCCTGTCTCTCAGGGAATGGGAAGCCCAAAACTGGACACAGCATTCCAGGTGTGGTCTCAGCAGGGCAGAGCAGAGGGGGAGCAGAAACCTCCCTAGCCCTGCTGGCCACACTTTCGTTGGTGCCCCCCAGGCTGCCATTGGCTCTCTTGGCCACAAGGGCACACTGCTGCCCATGCAGCACTTGCTGCCCACCAGCACTCCGAGGTCTTTCTCCACGGAGCTGCTTTCCAGCAGGGCAACCCCAACCTGTGCGGGTCCAGTCCAACCTCCTGCTGAAGCAGGGCACCCACAGCAGCCTGCCCAGGAGCACAATGCTCACGGAGGGTTGGAAGCTCTGCAGACAAGGAGACTCCACAGCCTCTCTGGGCAGCCTGCTCCAGGCCTCCAGCACCCTCACACCAAGGAAGTTTCTCCTGCTCTGGTGGAACCTCCTGGGTTGCACTTTGTGCCCCCTGCCCCTTGTCCTGTCCCTGGGCACCACTGACAGGAGTCTGGTCCCAGCCTTTTGCCCCCCACAGCTCCTTTAGCTCTTGCTGAGCATTGCTCAGCTCCCCCCTGGGGCTGCTCTCCTGCAGGCTCTCAGCCCCAGGGCTCTCAGCCTTTGCTCCTCACAGAGCTGCTCCAGGCCCCTCAGCAGCTCTGCAGCCTCCCCTGGACTCTCTCCAGCAGTTCTTTGTCTCTCTTGGCCTGGGGAGCCCAGAACTGGACCCAGAACTCCAAATGTGGCCTTACCAAGGCAGAGCAGAGGCTCAAGAGAACTTCCCTCTCTGACCTGCTGCCCACACTCTTTGTGCCCCCCAGGAGCCCCCTGTCCTTGGCCACAAGGGCACAGTGCTGGCTCCTGGGCACTTTCCTGTCCCCCAGCACTCCCAGGTCCTTCACCTCTCTCACCTGTACAGCTGCACCTCCCCAGCTGCAGGACCCTACCCTTGCCATGGTGGAACTTCATGAGGTTCCTGTGCCCAGCTCTGCAGCCTGTTCGGGTCTGGCTGGCAGCACAGCCTGAGGGGTGCCAGCCACTGCTCCCCATGTTAGAGCAGCAGGGAGGCTGAGGGTCCACTCTGCTGCTTCATCCAGGTGAAGATGCTGAACAAATCTGGACCCAGCCCTGGTCCCTGGGGATCTCCACCTGCTTCAGGCCTCCAATGAGACTCTGCCACTGCTCACAGCTCCACACTTGTTAACTTTAGCTGTTAGCTGTGAGTGTGGCTGGGTGGTTTCTGTGCACTGTGGAATGCAGAGCACTCAGCTGGACGGGGAGGAAAGGCTCCGAGTTGGATGTGTGAGCCTCAGGCCTCCTGTGGGGCTTGAGTAAAGCCAAACCCTTCTGGTCTGTGCCCTTGGTCTTCTTTAGCTTCACTGCTGGCAGGGCAAAGGTTGTGCTCATAAAGTGCCTGGTTCAGCTCTTAGCTGTAAGGGTCACACTTGGTGGAGCCTGCACCTCCTCGTGGAGACAGGACAGCTCAGCTCGGTTCTCCTCCCTGGGAACGGAGCTCTTCAGGTGCCACCTAGTGTCAGTGCCACCACACAGAGGGCGTTAGAGCTGTGCCCTGATGTGTCAGGAGTGGCTCCTTCTGGTTTAGCTTTTGATCCTGCCTCTGATTTTTCCCCCTTCTGTTTTCAAAGTATTCCTTACTGCTGTGGCCTGAGCTCCCCAGAGGCTGCTGAGTCGTCGAGGCACCTCTCTGGAGGGCTTGTGCAGTGTGTGTTGGCTGCCCCTGCCTGCTGTGGCACACAGCTGTGCTCCTGTGCCTGCCATGGGCTTCTTAGGGGGAAAAGGATACCACTTCCTGAGAACATTCCAGGCTGTCCTGTCCCTGGGCACCACTGACAGGAGTCTGGGCCCAGCCTCTTGTCCCCCACAGGTCCTTTAGCTCTTGCTGAGCCCTGATCAGATCCCCTCTGGGGCTGCTCTTCTGCAGGCTCAACAGTCTCAGGGCTCTCAGCCTTTGCTCCTCACAGAGCTGCTCCAGGACCCAAAGCATCTCCAGAGCCCTCACTGGACTCTCTCCAGTATTTCCCTGTCTCCCCAGCACCGGACCCAGGACTCCAGCTGTGATGTGACATTTCAGCCTTAGCCTTTCTGTGTGCTTTGGACCTGCCATTGCCTGTGGAAGCACTCAGAGCAAGGCTGCAGTTCCCTCTCTGTCTCACGAAGCGGCCTTTGAGGAGGGGAGGATCTCCAGAAGGAGGAGCTCCAGAAGAAGCCACTGACCAGCAGTGCTGATGTGGCTCACCTTTTGTCTCCACACTCAGCTGTGATTTCCATTTGAGCCAAGAAAGGTGATGAGGGCTCTGGCCCCACTGCCATGTGCCAGAGCTGACTCTGTTCTCTTCTGCCCGCAGCGGACTCGTCCAGCTTCCGTGTGGACACTGCTGTGATCAAGCAGAGAGTGCCCATCCTGCTCAAGTACCTAGACTCAGACACAGAGAAGGAACTACAAGCACTTTATGCACTACAAGCATCAATAGTAAAACTTGATCAGCCTCCTAGTAAGTGATGTCTCTGCACCTGGAAGTTGAGCCCTGGCAGCATGGGGAAAGATTGTTTCGTCTATGGAATGGGTTGGGTTGGAAAGGTCCTTAAAGATCATCCAGTTCCAAGCCCCTGCCATGGGCAGGGACACCTCCCACCAGCACAGGCTGCTCAAGGCCTCTCATCCAGCCTGGCCTTCAACACCTCCAGGCAGGGGACAGCCACAGCCTCCCTGGGCAACCTGTGCCAGTCTCTCCCCACCCTCACAACAATTTCTTCCCTATCTCCACTCTCAGTCTCCCCTCTCCCAGCTCACAGCCACTGTCCCTCATCCTGGCACTCCCAGCCCTTGTCAGAAGTCCCTCCCCAGCTCTCCTGTAGTTCCTTCAGGCACTGCAAGGCTGCCCTAAGGTCTTCTTGCAGCCTTCTCCAGGCTGAACAACCCCAACTCTCCCAGCCTGTCCCCACAGGGGAAGTTATCCAGGTTCCCCACCCCTGCAGTGCAGTCTGGCAGCTGTTCCCCACCCCTGCAGTGCAGTCTGGCAGCTGTTCCCCATCCCTGCAGTGCAGTCTGGCAGCTGTTCCCCCTGTTCCCCATCCCTGCAGTGCAGTCTGGCAGCTGTTCCCCCTGTTCCCACCCCTGCAGTGCAGTCTGGCAGCTGTTCCCCCTGTTCCCCATCCCTGCAGTGCAGTCTCACAGCTGTTCCCCATCCCTGCAGTGCAGTCTGGCAGCTGTTCCCCCTGTTCCCCATCCCTGCAGTGCAGTCTGGCAGCTGTTCCCCCTGTTCCCACCCCTGCAGTGCAGTCTGGCAGCTGTTCCCCCTGTTCCCCATCCCTGCAGTGCAGTCTCACAGCTGTTCTCCCTGTTCCCCATCCCTGCAGTGCAGTCTCACAGCTGTTCCCCATCCCTGCAGTGCAGTCTGGCAGCTGTTCCCCCTGTTCCCCATCCCTGCAGTGCAGTCTGGCAGCTGTTCCCCCTGTTCCCCATCCCTGCAGTGCAGTCTGGCAGCTGTTCCCCCTGTTCCCACCCCTGCAGTGCAGTCTGGCAGCTGTTCCCCCTGTTCCCCATCCCTGCAGTGCAGTCTGGCAGCTGTTCCCCCTGTTCCCCATCCCTGCAGTGCAGTCTGGCAGCTGTTCCCCCTGTTCCCCAT
The DNA here is from genome assembly GCF_015220805.1 of Pogoniulus pusillus. Classification (NCBI taxonomy): domain Eukaryota; kingdom Metazoa; phylum Chordata; class Aves; order Piciformes; family Lybiidae; genus Pogoniulus; species Pogoniulus pusillus. The sequence goes on from NC_087299.1 coordinate 1,735,361, forward strand.
CCCTGCAGTGCAATCTGACAGCTGTTCCCCCTGTTCCCACCCCTGCAGTGCAATCTGACAGCTGTTCCCCCTGTTCCCATCCCTGCAGTGCAGTCTCACAGCTGTTCCCCCTGTTCCCATCCCTGCAGTGCAATCTGACAGCTGTTCCCCCTGTTCCCATCCCTGCAGTGCAATCTGACAGCTGTTCCCCCTGTTCCCATCCCTGCAGTGCAGTCTCACAGCTGTTCCCCCTGTTCCCACCCCTGCAGTGCAGTCTCACAGCTGTTCCCCCTGTTCCCATCCCTGCAGTGCAGTCTGGCAGCTGTTCCCCCTGTTCCCATCCCTGCAGTGCAGTCTGGCAGCTGTTCCCCCCTCAGTTCTCCATCCCTGCAGTGCAGTCTCACAGCTGTCCCCCCCTGTTCCCACTCCTGCAGTGCAGTCTCACAGCTGTTCCCACCCCTGCAGTGCAGTCCCACAGCTGTCCCCCCCTGTTCCCACTCCTGCAGTGCAGTCTCACAGCTGTCCCCACCCCTGCAGTGCAGTCTCACAGCTGTTCCCCGTTCCCACCCCTGCAGTGCAGTCTCACAGCTGTCCCCCCCTGTTCCCACCCCTGCAGTGCAGTCTGGCAGCTGTTCCCCCTGTTCCCATCCCTGCAGTGCAGTCTGGCAGCTGTTCCCCCTGTTCCCCATCCCTGCAGTGCAGTCTGGCAGCTGTTCCCCCTGTTCCCCATCCCTGCAGTGCAGTCTGGCAGCTGTTCCCCCTGTTCCCACCCCTGCAGTGCAGTCTGGCAGCTGTTCCCCCTGTTCCCACCCCTGCAGTGCAGTCTGGCAGCTGTTCCCCCTGTTCCCACCCCTGCAGTGCAGTCTGGCAGCTGTTCCCCCTGTTCCCCATCCCTGCAGTGCAGTCTCACAGCTGTTCCCCCTGTTCCCACCCCTGCAGTGCAGTCTCACAGCTGTTCCCCCTGTTCCCCATCCCTGCAGTGCAGTCTCACAGCTGTTCCCCCTGTTCCCACCCCTGCAGTGCAGTCTGGCAGCTGTTCCCCCTGTTCCCCATCCCTGCAGTGCAGTCTGGCAGCTGTTCCCCCTGTTCCCCATCCCTGCAGTGCAGTCTGGCAGCTGTTCCCCCTGTTCCCACCCCTGCAGTGCAGTCTGGCAGCTGTTCCCCCTGTTCCCACCCCTGCAGTGCAGTCTGGCAGCTGTTCCCCCTGTTCCCACCCCTGCAGTGCAGTCTGGCAGCTGTTCCCCCTGTTCCCCATCCCTGCAGTGCAGTCTCACAGCTGTTCCCCCTGTTCCCACCCCTGCAGTGCAGTCTCACAGCTGTTCCCCCTGTTCCCCATCCCTGCAGTGCAGTCTCACAGCTGTTCCCCCTGTTCCCCATCCCTGCAGTGCAGTCTCACAGCTGTTCCCCCTGTTCCCACCCCTGCAGTGCAATCTGGCAGCTGTTCCCCATCCCTGCAGTGCAGTCTCACAGCTGTTCCCCCTGTTCCCATCCCTGCAGTGCAGTCTGGCAGCTGTTCCCCATCCCTGCAGTGCAGTCTCACAGCTGTCCCCCCCTGTCGCCCCCGCCCTGCAGATCTGTTGAGGATGTTTTTCGACTGCCTGTACGACGAGGAGGTGATTTCAGAGGATGCCTTCTACAAGTGGGAAAGCAGCAAGGACCCAGCGGAGCAGAACGGCAAAGGAGTGGCGCTGAAATCCGTCACCGCCTTCTTCACCTGGCTACGGGAGGCCGAGGAGGAGTCGGAGGATAATTAAAACTTAAAACAGAGAGAGAGAGAGAGAGGGGGGAAAAAAAAACAAACAAACAAAAACAAAAACAAAACCCACAGGAAAAGAAAGAAAGAAAGAAAGAAAGAAAGAAAGAAAGAAAGAAAGAAAGAAAGAAAGAAAGAAAGAAAGAAAGAAAGAAAGAAAGAAAGAAAGAAAGAAAGAAAGAAAGAAAGAAAGAAAGAAAGAAAGAAAGAAAGAAAGAAAGAAAGAAAGAAAGAAAGAAAGAAAGAAAGAAAGAAAGAAAGAAAGAAAGAAAGAAAGAAAGAAAGAAAGAAAGAAAGAAAGAAAGAAAGAGAAAGAAAAGAAAGAACAAAAAACCAAACAGACACAACAAAAGCCCAAACAGTTGCAGTATTTTTTTAAAGCGTCTCACGTCGTCGCCAATCACAGTGCAGCAGAGGCCAACCCGGGAGCAGCGCCCCCACCCCCACCCCCTGCCCCCACACCTGCACCAGTGGGAGAGGTTGAAAACCACAAACTCTTTTAGAGGGAAACACAGAGGTGGTGACCGTGGAGGCAAGAGAACAGAAACAAAGCCAAGAGGTACTTGAACAAAGCTGTTAAAGTAACTAAGTAAGTAAAGAAGTCAGGTTGGGAGCTGAGGGCAGGGAGCACTGACCCAGCCGGCTGGAGTGACTGGTGGGGAAGGCTCGGCTCGGCTCGGCTCGGCTCTGCTCTGCTCTGCTTTGCTCTGCTCTGCTCTGCTCTCTGCTCTGCTTTGCTCTGCTCTGCTCTCTGCTCTGCTCTGCTTTGCTTTGCTCTGCTCTGCTCTCCTCTCTGCTCTGCTCTGTTCTGCTCTGTTCTGCTCTCTGCTCTGCTCTGTTCTGCGCTCTGCTCTGTTCTGCTCTGCTCTGTGCTCTGCTCTGTTCTGCTCTCTGCTCTCTGCTCTTTTCTTCTTGGGTTGCTTGAGTTTTTTTCTCTTTTTTTCTCTTTTTCTCACCTTTTTTCTCCTGTAGTGTTTTTTCTTCCTTTTTTCTTCCTTTTTTCCCTTTCTTTATTCTTTTTTCCTGTTCTTTTTTCCTTCCCTTCTTTTTTCCTTTTCTTTTTTCCTTCCTGTTCTTTTTTCCTTCCTTTTCTTTTTTCTTTTCTTTTTTTCCTTCCTTTTTTCACTTTTCTTTTTTATCTTTTTTTTAATCTCCTTTAGTGTTTTTTCTTTTTTTTCCCTTTTTCCTTTTTTCTTTTTCTTCTTTAGTGGATTTTTCCTCTTTTTTTTCTTTCTTTTTTTCTTCTTTATCTTTTTTCTCCTTTTTTTTTTTCCTTTTTTCCCTTTTTTTTTCTCCTTCAGTGTTTTTTCTTCCTCTTTTTCCCTTCTTTTTTTCTTTTTTCTGTTTTTTCTTTCGCTGTTCTTTTTTCTCTTTTTTTCCTTCTTTTTTTCTTTTCTCCTTTAGTGATTTTTTCCTTTTTTTCCTTCTTTTTTTCTCTTTTTTTTTCTGATTTTTTTTCTCCTTGTTTTTTGCTTTTTTCTTCTTTCTTCTTTTCTTTTTTCTTTTAGTGTTTCTTTTCTTTTTTCCTTTTTTCTTGTTTCTTTTTTTTTTTTTCTCCTTTAGTGTTTTTTTCTCTTTTTTCCTTTTTCCTTTTTTCCTTTTTGGCTTTTTTTTTTCTCTTTCTTTTTTCTCTTTTTTCTCTTTCTTTTTTTCTCTTTCTTTTTTTCTCTTTCTTTTTTCTCTTTCTTTTTTTCTCTTTCTTTTTTTCTCTTTCTTTTTTTCTCTTTCTATTTTCTCTTTCTTTTCTCTTTTTTTTCTCTTTTTTTGTCTTTTTTTATCTTTCTTTTTTCCTTTCTTTTTTTTCACTCTTTTTTTTTTCTCATTCATATCTTTTTTTCTCCCTCTCTTTTATTCCTTCTTTTTAAACAACGATTCCTAGCTACAGAAACACAGCCTGGAAGGAAATTTGTTCAGCAAAAAAAAAACAACCAAACAAACAAAAAAAACCCCACAAAAAAATTAATGAAAAAAGAATTTAAAAGTTGGCAACTGTTAATTTATTATTTTAAGGACTGCAAATGCCAGTGAAAAGTTTTTAATTTGCAGTTGCTGTAAACAAAATTGTATCATAGAGCAACGAAACAAAGCAAAACAAAGCAGAGAAATCCATTTCCCTCCCCTGCAGATGCACCTCAGGAGTGTTTCAGGACACAAGAAACAGCCTGAAACGTTTCCAAGGGGGTTGGGGGTGAAGGTAGATGAGGAAGAGATGAATTTGCCTTTTCTTTTCTTTCTTGTTTTGTTTTGTTTTAATTGTCATCAGATTTTTATGGCTTTTTTTTTTTTCTCTGCCTGCCTCTCAGCTTGCTTCAGAAATTTTAAAAGCAGAATGAAATAAGTCATGGAAAGGTAATAAAAAAACCCAACCTTGGAACAGGAGGAAATGCAAAAAAAAGAAAAAAACTGGACCAGAATGCTCCAAAAAAAAAAACAAAACAACAAAACCAAACCCAAAATTCACTTTGGTCAAAGCAGTGCTACCCTGGGAGGGGAAAAAAAAAAACAAACAATAACTTAAAAAAAAAAAGTCCTAGTGATACTTTCAGAACCTTTAGAGCAACTTTAAGGCTTGTAAATACATAGAACAAATATTTAACAAAAAAAAAAAAAGGAAAAAAAAAAGGAAAGGAAAAAAAACCAGGAAAAAAAAAAAGACTCGATCCTATTCTTTTCACTTTCAAAGTATAAAGAACAAAATAAAAGACGAACTTGCGAGTTTAAACAAAGGAAAAAAAAAAAGGGGGGGGAAAGAAAATAAAACGACTTCTCCTTTGACAGCTGCTGAATGTGTGCGCCCCTGACGGGTGCTGGCTCCCTGCCCCTCGCCTCGCTTCCCGATCGTGTCCCTGCCGTGCGGGGCTGGCTGCGTGCCGGGGGGGCAGCCCTTGGCTGCAAACGCCCGACAGAGCAGGGGGTTGCTTGGGAGACTTTGCCAGCAGAGAGACAACTTCGGAGCTTGGGGCTGCGGCACCGCGGAGGTGCCGCTGGGTCCCTGCGAGGTGCGACGAGGCGAGGCTGGGAGGTGACCTCAAGGGCGGTCGCTGCCTGCTGCCGGCTCCGTTTGTGCCCCCGGCTCGGTCTGTGCCCCCCGGCTCGGTCTGTGCCCCCCGGCTCGGTCTGTGCCCCCCGGCTCGGTCTGTGCCCGCGGCTCGGTCTGTGCCCGCGGCTCGGTCTGTGCCCGCGGCTCGGTCTGTGCCCCCGGCTCGGTCTGTGCCCGCGGCTCGGTCTGTGCCCCCCGGCTCGGTCTGTGCCCGCGGCTCGGTCTGTGCTCCCGGCTCGGTCTGTGCCCGCGGCTCGGTCTGTGCCCCCCGGCTCGGTCTGTGCCCGCGGCTCGGTCTGTGCCCCCCGGCTCGGTCTGTGCCCCCGGCTCGGTCTGTGCCCGCGGTTCGGTCTGTGCCCCCGGCTCGGTCTGTGCCCCCGGCTCGGTCTGTGCCCGCGGTTCGGTCTGTGCCCGCGGCTCGGTCTGTGCCCGCGGCTCGGTCTGTGCCCCCCGGCTCGGTCTGTGCCCCCCGGCTCGGTCTGTGCCCGCGGCTCGGTCTGTGCCCCCCGGCTCGGTTTGTGCCCGCGGCTCGGTCTGTGCCCGCGGCTCGGTCTCCGCGCCAGCGGTGGCTCTCGTGTGACTTGCAGCAGTTCTGGCGACTTGGGACCCCGCTGGAGGTGGCATCCGAAGCGACAGCTCTGAGCCGTGCCCTGTGCGTCTGCTGCCAGCCAGCTTCCACCCATCGCGTCCGCCGCCGCCTCGTTGTGCCTGAGGAACCCCAAGACTCGCGTGGGTGAAGCGCAAAGTGCCCCGCGCAGCCCGGAGGTGGCTCCGGCGCTGCCCTGCGCTCCCCGTGCCGGTGTCCGAAGGTGTCAGCAACCTGCTGACAGCGACGTCGGGTCAGAGTGCTCCTGCCCCAGCTGCTGCCGAGCACGTCGAGTCTCTTCTGTGTCTCTTCCACAACCAAAGATGACCTGCGGGCTCCCACTGTGCAAAGCATCCACGCAGCTCTCCGGTGTGGCGTGGGAACGGTGCTCCCTGGACCAGGAGCAACCCGTGGAGCGTTTGCCGGTGGTCCGTGCGGCGCTGGCTGCTCACCCGATGCTGGCTGCTGCTTTTCCAGCTGCTAAATCACTGCTGTGTGCAACGAACAAGAGGAAAGCCGAGGGTAAAGAAGGCTCCGAGTACATGAAACCCTTTGCTGATCTTTTCAGTGCTGTACTTGCAGGAGGCTGTTCTGTGAGCACCAAGGGGAAGGGAGGAGGGTGCCTGGTTGTGGCTGGGGGGGAGACGTCCGTCAGATGCTTTCCCTGTGTTCCACGCCATGAGTCTGAGCTAGAGAATCCATGGCCTAAAGCACTAGAGAATTGTTTGGGAGGTTTTTTTTAGTAACAATAAAACACTTTTCTCTGATGATTTGTTAAAAAGGGGGCGGGGGAGAGAAAAGAAGAAGGGCAAAAGCTCTTTTCACCCTTCCTGTCTGCATAGGAGTGAATCTGCTCCTACAGCAGCCACCTCCCACCTCGCAGGTGAGCACAGCAGGCACTCTGGAGGATTCCGAGAGGTTCTGCGTGGAAACACCCCCACGGTGGGGTCCGAGGTGCATTTAACCCTCTGCAGAAGGTGGTGGTGCTCTCCTCACAAGAGTCACTGGTGGCTCACAGCAGGTCCTGAGCTGCTTTTGTTAACCTCTGCTGGGAGTGTAGATGCTCTTCTCAGAAGAGCCACAGCAGCTCCTGAGGTGTGTTAAGCCTGTGCAGAAGGTGGTGGTGCTCTCCTCACCTGTCACTGGTAGCCCACAGCAGGTCCTGGAGTGCATTTGTTATGCCTGTGCAGAAGGTGGTGTGGGTGCTCTCCTCAGAAGACTCAGAGCAGCTCCTGAGGGGTGTTTGTTAAGCCTCTGCAGAAGGTGGTGGTGCTCTCCTCACCTGTCACTGGTGAGCCACAGCAGCTCCTGAGGGGTGTTTGTTAAGCCTCTGCAGAAGGTGGTGGTGCTCTCCTCACCACAGTCACTGGTGGCCCACAGCAGGTCTGAAGTGCATTTGTTAAGCCTGTGCAGAAGGTGGTGGTGCTCTCCTCCCCTGTCACTGGTGAGCCACAGCGGGTCCGTGGTGGTTTGTAGCAGTTGAGAACTGGCATTAAATGGATGTGAGTTGGATGTAAATGAGGGCAGCTCTTTGCCAAGGGGGTGGTGTGTACCTGAAGAATTTCCTCTGAGGATGGGCAGCAGCAGGAGCCTGCTGGGAGCAGGAGTGCAGCACCAGAGCCCTGAGGGCTGTGTGTTATTGATCACCTTGAATCGAGAGGGAACGGTCGCAGAGCCTTTGAATCAGCGGGCAGGGCAGGGCAGGGCAGGGCAGGGCAGGGCAGGGCAGGGCAGGCAGGGCAGGGCAGGGCAGGGCAGTTTGCCTGGGGAGCTGGAATGTTTTGGCTGAAGTGAGAAAGCAGCAACTGGAAGGAATGAAAACGGAGAGCGTGCGGGTAGAGGAGAACTGTTAAATGCTGCAGGGGTCAGACCCTGCCCTGTTGGTGTCCTGCAGATGCCAGGAAGGAGTTTTGAGAGGTTTTCTGTTGTTTCTCTCAGAATGTCCTGCAGGCTCTGAACAGTTGCAGCATGGCAAGCTTGGTGTTTCCTGAAGCCAGATCAGGGAGCACTGCGAAGCAGTTCACGCAGCAGACCTTGAGGTGTCCTGCTGGGGATGTGTTACCTTGAGGCTCCCACAAGGAGCACATTCAACACCAGTCCTGGACTGAAACTGCTTCCTCTGCTGCCCTTGTGCAGTTCACCACTTACCACTGCCCTCCCTGCACCTGTACCAAGGTGTGGCAGCTCCTCGGTCGTCTCCTAGGTCTGCACAGGTTCAGAGGCTGCTTGTGGCTCCTCAGGACCCAGCCTCAGAGCCAGGAGATCTTTGCAGCACATCTTCTGGAGGGTACCTGAACACAAAAATACTTTGAGATAAGCCTGTATGAGCTAAGGAACAACATGGACTTGGTAGTGTGAGGTGAGTGGTTGGACTTGAGCTTAAAGGTCATTTCTAGCCTAAACACATTAAAAGAGATGTATCCTAGAATCCCAGGACGGCTCAGGTTGGAATGGACCTCAGAGATCATCTGCTGCAACCTCCCCACCATGGGCAGGGACACCTCACAACTACAGCAGGTTGCCCAAGGCCTCATCCAACCTGGCCTTGAACACCTCCAGGCAGGAGGCAGCCACAGCCTCCCTGGGCAGCCTCTGCCAGGCTCTCACCACCCTCCTACTGAAGAACTTCTTCCTCAGCTCCACTCTAACCCTGCTCTGCCTCAGCTCCAAACCATTGCCCTTGCCCTGCCTCCAGACCCCCTCAGCACAAGTCCCTCTGCAGCCTTCCTGCAGGATCCCTTCAGGCACTGGCAGCAGCTCTGAGGTGCCCCTGGAGCCTTCTCCTCTGCAGGCTGCACCCCCCCAGCTCCCTCAGCCTGTGCTCACAGCAGAGCTGCTCCAGCCCTGCCATCACCTCTGTGGCCTCCTCTGGCCTCACTCCACAGCTCTGTGTCCTTCTGCTGCTGGGGACAGCAGCACTGGAGGCAGGACTGGAGCTGAGGTCTGAGCAGAGCAGAGCCAAGGGGGCACAATGCTCTCTCCTGCCCTGCTGCCCACACTGCTCTGGCTGCAGCCCAGCTCACAGCTGCCTGCTGGGCTGCAGAAGGGCACTGCTGGCTCCTGGGCAGCTTCTCAGGTTTTTGCCTAACTCTCAAGAAGCCTCAGGTCCAGGAGCACACCTTGGTGTGTGGAACAATCCTCTGCCCAGCATCAGCTCTCCCTGGTGCAGGAGCTGGCAGCCAGAGAGGCCAAGCAGCAAAGGTGGTTTCTTTTAGCATGCACAAGGCAGGTTCAAGCCAGTGCTAACCTAGGCCATTGCTGTGTTGCTGCAGCCCAGAGAGCTTTGGGTTCCAGCCCTGCAGGCTGGGGTTTGTCTGATCAAGGGAACATTGTTAATTCACCCAGCATCCTGGAAAGGTTTAATACTAGTTGCAGCTGTTGGCATCTGGGTGGCAAAAAAGGTGGCTGTGGGCACTGCTGCTGTGTTTCCTGCCAGCATGGCTGTTTTTTGCAGGTGAGGGGACCTGGAGCTGGTTGTCTGGTCAGGAGCAGTGGCTGCAGAGCAGAGAAGCTGTCACAGCCCTGCCCCTGGTGCTGCTGGCTTTGTTTCACAAACCTGAGAGGGTTTAACTTCAGGCATAGTAAGCTCAAAATCAGCCCCCACCAGAATGCTTTTGTGCCCTCAGTTCCAGCACCTCCTGCCCTGAGGCACAGAGTTGGCTGTTGGCACAGGTTGGTACCTATGGTGGTGAGATGGCAGGAGCTGGGTGAGGACTGCTTTGGGCTACCTGGAGATGAAGCCATCAGGAGAGGTTTGAGCTGGCAAGGGTGTTACACAGTCAGGCTGGCAGGGACTGCTTGGCCTTTCTGCTCTTCAGAAGATGTTGGCCCTCTGCTTCTGCCTGACCCTGTGCCAGCTGAGTGGCCCAATACCATGGGCAGGAGGATACCACTTTCCTTTAAAGAGGTGCCAGCCTGGAGGGTGGCAGTGAGATGCCACACGCTGGTAGGACCTCCCAGGCAACTTGCAACAACCCCGGGATGGAGCCTGGGCATGGAGAGGCTTCAGCCCAGAGGGTCCTCCTTGGCTGCCAGGCTCTGTGGATAGATAAAGTGCTGCAGGAAGTCCACGGGGATGGAAAAGTAACCACAGCGAGGGATGGAGAAACCTGCTCAGCTCCTAGCCAGTATCCAAGGAAACTCAACTCCAAGTTGTCTGCCTTTGTGTTTTCCATGGAGCTCTGCTTGCCACGTCCAGGTGACCATCGTGGGACTGTGGTCTGCTGCAGTAACTCCTGCTGTGGTGGGGGTGCCCAGCCATGGGCTGTGGAAGGCAGCAGCCATGTGGCACCTGTTTCTCTGAGGAGAGGCTGAGGGAGCTGGGGGGTGCAGCCTGCAGAGGAGGCTCAGGGCAGAGCTCATTGCTGTCTGCAGCTGCCTGCAGGGAGGCTGTAGCCAGGTGGGGTTGGGCTCTGCTGCCAGGCAGCCAGGGCCAGAAGAAGGGGCCCCAGGCTGAAGCTGTGTCAGGGCAGGTTGAGGCTGGATGTTGTTAGGAAGTTGTTGTCAGAGAGAGTGATTGGCACTGGAATGGGCTGCCCAGGGAGGTGGTGGAGTCTGTGTGGCTGGAGGTGTTGCAGCCAAGGCTGGCTGGGGCACTGAGTGCCATGGTCTGGTTGGTTGGGCAGGGCTGGGTGCTAGGTTGTGCTAGGTGAGCTTGGAGCTCTCTGCCAACCTGCTTCATTCTATGATCCTTCCTCCTCCCCAGCTGCTGAGCTGGGCTGAAGAGTGACACCACTGCAGAACAGATGAGTCCTTCATCACTTCACACTCCTGGGTGCTGCAGGAGAAAGGCTCGTGGAAGTTTGGGGTGGGCAACAAGTGGAAAGTGAGCCCCAAGCTAATGATTCTGTGATGTCTACAGAGTAACTCTACTGGGCACCACTCCCTGTGCAAGGCCACCAGGTCAGGCTGAAACCAGCAGTAAATTCATAGATGTCCTCTGGTGGCCAGGGGTGCCACAACATCAGGGAGGAAGAGCAAGAGCCCTGCTCATCCAGAACAACCTCTCTTGGATGCACGTTTGGGGATCACCAAGGCTAGGGGCAAGAAACTTCTCAGGGAGTATTTGATTTGTTTCTCCAAGCACAAGAGGCTGAAGATTCAGCAGCAGAATTTGAAGCTACAGGGATGGGAGAGCAGACCTCAGGAAGGAGCTCCCCTGCCTGATGGAGGGTAGACACAGGAAGAAATGGAGCAAGACTCTAATTCTCCCAAAGCCAGGGGGGCTGTGGGCCAAAAATGTGGGAGAAAAATTAAAAGTTGAGGTAAAAATAGAAAAGGAAGAAAAAAAACCTCCCCAAAAACTCAGGGTGATGACACCAGAGGGAAGGCCTAAATGTAAATGCAGATCAGTGGAGCTGAGGTTTGGAGCTGCAGGCCAGTGCTGGAGCAGAATTTGGCCACCAAGATTCTGCTTGCTGGGCCAGCAGGGGCTGGAAGGTGTCAGCAGGGGCTGGAAGGTGTCAGCAGGAGCCGATTGCAGAGTTCACAGCCTGAGAAGGGTCACAGATGCTCATCAGAGCCTGGTGCTCTAACATGGCAGCAGGTGGCTGTTACACAAGAGCCTGGCCAGGCTGCAGAGCTATGCAGAGGAACCTCCTGAAGTTCAGCCAGGGCAAGGCTGGGGTCCTGCTCCTGGGCAGGAACAACCTCCTGCAGCAGCACAGCTGAGGGGGGAGCTGCTGGGAAGCAGCTCTGTGGAGGGGGATCTGGGAGTGCTGGGGAACAAGAAGTGCCCAGGAGCAAGCGATGTGCTGCTGTGGCTGAGGGCAGTGGTATTTGGAAGAGTGGCCAGCAGGACATGGAGGGAGGATCTTTTGCCCTAGTGAGAGGACATGTCTGGAGTCCTGCGTCCAGATCTGGGCTCCCCAGTTCAAGAGGGGCAGGGAACTGCTGGAAAGCGTCCAGGGGAGGCTGCAGAGCTGCTGAGGGGCCTGGAGCAGCTCTGTGAGGAGCAAAGGCTGAGAGCCCTGGGGCTGAGAGCCTGCAGAAGAGCAGCCCCAGAGGGGAGCTGAGCAATGCTCAGCAAGAGCTGAAGGAGCTGTGGGGAGCAAGAGGCTGGGGCCAGACTCCTGCCAGTGGTGCCCAGGGACAGGACAAGGGACAGGAGGCACAAAGTAGAACCCAGGAGGTTCCACCTGAGCAGGAGGAGAAACTTCATGGTGTGAGGGTGCTGGAGGCCTGGAGCAGGCTGTCCAGAGAGGTTGTGGAGTCTCCTTGTGTGGAGAGCTTCCAACCCCTCCTGGCCATTGTGCTCCTGGGCAAGCTGCTGTGGGTGCCCGGGGGGTTGGCCTGGATGATCTCCAGAGGTCTTTTCCAACCCCACCATGCTGGGATTCTGGGATTCTGAAGTTCAGTTTAAGTAAAAGCCATGGCAAAAGGGGGATGCAGGGCAAGAACCTTGGCAGAGCAGCCCCTGTGTGGCGTCTCCGTGGCCAGATGTATCTAAGCCAGGCGGCACAGGGTTCATGTTTGTGGCATTGCTCTTGATCCAGGGTGGAAACAATCAATCTCTGAACGTGCAAACCTTACAGCTGCTGCTTGGGCACAGCAGCCAGCACAGAAGGGTTTGGGTTAGAAGGGACCTGCAAAGCTCATCCAGTCCAACCCCCTCTGCACTCAGCAGGGACATCCTCCGCTAGAGCAGGTTGCCCAGAGCCCTGTCGAGCCTCACCTTGAATATCTCCAGGGATGGGGCCACAAGCAGCTCCCTGGGCAACCTGTTGCAGTGTTCCAGCAGCCTCATGGTGCAGAACTTGTTCCTCACATCCAGTCTCAGTCTGCTCTGAGTTTCAAACCACTGCCCCTCATGCTGTCCCTGCAGGCCTTGCAAACAGTCCCTCTGCAGCCTTCTTGTAGCCCCTTCAGGTACTGGCAGGCTGCTCGAAGGTCTCCCTGGAGCTTTCTCTTCTCCAGGCTGAACACCCCCAGCTCCCTCAGCCTCTCCTCGTAGCAGAGCTGCTCCAGCCCCCTGATCACTTTGGTGGCCTCTTCTGGACCTGTTCCATCATTAGTCCAAACGAGCTGGTTCAGGTGGTACAGTTAAAACCTGAAGCTGCAGGCAACGCTGCAAAAGCTCTCGGGCTACAGAAGGAAGCAAATGGAACCAGTTGGAATCCTACTAGGGCATGGCACCTGGGAGGGCTGGGAAGGGATTGGGAGTGTTTAGTTCTTATTGAAAGGAGATGATGATGATGATGATGATGATGATGATGGTGCCCTGTGACAGCAACAGATCAGCTCCTGCTGGCAGCTCCCCGCTGAAGCAGGACTCCCTGGTGCTGTGTTTCCCTGCACGGTGCCGGGTCCCAGGTTCATGCAGCTGCGCTCCTCTCACTGTCACACACAGCCTGCAGCACAGGGGGAAAGGGACTCGGGGGACATGAGCCAGCCCAAAAAGCAGGGCGGAGGAGGTGGAGCAGTGGGGTTTGGTGCCACTGCGGGGTGCAGATGCCCTCCCCACATGCGGCACTTCCCTTGGCAGCAGGGGTGTGAGTGCGAGGAATGTGCCGAGCCCGCAGCTCTGCTTAGGGCTGGGTTTTGGGCCAAAAACAGGGAAGGAGACCACACTCTGCCCCTGTACTCTGCACTGGTTAGACCACACCTTGAGTGCTGTGTTCAGTTCTGGGCCCCCCAGTTTAGGAGGGACATTGAGATGCTTGAGCGTGTCCAGAGAAGGGCGACGAGGCTGGGGAGAGGCCTTGAGCACAGCCCTACGAGGAGAGGCTGAGGGAGCTGGGATTGGTTAGCCTGGAGAAGAGGAGGCTCAGGGGAGACCTTATTGCTGTCTGCAACTACCTGAGGGGAGGTTGTGGCCAGGAGGAGGTTGCTCTCTTCTCTCAGGTGGCCAGCACCAGAACAAGAGGACACAGCCTCAGGCTGTGCCAGGGGAGATTTAGGCTGGAGGTGAGGAGAAAGTTCTTCCCTGAGAGAGTCATTGGACACTGGAATGGGCTGCCCGGGGAGGTGGTGGAGTCGCCCTCCCTGGAGCTGTTCAAGGCAGGACTGGACGTGGCACTTGGTGCCATGGTCTGGCCTTGAGCTCTGTGGTAAAGGGTTGGACTTGATGATCTATGAGGTCTCTTCCAACCCTGATGATACTCTGATACTGTGAAAAGCCTTTCTCCTCTGCTTGCTCCGCAGCTCAGGCAGTGCAGGCGCTGGGGCTTCACACAAAGGCTTGCAGTGAGCAGAGGCAAGACAGCTGTGGTGCTTCCATCTCCCTCTTTCCACCTTAAAAGCCAGCAGTAAGGAGCCCATTCCCTCCTGCTCGCCTCTCTTGCACCTTCCCATCCCTCCCCTTCTGGCGGAGGCACAGCGAGGGGAGGAAGGCCAAAGCACACATGTTGCTCCAGCTGCAGGGCCAGCGCCTGGAGCTCACAGATGGGACAGGAATGTTTAGCCAAGCGGAGCCATCCGGCTCGGGCGCTCGCAGGGTGCACAGACAAAGGCTGCAAGCAGGCAAAGCCTCACAGAGATGTGCCAGGGGAGGTGCAGGTCGCACATCAGGGGCAGTGTCTCCATGGGAAGGGTTAGCAGGCATTGGAACAGGCTGCCCGGGGAGGTGCAGGTTGCACATCAGGGGCAGTGTCTCCATGGGAAGGGTTAGCAAGCATTGGAACAGGCTGCCTGGGGAGGTGCAGGTTGCACATCAGGGGCAGTGTCTCCATGGGAAGGGTTAGCAAGCATTGGAACAGGCTGCCTGGGGAGGTGCAGGTTGCACATCAGGGGCAGTGTCTCCATGGGAAGGGTTAGCAAGCATTGGAACAGGCTGCCTGGGGAGGTGCAGGTTGCACATCAGGGGCAGTGTCTCCATGGGAAGGGTTAGCAGGCATTGGAACAGGCTGCCCGGGGAGGTGCAGGTTGCACATCAGGGGCAGTGTCTCCATGGGAAGGGTTAGCAGGCATTGGAACAGGCTGCCTGGGGAGGTGGCAAGGGTCACCGTCCCTGGAGGTGTTTAAAAGACGCATGGATGCGGTGCTGAGGGATGTGGTGCTGAGGGATGTGGTTTGGTGGTGGAGCTGCGAGCTCCAGCTGAGCACTTGGACTTGGTGATCCCAAAGGGCTCTTCCAAGCTCAGCAGTTCTAAAAGCTGGAGTGAAGAAGAAGATGTTGAGCAAGGCCAGGCCACAGTCACCACAGTTTGGCTTTGGAAGGTGATGCTCTTGGGTGTACCACACTTGGGTGGCAGCCACCTAAGGGGGATGAAAGCATTGGAAAAGGCTTAGACAAGAAATATTCAAGGCAGCAGTGCAGAAAGAAGATACCTCTGAGGTGCTCTGAAGAGTTTCTGTGCTTCTAACAAGTGCTCACAGAGGGGATTCCCATCCACAGGAGGGATAAAAGCACCCAAGGAAAGAAAAATCAGTGCAGGCAGGGAAGGGAACCGAGGAGAGGTGCAACTACTGCGCCCTGAGCGAAGGGAAAGCAGAGGCTCTGGGGAAGGAAACCAAAACTGCCCACAGACCTAGCCCAAAAAACCCAGCTGTTGGGAGCTGGGTGATCCTCGAGGGCCCTTCCAACCCTGACAGGTCTCTGACTGGTTCTGTGATAACTTGGATCAAGAGCACAGGGAAAGTTTGTCACCTCAGTGGATCTAAGCAGACCTAAACCAAGCGCCATGGCGAACACACCAGCACGGGTCCCGCCTGTGCAGTGCTAACCCTCTCCTGGGGCAGCTGAGGCACAGGTAGGAGCAGCCTGAGAGGAGGGATAGCCAGAAATGGAACAATTCACACCACTGAGAGCCTCTTGGCCTGTTGTGGCAGGACATTTCCAGCTTGCAGCCAGGTCTGGGCAATGGAAATGGCATAAAGGAACTGCTGGAGAGAGTCCAGGGGAGGCTGCAGAGCTGCTGAGGGGCCTGGAGCAGCTCTGTGAGGAGCAAAGGCTGAGAGCCCTGGGGCTGAGAGCCTGCAGGAGAGCAGCCCCAGAGGGGAGCTGAGCAATGCTCAGCAAGAGCTAAAGGAGCTGTGGGGGGCAAGAGGCTGGGGCCAGACTCCTGTCAGTGGTGCCCAGGGACAGGACAAGGGGCAGGGGGCACAAAGTGGAACCCAGGAGGTTCCACCTGAGCAGGAGGAGAAAGTTGGTGTGAGGGTGCTGGAGGCCTGGAGCAGGCTGCCCAGAGAGGCTGTGGAGCCTCCAGAGCCATTCCAAACCCAAGTGGATGTGTTCCTGTGTGCTTCAGTTTAGTGACGCTGCTCTTGCATGCGGGGCTCTCCAGATGATCTCTGGAGGTCCCTTCCAATCCCCAGCGCTCTGCGATGAACGAGGCAGGCGGTAAATAACGCCGGTAACGAGAGCAAGCGGCGGGGAGCTAGAAGCTGAGGCAAAGTAAAGGCAGGCAGGGGGGGAACCGCAAACGGCGGGAATTAGACAAAGCAGGAGGCCGCAGCAGCGATGCAGCGCTGCAGAAGAGGCACACCCGGCCCTGAGAGCGCCGAGGGAGCGGCGATGCAGCGCTGCAGAAGAGGCAGCCCCGGCGCAGGGGCAGCGGAGCAGCCGCCGGCAGCGGCCGTCCCGGCGGGGCCGAGCGGGGCGGGAGCCGCAGCGCCCTCAGGGGGCAGCTGGGCGGGAACGCGCCCGAGCGCGGCGGCCGGAAGCGCGCGCAGGCGCCCACGTGACGCCCACACCGGGGCGCGGGGCGGGGCCGCGCGCGCGCAGCTCCCCCCCCTCCTCGCGCCGCCCTTGGCGCGCGCCGCGGAGGCGGGAAGGGGGGGCAGGGGGGGAGGCGTTCGAAAAATGCCCGCGGCCTCCCATTGGCCGCCGCCGCCGCGGCCCCGCCCCCCGCGCCGCGGCCCCGCCCCCGCCCCTTTGCCCCCGGCCCCCCCTCCCCCCCCGCCGGTTCCCCGCCGCCGCCGCCGCCATTAGAGGGCCGCTTTGTGTCCGCCGGGCCCACGGGTGAGTGCCCCCCGTCGCGCCTGCCTGCCCCATCCCGGCCCCAGGGGAGAGCGGGGACTAGGCCCGGTAGGCCGCTGGGCGGCTGCCTGTGAGGCGCTGGGGCCGCCGCAGGGGCCTGGGAACTCCCCTCAGTGCCGCGCCCCCTCCTGACAGGCCTCGGGAGGGGCCTGTCGTGACAGAGGCTGTTGTCGCGGTGGGCAGCGCAGCCTGGTCGTGCCCCGCCCGCTCCCCTCAGCCGTGGCGAGGCTCGAAGTGTGCCGAGCTCACCCCCGTCCAGGCCCGAGCAGAAGCCCCGGCCTTCGGGTGTCGGCGGGCCCGGGGAGGAGCGGGCGGCGCGGTCGGGCCTGGCAGGGTGCGGGG
The DNA here is from genome assembly GCF_015220805.1 of Pogoniulus pusillus. Taxonomy (NCBI): domain Eukaryota; kingdom Metazoa; phylum Chordata; class Aves; order Piciformes; family Lybiidae; genus Pogoniulus; species Pogoniulus pusillus. The sequence continues at coordinate 1,751,979 of NC_087299.1, forward strand.
CCCGGGCCCTGCTTGTCTCTCGCGGAGGAGGTGCGGGCGGCCGAGCTCGCCTCTCCGTGCTCCTGACAGCCTGTAGGCACTGGCGGCTGTGCCCTGGGCGCGGAGGGGAGGTCAGCGTTGGAAGGGGCTGCCGCGGGCGCGACACAATACATAACGGCTGGTTCTAAACTTGGGAAGTGCCTTGGCTGCCGCAGCGGCCTCCCGGCCTTTGGGTTACTCGGTTGCGTTGTGTTGTGCCTGCCACAAACTCACTTTGTCAGAGGTCGGAGCCCTGCTGCCACTCGGGGAAAGCCTCTGTCCGAGATTTCGGTGTGGTGCCGCTGCCAAGAAGATCTTAATCCTTCTCGGGACTGCTAGAGATGGATACGGGCCCAAGTGTGAGGCTGCAAGGCACTTCCGAGCCCCGGTGGTGGTCACAGCTTGTTAAAGAATGTTAATTACCCTTCTCCCCTTATTGCACGTACCATAGGGAAGGCTATTAAATTCCAGTCTGGAGCAGGACTGTTCCGGAGGGACTTCCATTCCAGGTTCAGAGCAGCAGTTTTATTCTGGGTTCATTATCACTTAGGCCTGTGATTGGGGGCTAAAACCTTGCACAGACTTATGAAGAGGAGCAGTGTACCAACGTCTCACCTGGTGTAGCTCTGGCCAGGCCAGGCTTGGCTTCATCAGCTTCTGGTGCCCGAGGACAGCTGCAGACCAGCGATGCTGTTCAGCACGGATGTTTCTTGCCTGTATTGCAGTTATTTTCGTAGTTACAGGTGTCTGCACATCACAGCCTGTGCTGCAGGAGAAGGAAAGTTTGGTAATGTGGGGCCAAGGGTGTGTTTGCTCTTTGTAAACTGGTCAGGAGCCTTACTTGGCTTCTGAATTACTTCTGGGTTAACAGGGTCTGTCACTTCTCAGTTCTTATCAGGTCTTTTGAGTAATAGCTGCAGTCTGATTTCCAAGCACGTGACTTGGTTTGTTTGGTTGGGTTTTAGCCTAAATAGTATTTTTAGCATCTTCAAGAAATAGTTGGCCAGCAGTCTCTGGCAGGCAGCTCTCTTGCTGAGGCAGGAGAGGTTAGGATATGCTCCTGTTTATAAACAGTGTTGCTCTTAAGCTGTTCCATGGGAGGAGGGAAAGGAGGAGAGGAAGGTACTGTTAGCGACTTCAGTTAAAGAATGGAGGTGTTTTATCCTTCCTCAGGAAGGACTTACTGGAGGATAGAGTGGGAGATCTTTAGAAATGAGGACTAGGTAGGAAAAAAAATCCCAAACTATATAATTTCTGCTGGGGGAAGAATTTAAGACAAGACTGGATGAGGCCTTGAGCAACCTGGTCTGGTGGGAGGTGTCCCTGCCCATGGCAAGGAGTTGGAACGCAATCTTTATGGTCACTTCCAACCCATACTGTTCAGACTGGAGAAGAGAAGGCTTCAGGGAGATCTTGGAGCAGACTTCCAGTGCTTGAAGTGGGCTACAGGAGAGCTGGGAAGGGACTTTTGACAAGGGCTGGGAGCGATACCATGAGAAGGAACTGCTTTAATGTTAAGGAAGGCAGATTTAGACTGGAGATGGGGAAGAAATTCTTGAGAGTGAGGGTGGGAAGACACTGGAACAGGTGGCCCAGGAAGGCTGTGGATGCCCCCTGCCTGGAGGTGTTCAGTGCCAGGTTGGATGAGGCCTTGAGCAACCTGGGTTGGTGGGAGGTGTCCCTGCCCATGGCAGGGGCTTGGAACTGGATGATCTTTAAGGTCCCTTCCAACTCAAGCCATTGTATGATTCACAGGCTCACAGGAGGTCAGGGGTTGGAAGGGACCAAAGTTGATCCTTGAGTCCAACCCCCTTGTCAGAGCAGGACCTAGCTCAGGTCACATAGGAACACATCCAGAAAGGCTCCACAGAAGGAGACTCCACAACCTCTCTGGGCAGCCTGTGCCAGTGCTCTGGGACCCTTCCAGCAGAGAAGTTCCCCCTTGTGTTGAGCTGAAACCTCCTGTGCTGCAGCTTCCATCCATTGCTCCTTGTCCTATCCCAGGGAGCAGATTCTGTTCCCCAGCCCCCAGATATTGATGAAATCCCCTCTCAGTCTTCTCTTCTCCAGACTCAGCAGCCCCAGGGCCCTCAGCCTCTCCCCATCAGGCAGTGCTTCAGTCCCCTCATCATCATAGCCCTGATTCAGTGCCTTGAACCCATGTACTGGCTGTTGTAGCCTTCCTCCCCTCTACCTGCCCATGCCTCCTCATTAATTACCTCTGCAGTGCTTTGTGAACTTTCCTCAGCACGTAGGTAGCTGCTTGAATTATTTTTTTTGTTGCTTGACTTTTTTTCCTTCGTGTTTTTCCTTTCAACAAAATCTGCCCTGTGAACCTTTTGCCAGTCTTTTGTTACAAGTGACCCAGGGTGCTCTGAGGATTTTAACTTCCATTAGAGAGAGTAGAGTAAAAGAAGTAAGTGTTACATGGTTGAACTCTTCCTGTAAGGTGTGAGTAGATGTTGTGTAGACTGTAAGGAAATTGTAGCTTTTGTTATGTGCAGTTTTGCACTAGAAAGTAATATTAGTTTGGAAGGAGTGGGTTTAAATTCAGTCCATCTAAGCCAAGGGTTTAAATTCAGTCCATCTAAGCCAAGGATAGTGTTAGCCAGGAGAGACCCATACCTGGTATGCATTGTTGGCAACCTACATTTTCATTCAAGTGTCAGGTTTTTGTCAAAATTCCTCATGTTGGATCCTGGAATTGAAATGTTTCATCCAAGGCTCTGAAGCTTTCAGCAGTGGATTATGTTTGAAGTTTGGGACCTAAACCTGTTCTAAACTTCACACAGAACCCCACTGCTCACTCTAATACAGGCTTTCTCCTTCCTTAGCTGCTTGTGACAGTGGCAGCAGGTGGAAAATCTGAATCAAGGGCCAGACATGGTTCAAAAGCTGGCATCCCACAGAGGTTGTCACTGTCACAGTCCTGAGCATCAGTGTGGAGAGGGATTATTTTTAGAGAGCTGTGCAAGCAGAAATTGTACTGTGTATCAATCCTATAGCTGGAGGGGTTTGGGGAGTTTCTGGGGATGGTGGAGTCATAATTGAAGTGGCACACTACCTGGCCGTGGCTGTGTGCCTGGGGGTGTGAGGAGAAGCTCCTGGGTCTAGTAAAAGGTAGCTCAGGCCATGGAAATGCTCTGCTGTTACTGTCTACTGCGTAGGACAAAGGTGGATGGAGAAAGACTCTGGATCCTTTGGGATTTTTTGTATTGGTGGTGAAGAACAGTAGAGGTGAGGGCTGGGTTGTTATATGTATATTACTAAACACCCGTTGAGATTGAGCCGACTTTGAGTGCTGGCATCAAATCCTTGCAGAGAGGAGGGGCTGAGCTTAGTCCCGGGTGGGGAGGCAGAGCTAGTCTGGCTGTGGGAACGTGCCTGTGTGCTGCAGTGGGACCACCACCTGTGTGTGCAGGAAGGCAGGGTTTGATCTTTGCTTTGCTCTGTAAGAGTCAGCAGGGCAGGCAGGATCCAAGTCAGGCTGTATTTGCAGCATTTGGAGTCACAGGTTCAAATTCCCTGCTGGCCTGAAATGCAAAAGCATCTTTGGATGTAGAAACCCCTCCCCTTTGGGTCTGGATGTGTAGGAACGGATGTGCTAGAAGGGTGAAAGATCTTCTGTGCTTCTCCCAGCCTTAATGCACTCGGGACTTGTACTGGGAGGGATGGGGTGGAAATAGAAACTGGAGCACTAGTCAAGTCAAAGAATTCCTTGCCTGGCATGTGGTGAGCTGTTGGATCTTTGCACTGGGCCACTTTAATTGAAACAAGATGATTTGTAGTGCTTGGGAGTAGCGTGGGGCTCAGATGTCTGGGAGACTCAGGCACAGGAGACCTGCAAATCCAGCCCTTGTAGTTTGATCAGGAAGCAAGTGAGTGAGAGATCCCTTAAGGAGGACACCTCCCAGAGATCCCATGTGGTGTGAGGGCCCTTAACAAAGTCAGCACAAAACTTGTTGGATGGCAGCAGAAGTGATGGGGAGGAACAATCGGCCAGATGTGAGGGGAGTGGATTTCCAAGCAGGTTGCCTAATAAGGATTAGAGGTGGAGACTAACTCGTTATTCTGCTTTCAGTAAGGTATTTAATTCCTCTGTGTGTTTTTAGGCTCTTTTAAATGACTAAATGCTACTGGTCTGACTTAATCGTGACAGCACGCAGCCTGGAGAGCTGCACAAGCAAAAGGGAGATCAGTAAGTGCTGGAATATCCTCGAGGAGCACACAGCTTTAACAGATACATTTAGTAAAGGACAAATCGCTGTTGAAGGTGTTCTGTGACAGTAGAGGTGGCCAGGGGTTTGCTAAGGTATCTTCTGCTGGAGGGGGATTTTTAGGGAAGAGCTTTAAGGATTTCAGGGAGCCAGAAGTGTTGGAAAAGTCAGCCAGCTTGCAGTTCAGGAGGTGATAGTTTGGCATGTTTGGCTTGCAAAAATATTACCATTTCCTATGCTTTTTTTCCTGCAGCTCCTAAGAGCTGTGAATGCTCTTCTGCACAATTCAGCTCTGGAAGCTGGTAGATAATTGCCCAATAATCAGTAGCATTCTCTAGAAATGAGTTACTTTGCTTTTTAGGCTTTTCTGAAACTAAACTACAGCAAGTCAGTCTCACCTTTGTTTCCTGCAAGATCCTGGAGCAGACTCTCCTGGAAGCTCTGCCAAACCACACAAAGTCTCTAGGCTGAGAGAGCTGGAGTTGTTCAGTCTGGAGAAGAGAAGGCTCCAGGGAGACCATAGAGCAGCCTTCCAGTATTTGATGTGGGCTGGAGACCTGGAGAGGGACCTCTGCATGGAGTGACAGGATGAGGGGTGATGGCTTCTAACTGGGAGAAGCTGGCTTTAGATTTGCCATAAGGAAGAAACTCTTCCCCATGAGGGTGGTGAGGCACTGGACAGGTTGTGCAGAGAAGCTGTGGAGGCTCCAAGCCTGGAAGTGTTCAAAGCCAGGCTGGATGAGGCCCTGAGCAGTCTGGTCTAATGGAAGATGTCTCTGCCCATGGCAGGGGGGTTGGAACTGAACGATCTTGAAGGTCACTTCCAACCCAAACCATGCTGTGATTCTATTTCACTAAACAGATCATTCCTGCTCATGTTGCTTGTAAGGTTGGTGGGTTTGAGTCTGTTTGCCTTCAAATCTGCAAGAACACAAACCCTTTTTGCCCTGATTTCCAGCCCCATGTCCTGTCCCACATCCCACCGTGTCTGACAGCACACTGCTCACCACTGGGTGTTGTGTGACAGTAAGGGGACACCCCTAAGGGCACAGCCCTGGAAATGCTTCCTCATTTTTCCAGTGCATATTTGTTTTCAGTCTGTGCATCCTACCCTGACTCCTTGTGACCTGCATTTCCCACCAACCTGCCAGTGAACTTGGCCAAGTTTGAGACCTGGTTTTGTTATGAGATATTTTCCCTTGAATGAGACTGAAGCCTGAGATCAGCTGGGAAAATCTTAGCAGGCAGCAGAAATTCAAGGAGGCAGGCCAAAATATGCCTCAGATGAGCTTTTATTTCTTACATTCCTCTCTGCTACGTTGGTGGGGAGACTCTGGGCTGAAATATTATTCACAGTGCCTCCTTTTTTTTTAACCTCTGACTCTGTGCCGATAGCTCAGGAAGAAATTGCTGTATTGCTTATAACAGTGCACAAAAGCTCCCAGTGCTCTGCCATCAGTGGTCACTCCCTGAGCTGAGGCACTGGACACTATCTGCTCATCTGGAAGTGCAGGTAGTTGGAGCAGTTTGTTGTTGGCCAGCACTGAAATGACTCCTTTTGAGAACCTGTGAAGTGCAGTGCAAATGACCCATAGGAAAGGGAGTGAGTAGCTGTGTCGGGAGTTACTGTCTGTACTTTCAGGCAGCTGTTCTGAAGAGGACTCTGTCCTGGTGGCTCTTTTGTTGCTGATGTGACTATTTTCTTCTTTTTTTCCGACGGTTGATCAGATTTCAGTGAGAGTTAACCAACGACCAACCGCCTTGAAACCTGCCCCCTCAGCTGATGGCTGCTCCCTGCTTTCTAAGCACAGTATTTATTTCTTTGTCTGACACCTGTGTAAATGCCAAGCACAGGGATTGCTTTCTTACTGAGTATTAAAAGCTTCTACCAAGCTGCTGAGGGGGCTGGAGCAGCTCTGTGAGGAGCAAAGGTTGAGAGCTCTGGGGCTGTTGAGCCTGCAGAAGAGCAAGCCCAGAGGGAATCTGATCAATGTCCAGCAGGAGAGCCCTGACACTGTTGAGTCTGCAGAAGAGCAGCCCCAGAGGGGATCTCATCAATGTCCAGTAAGAGACTCCTGGCACTGTTGAGGCTGTAGAAGAGCAGCCCCAAAGGGGATCTGATCAATGCCCAGCAAGAGTTAAAGGGCTGGGGGTGAGAGGATGGGGCCAGACTCTTGTCAGTGGTGCCCCAAAGGGGATCTGATCAGTGCCCAGCAAGAGTTAAAGGGCTGGGGGTGAGAGGATGGGGCCAGACTCTTGCCAGTGGTGCCCCAAAGGGGATCTGACCAGTGCCCAGCAAGAGAGCCCTGACACTGTTGAGTCTGCAGAAGAGTCAAGCCCAAAGGGGATCTGATCAGTGCCCAGCAAGAGTTAAAGGGCTGGCGGTGAGGGAATGGGGCCAGACTCTTGTCAGTGGTGCCCCAAAGGGGATCTGATCAGTGTCCAGCAAGAGTTAAAGGGCTGGGGGTGAGAGGATGCGGCCAGTCTCTTGTCAGTGGTGCCCCAAAGGGGATCTGATCAGTGCCCAGCAAGAGTTAAAGGGCTGGGGGTGAGAGGATGGGGCCAGACTCTTGTCAGTGGTGCCCAGGACACAGGGCACAGCTGGTGACAGTTGGTTCGGGTGACTTGGTTTCTCCATGAAACAAATCTGCTGCTTTCTTTGGAGGGGACAATGAGATTTTTTTCTGCACTGCTTTTGCAAAGCTTTCTAGTCTTTTGCTTTATCTTTTTTGAGAACCTAAATTCAGCCCTGTGTGTAGGTGACTTTTCACACCCCGTGCAGAAAAACTGCTTTTGATCCCTCCGTGGAAAGAAATAGGCTGAGCAAGAGCAGTCCTTTGAGCTGGGATGCTTTCACAAGGTGATACTTGTGACTTTGCCTCTTGAATACCAACTCTTTGAAGTCAAGAGCAGATTATCCTCCTGCTCCTTTGATTCCCTTGGCCTTTCCAGCAGGAGATGATACAGCCAAGGCAATGTGGAGGGAATCAACAAGCTCCTGTGTGGATCACTCTGCATTTCTGTTGGGTGCTGGTTTGTTGGCAGGGATTGTAAGCACTGAAGTTAGAAATTGTGCTAAATTTCACTCCTGAGAGCAAAAAGACTCAAGCAGTTTATACCATCAGCTAAACAAAGGTAGGGTTTGGGGGGGAATTTTCACTCCAAGTTGGGAGTGCTGTGTTCTCATGCATGTGATGTGCAGGTCACACAGCTTTGGGATAAATACACCTCAGGAGTGGGGCAGCCCACTTGAATGTAAGTGTTCATAATCCCTGGGGGAAAGCATCTTCTGGAGCCCCTGGATTTTCCTGGGGATGATTCCTGTTTTCCCTGAGGATGGATCTGCAGTTGGTTATTCTAGGAGTGGTTTCAAAATGCTGCTATTTCTTTAGAGGGCTTCAGGCTATGTTTGCCAGGAAAAAAAACCAACTTTTGATTCTTAGCTGAAGCCTGGTGGAACATTTCATCTTTCCACACTTGAGGAGGGAAGATCCCAAAGCAGAGTGCTGGGCTGTAGTTCGTGTGTCTTGCCTGGCCATTGGTGGTTTTTTCTCACCCTCAGAAAGCTTTGCTCACATTGTTTGTTTTGGTTTTGCCATGTGGTGTGTTTTGATTTATTTATCTTTCTGTTTGTCTCAGAAGAACACATTCGGTACTCTCCCACTGGTGCTGAGACAGGCCCAGTTAATTGTCAGTTTGCTGTCCAAGAAGCAGATGTAGATGTTTCAGAAGGGGAGTGACTGCCTTTAGCTGTCAGAAGTGCTGTGTTTCGAAGATGGCCAGTTAGAGGAGCTCTTTCAGAGCATCGTTGGTGGAAATGCTGCCCACTGATCACAGAATCTCAGAACACCAGGTTGGAAGGGGCCCCAGGGCTCATCTGGTCCAGCCTTTTGAGCTGGTAGTGTAGTTGAGCTGAGCTGGCCCAGCACCCTGTCACACTGAGTCTTAAAACTGTCCAGTGTAGTGGAGTCCACCACTTCTCTGGGCAGATGATTCCAGTGTCTGACTGTTCTCATGGGGAAACCCTTCTGGAGTCCAATCAGAGTCTCCCCAGCAGCAACTTGTACCCACTGCCCCTTGTCTTTTCTATGGGGCTTCTTGTAAAAAGAGCCTCTCCATCCTGTGCCTGGTTCTCCTGAACTGAAGGTCTCTTGGTTGCTTGTGCCATAGGTGTGTGCACCTGATGTCACACTGCACCCACGGGCAGCAGCAGGGGCAGTAGTTTGTCAGTGTTCCCATTTATTAGTTGTAGAGGAGATCTGGTAGGTACAGTGATGTAGCCTCTTGCATGCCCAGTCCCTGTGTCTTGAGAGACCTGGAGACTGGGAGGGGTTCTCATTAATGCTTATCAATGTCTAAAAGGTGAGTGTCAGGAGGATGGAGCCAGACTCTTCTCACTGGTGTCCAGTGGCAGGGCAAGGGGCAGTGGACACAGACTGGAACACAGGAGATTCCGCATAAGCAAAAGGAAAAGTTCTTCCCCATGAGGGTGAGAGAGCCCTGGAGCTGCCCAGGCAGGTCGTGGAGTCTCTTTCTCTGGAGACATTCAGAACCCACCTGGATGTGCTCCTGTGTGATTTGCTCTGGGTGATCCTGCTCTAGCAGGGGGTTGGACTGCATGATCCCCAGAGGTGCCTCCCAACCCCTACCTTTCTGGGACTCTGTGACCTTAACCTTGAGTTTCCCACAGCTCTTCTTTCACTGCTGCTGGTTTCTGAGTGGAAGCCACTTACACAGCTTGGAGATTGAAGAGCTCTGTGCAGATGAGCTGGGTTTGGTTTTGCCTGTGAGAATAACAGGTAGAGAGAAGCCCTCTGTTGGTTTATGAGCTCCCACTGCTGAGTAGTATTTTGGGAAGGATATGGAGTAATTGAGGTGGTTTTGATGTGCACGGAGCTCCCACACACAGAATGGAGAGTTCAGGACAAAGAGCTGATACTGGTGAGTGCCATCTTGAGAACTGTGCCAGGAGTGATGTTAGGTCTCGGCTCAAGAGGAAGACATTCATGCTGGGGAAATGCCTGTTAGAAGTGGACATTCATGGTAAGTGTCTGCCTTCTCCTCTGAGCAAAGAAAAACATCCAGAAGTAGGTAGAAATGGGGAGAGTTTGGCTGTGTCTCTGTAAGGAAGGGAGGAGAGCAGTCTAGGGAGGGGGGAGAAGGGAGCCAGTCCTGGTTTGCTAGAGGTGAGGCTTTGCCCTTGCTGAGGAGAGGAAGTGCATGGGCAGCAGAGCCTCTGGTTTATGATGGAGGTAGTGGAGCTCCTCTCCTTAGGGGAGGCTGATGCAGGATGGGCAACAGGTAAGAGAGGCTGTGGAAGTGTAATGGCAGTAAGGGCTGAGGCTGGTGAGGGTTGAGGGTGCCAGTGCATGTGTTTGGAGGAGAGTTTTGGAAAGCTTGCCTTTGTGGAAGGTGTGGAAGCTGTTGCTTTGGTTTTCTCCTTCCTTCTTTGAAGACTCCTTCATTTCTTTCCCTTGCATGTGGTTCAGTCTGGGAGGGGCATGGTTTGGGTTCCCATTTGCTGCCTGACAGCTGGAATGGTTTGGTAGAGGCTGGCTTAGTGTGTCAGCTCCAGCTTTTAGCCAGGTCAGTGACTGACTGGTCACCTGAAGGCCCTGCAGGGGGCACTCTGCCACAGCTGCTTGCCTTAACCCTTGCTGTTCATTTACAGAGCCCTTTTATTCTTTCAGCTGTGCTTCGCTGGAGCAGGCTGCACCATTTTTGCTTCCTCCATAGCCCTCGAGTTTGCATACATGTTTTTAGCATCTCTGTTGAATGCAAATGTTGATTGTCAAGTTGTGTTCACCATCACCCTTCTGTTCCTTTTAACCTTTAGTTTGCTAGCTACGCGGACGTAGATGGTTTTGGTTTGCGTTGATTTTCACACCACATCTTTTCTGTACTTTAGGTTGACTCCTCACTGCACTGTGAAAACCATTAGGAAAAAATCCTTGGGGTTAAAACCTGGGGCTCCACCCTCTTACCTGCACTCGGGGCTAGACAGTCATTTAAATGGCGACTGAGCTGTCTGAAGCTGAACCCGTGCATCATAAGGCGCTTCCACTCTTAGCGGGAGCTCAGCTGATCCACACGGACAAGTTATGTGAGGTAGGGGCTGGCCCGTTCTCCAAGCTTGCCCTTGGATCAGTCCTTGACTTCCACACCTGCTGAAGGATACTCAGTACTTTCTGCCTTTGTTTGTAGGGAACTCAACTGGGAGCCTAGCAAACCCCCTAAGTGCTTTCCTTCCCCTTCCCTGCTTGCCCTGAGACGCTGGATTTGCCCAAACGCTCAAATGTTCATCTCGCTTAATGGGGAATCACTTCTGTGTCAAACTCTCCTCTCCTAGTATGCTTCAAAGAAGCTGGTTTGAGGGTTCCTGGCTTTTAAAATTGTGGAACAAAAAACCTAAATCTAAGCAGAATGTTTCTCCAATATGCTGCTTTGCTTTAATCCCATTTCAAAGCCTCTCTGGTTCTCTGCGGTGCCTGTGCTGACTGTTGTGTGCTCTGTAGAAGGCTGAGGACGACGCCATGCCCATCCGCCGCTCCGTCAACTCCTCTGCCCGGGAAACTCCTCCCAAGAGCAAACCTGCTGAAGGGGAAGAGGTGAAAGCAGGTAGAGTAGCACTGCTCTGATGTGTATTCAAATGTAAGCTTGCCTGCTGAAGCTCCTGCAGAAACCTTGCTGCTGGGATTCAAACGCTCAGCTCCTTCGCCTGCGCTATCGGGAAGTTGCCTTATCCGTTCTTTTTGTTCTGGACCTAGCTGGTTTGGTCTTCATCCCCTGTGGCAAAGCCCTGGCACTTCAGATATAACTAAATACAGCCCCTTGGAAGCTTCAGAAGAAAGGCAGAAATTAAGAAGTTTTGACAGTGTCACTTGAAAGGGAAATCTGGATGTAATGATTGGAAATCCAAAGCATTTAGCTTCTTGCTTTTCTTTTCCTGAACAAAAGGGTTTTGCCATAATATGTCACAAAATCTACTCTACTCTTAGCACTTCTGGCCTTAGCAGCTTCATCTCAGGATGTGGCATTTCAGTAGTGTAGAATCATCACAATCACAGAATGGCTTAGGTTGGAAGGGACTACTCATCTGCTCCAACCTCTCCACCATGGGCAGGGAGGCCTCTCAGCTAGGCTTGGATGTTCAAGACCTCATCCAACCTGGCCTTAAATGCCCTCACAGAGGAGGCATTGGAGCCTTACTGGGCAGCCTGTTCCAGAGTCTCACCACTGTCATACTAAAGAAATTCCTTGGATCCAGTCTAACCCTGCTCTCCTTCAGCCTCAAAACATTTCCCCTTGTCCTATCTGTGTACACTGTCAGAAAAGTCCCTCTGCAGCCTTCCTGTAGGATCCCTTCAGCTCTAAGGTCCCCTTGGAGTCTTTTCCTCAGGCTTAACACCCCCAGCTCCCTCAGCTTGTCCTCACAGCAAAGGTGCTTCAGCCCTTGCATCATTTTTGTGACCTACTCTGGCCTCACTCCAGCAAACTCTGTGTCCTTCTGCTGGGGACAGCAGAACTGGAGGCAAGATTGGAGATGAGGTCTCAGCAGAGCAGAGCCAAGGAACAGAATCCCCTTTCTTGCCCTGCTGCCCACACTCTCCTCTATAGTTCTACTGACTTTGCCTTCTTTGGTGTCACAAATCAACTGCTTATCAGACTAATTGTTCATACACTGTGTGTTTTAAGTGCACAATGCCTCATTGGCCAAACTCTGCAGAGGGATCTAGCAGAAGTGCTTAAGCTCTCTCCTGGAGATAGGAAATCTGTCTACTGCTTGGACAAGCCACAAAGTGATAGTGGCCATTTATATGCATCTTACTTAGCAGGCAGCCCCAGCCTCTGAGCTGTTCTCAGCTAAATATCCTAGAGTTTGGTTGCTTGGGAAGTTGATTTCTGACTGGGTTTGACCCTGCTGTGATAGCAAAGTGCTTCTGCCAATGCATGTGCAATCTAAAGCTTGGCCAGCTCTGGAAGGGTGTGGTGTGACTGAACAGCTCAAATCCTTCAGGTGCTGCACAGCCAGTGGTGTTTGGAGACAAGCTGGGCATAAACAAAGTGGCTTGTAGGTAGCTGTTCAGATTTGTAGATTTGTGGGGTTTTTTTGAGTTAAAAACAGATAAACCTCAACCTAGGAGGAAATCTTCCTTTTACTGATTCCCTCCTCCTGCCTTCCCCACCCAGCCCTCTCTGATGAGGGCTGATTGCATGAGTAACTCGTGGAGTGTAGAGGAGACTGGAAAAGAGTTTGTTATGAAAATGCTACAGGATGTTGTTTGAAGTGACTCTGGCAGCTGATGGCTGATTGCACCTTGTCAAAGCTCTTGTCACTTAAGTTGCATTCAAATCACCTCTTTCAATTAGAGGAAAGAAATTGTCTGCTGGGGAGTAATTTTGGGGGTGTGTTCTTGAGCTTTTTCATTATTTTTCCCCCCTGGCCTTCCTGAAGAACAGTAACTTGATGCATTTTCACATCTCTTAGATGCAGAAGTCACCTCTGAGGAATCTGCCTCTGCTGGAGAAGAACAAGAGAGTGAAACCCTGCCTGCTGCATCTGGTGAGGCAGAACAGCCAAAGGAACCTGAGAATGAAGGGAAGGGGGAAACAAAGTCCTCAGAAGAAACCAAAAAGGAGTAAGGCTTGCCTAGTGCTGAATTCAGGGGTCTGGGGAGGATTCTAGACAAAGTCAGATTCCAGGGATAAGGAGAACTGACTTGGCTGGGCTCAATCTTAAAGGTCTTCTCCAACCTCAATGATCCTGTGGGGAAAATAAGATGGAGCCTTTAAAGAGGTGTTTGTGTCAGGTGTAGCTGCTCTTCCAGCACGTGGGTGAGACTATCAAGATGATGCTCTCTGATAGGAGGAGCCAGATGTTCTTTGGGTGGTGTTGAGGGTCAGCTGTGGTGGGCTGCTGCTGCTGTTCTGCTCGTTGCCCTGTTTTACAGTGCCCGTTGTCTTACTGTCGCTTTGTGGTGTTCTCAAGTGAGAAGGATCAGTCCAAGGAAAAGGAGAAGAAGGTGAAGAAGACCATTCCTGCGTGGGCCACTCTCTCTGCTAGCCAGCTAGCCAGGGCACAGAGGCAAACTCAGATGGCTGCCACCTCCCGTCCCAAGATGGATGCTATTTTAACCGAGGCCATCAGGGTAAGCAGGGGACAAATGTTTCTTCTCTTCATCTGGCACAAAGCAGAATCATTTGCTTGCCTAAAATCCATGCTTCCAGCTTTGCTGATGGTGCAGGCTCTACTGCTGAGTGCCATCAGGAAACTGCCTGTGCCTGGAAACCTCTGGAGCTGAAGTGTGAGTCCATCATGATGAGGGGCCCTGTGGATTATTTTCTTTGTTTAGAGTCTGTTTCCCCTCCCTAATGATGGTGTTAGAAGCAGCTGGGGTGGCATAACCTGGCTGATTGCTGGCAGCATGTAAACTGATGCCTTCTAGCCACACTGAACTCCATTTACCTTGACCAATCCCTCTCTTGGACACCTGCTTTTGTCAGCCTGAGCTTAGTCACGTTCAAGACAGAAGGAAATAGAAACCAGCTCCCAAAGTGCTGTTTGCCTTTATCCCTCCTGGTTGTGAGAGGAGACCTTTGCTGTTGTAGTTGTGCTGCTGCTGTCACCTTGAGACTTGGTCCTGTTGCTTTCACAGGAGGCCTGAGCTGTGAGATGGCCTTTCCAGCTGCTGTATCTTCAAAACATGAACTTCACTTTGGGTTTGGTTTACTCCTCTTTAAAATAAATGGCAACTTATTCTGGCTTACTGATGAATCTGACTGACAGACTTTCAGATCACAGAATGCTGTAGGTTAGAAGGCACTTGTAAAGCTCATCCAGTCCAAACCCCTTGCAGTCAGTAGGGACTGAGCAAGTTGCTCAGAGTTCCAACCAGACTGACCTGCAATGGTTCCAGGGATGAGGATGCATCTACCACACTTCTTCAGGCCCAAGCTCAGTGTAAAACAGGTCTTCCAGTCTGAATCTCCCTTTTGGTTCCAAACCAGCCCCTCTTGTCCTGTCACAACAGGTCCTGCTCAAAAGTCTGTCCCCAGCTTTTTTCTGGGGTCCCTTTAAGTCCTGAAACCCCAGAAGATCTCCCTGAAGCCAGGCTGAACGACCCCTTGCTCTCTCAAGCTGGCCTCACAGCAGAGGGATTGCAGCCCTGGCTTGTTTTGGGGGTTGTGCAGCATTGTTTTGCCAGGAGGTGACAATTCTGCAGCAGGAAGGAGTGTTTGTAAGTGTTAGTGCTGAGTGCTGCAGGGTACAGCAGTTGCTGGTCCGGACTCGCTGTTCTGCCTTTGTGCCTCTGCCCTTCAGCTGCTCTGAAGGAGAAAGTGAAGCATTTCTTGAGATGGTTTAGCACCAGACTTGGTGGAGTTAAGAGAATGACTGGACTCCATCTTGAAGGTCTATTTCAACCCAAGCAGTTCTGTGATTCTATGAGTCCTGGAGTCCTGTGCCCTGTTTTAGACTTCTCAATTCCAGAAAGACCAGGATCTGCTGGAAAGAGTCCACAGGGCTACACAAGGATGGTTGGGAGACTTGAACATCTTTGCTGCTATGAAGAAAGGCTGAGAGACCTGGGGCTGGTTAGTCTGGAGAAGAGAAAGCTGAGAGGGGACCTTATATCCAAGGGGGTGGGTGTCAAGAGGAAGGTGCCAGGCTCTTAACAGAAGTGCCCAGTGACAGGACAAGGGACAGTGGGAACAAGCTGGAACCCAGGAGGTTGCACCCCGACACGAGGAGACACTTCTTTACTGTGAGGGTGATGGAGCACTGGAACAGACTGGCCAGAAGTTATGGAGTCTCCTTCTCTGGAGACTTCCAAAACCCACTTGGATGTGTTGCTGTGTCACTTGCCCAAGACAACCCTGCTCTGGCACAGGGGTTGGACTCGATCTCTAGAGGTCCCTTCCAACCCCTTTCATTTTGTGAGTCATATTTTGAGTGTCTGTGGGGGAAAGTCCAGCCCTGGCAGGCTGTGCTGATCTGCTGGCCCACGTGCATGGGTCCAACCTCTGTTTTCCCAGTCCCACAGCAGGATAACTGCAGTGCAGGAGGTTCTCTGACTCCTTGCTCCCGTCCTAGGCATGCTTCCAGAAGAGCGGTGCCTCAGTTGTTGCCATACGGAAATACATCATCCACAAATACCCTTCCCTGGACCTTGAGAGGAGAGGCTACCTGCTGAAGCAAGCACTGAAAAGGGAGCTGGAGAGGGGAATCATTAGGCAGGTAAGAGGTGCTGCATGGAGCAGCACTGGAGGTGGCTTTAATCACATAAGAGTTTCTTGGAGTCCATTGGCAGGTCTCTGGGGTGGATCACTTCTCCCTCGAGGGGGCTAATTAAGGTCTGTCACCACTTTGCTAGACACCAACAGAACTTCATCATTGTGCTGTCCACCAGTTACTTTGCAGGGTCGTCTGTTGTGCAGGTGCTGGAGCCTGGCAGCAGAATGTGTCTTCAGGCTGACTTGCAGCAGCACTTGGCAGTGCTTGGTTAATGGTTGGACTCAATGACCTCAAAGGGCTTTTCCCACCAAAATCATTTTGTGCTTCTGTTTCTCTTACCACTGGAATTTGATGCCTGTGCTATCTGTCAGGGCCTCCTGGTCTGCACAGCAGAGCGTGTTGCTATTGCCTGGCTGTGGTTTCTGATCTCAGTGACGTGTCAGTGGGCTCAAATCAGGCCTCTGCCATCACAGCCCATTGCCAGGGTGACTGCATTGCAGATCTGTCTGATGATCTCCCTTCATCTCTTTCAGGTTGTTATTATTCTGAGTTAACTTTCTTAAAGACTGAAATGGATTTTCTCTTGAACTAGGTGAAAGGAAAAGGAGCTTCTGGGAGCTTTGTCGTGGTGTCTAATGCAGGAAAAACTGTTCCAAAGTCCAGAGACAGAAAGGTGAGGTGGATCATTTTAAACAGCACTCTGAAAAGCCTTGCACTGAAACATTCATGGATCTTACCAAATGCTTTTGTGTCTAACCCCAGCCCAAACAGTGTTCTCCTCCTTGCTGCACTTTTCCTCTCTGGGTACAGTAAGAAAAACCACTCATTCCACTAGAATTAAATGAGAAAGCTAGTGTGAGAAATGAAAAGCAAGTGAGATCATCTGAAACCAAGCCCTGGGCTTTAATTCAGAGGCAGAAAACTGAGTAGCCATGGAGCTCCTCCTCAGCCTTTACCTGGGGGAGAGAAAGACGCCTCTCAGGTGTTGTAAGAGAGCTTCCTGTGGCTGCTGTTTCATTTGTTGCATGGGTAAATGGAAGCCTTCAGTCTCCAAGGCTGTCAAAGGAACATTTTTCCATCAGCTATGAGGGCAGAGAGGAAGGTGGAAATATCCTAAAGCTTCTGGCAGGAAGCTGCTGCTGTTAGGTGTTCTGCAGGGGTAAAATGTGGTGTGGGGCTTCTTGAGCCTCCTCCTCACCATAAGCTGTGGTCCCAGCATTGCTGTTCTCCTCTCCCTACTGGGTAGGGAACCCATTTCTAGCTCTGTGACCACAAAACCCTGCTGGAACTGCTGCTCCCATTCCAGCTTAGACAGGTGAACCCAGAGAGCACTGTACCACCTTGCTGCGTGTCTCCTGGTTACTGGGGACACCAAAAGCCCTAAAGCTGAATGAGGCAGGGACACCCTGGCTGCCAGGGCATAGAAGAGAACAAATTGCACTGTAACTTTAAACAGAGCTGTCTGGCTCCACAAGAAGTTGGAGCAAGGCCCCTGCTAACACATCACTTTTTCTGTTCCCAGAATATCACTGGCTTTGTTCTGAGTTACTTCTCTGTGGTGCAGCAAAACAAATAGCTTGCTTTTGTTTCTGGTGCTTTCAGCTCGCAGCCCAGCAGCTGTCTGGGTGAGCAGCACCCTCATCTGTCTGAGTGCTTGCAAAGCTGCTGTTCAGCATCAAAATCATTACACTGCAGCACATTGCCCCAGTGTCTCTTTTGTGTAAAGAACAGACTGGTGTTTTGTGAGGGTTTTTTTTTCCCAGTCATCCCCTCCTCAAAGTCACAGGGCTGGAGGAGAATTCAGAAGGGAGTATTGCCTTCAATCAAGATTTTCTTCTGTCATAGGAACAAAAAAGCCCTGCACTCCTGTTTAGCTGTTCATTAGGGGGAGGATTTGCCCTGTGTAAACAGCTCTTGCCTTTACTTTTTAAGTTTCCTGTCAGTGTGTGTCATTTTCATCTGTCTCACTTAGCAGCAGCAGAGGAAAAATGTCTGCAGGTGGAGGAAGTGAGTGATTGGAAATAGAAGTATTTCAGTAACAGGATGAGGGTCAGTGGTTTGAAACTGGAGCAGGACAGATTGAGGCTGGACATCAGGAGGAAGTTCTGCACAGTGAGAGTGGTGAAATACTGGAACAGGTTGCCCAAGGAGGTGGTTGAGGCCCCATCCCTAGGGACATTCAAGATCAGACTTGATGTGGCCCTGGGCAGCCTGCTCTAGTTGGAGGTGTTCCTTCTGCCTACAGGGGAGCTGGACAAGGTGACCTTGGAGGGTCCTTTCCCACCCCAATGCGATCTGTCAAATACCCAGCAGGTTCTATTTGCAAAACTTCCCTCATGCCCCTGTGAAAATGCCAGCCACATCTGCTTGGTTCTGCTCAGGCTGTTAAGTCTGAGCTGGTCATTGAAGGTGCTGCCTTGCAGAGCTTGGTTCTCCAGCCGTGTGGCCAGTGTCAGGAGTGTTTCTCCTCGTCTGTGCATTGCTGGTTCAGCAAAACCCAAGAGTTTTAGACCTCACTGATGGCTAAAAGTATGTGTGTTCCAGAAAAGCACTTCAGCCTCAGCTGCAGAGCAGCAGGTCAAGCTGGAAGATGTCCTGCCGCTGGCTTTCACCCGCCTCTGCGAGCCCAAGGAAGCTTCTTACAGCCTGATCAAGAAATATGTGTCTCGCTATTACCCCAAGCTCAAAGTAGACATCAGGTAGGTGCAGGAGCATGCCATGCTGAGGAGGAGCAGTGAAGAGCAGCCTTCCTCTCCCTTTGCCTCTCAGTTCAGTATCACAGCAGGCAGGTGGTGCTCTGCGTCCTGGAGCCTTCCGGAGAGCTCAGCGGGGATTGGTCTCTGCTCCTTAGTATCAGGTGATAGAATAAGAGGGAATGACCTCAGATTGCATCAGGTGAGGGTTAGATTGGACCTGAGGAACGATTTATTTCCTGCAAAGAGTGGTCAGGGATTGGAACAGGCTGCCCAGGGAAGTGGCAAGAGTGCCAGTCCCTAGAAGTGTTGAAGAACCATGTGGCCATGGCACTTGGGGACATGGGTCAGCGGCCATGGTGGTGCTGGGTTGGACTGGGTGATCTTGGAGGGCTTTTCCAACCAAACAGTTCTGTGGTGCTGTCAGAGCTGTGCCTCTCCTGCATGCCTCCACACCCAGTCTTTGTTCCTGGTGCCCACATCAGCATTGTTCCACTCACTTCCACTCCAAAAACCAGATCCTTTTTAGCAGTGTGGATGGGAAGGTCTCCCCCCGAGACCGTGTCCCTCTTGCTGCTTCTGGGTGCTTTGGCTTAGAGAACTCCTGATGTTTGCCCATCCAGAGTGGCTGAAGGGTGGGGACAAAGCAAATCCAGGCAAATCTGTGCATCACCTCTGACAGGGGCTTGTGCCTCGTTTGCGAGATGACTCATTGCCCACCGAGTGCTTTCTGCCAGGGGTGAAGCCTCCCCGGTGAGGTTTGGCGGAGGAGGTACGGCCCCAGGCGAGCGCCGCGGCCCCAGGGGAGCGCTGCGGTGGATTTCCGCTGGCGCTGCTCCTTCTGCGGTGCTCAGCAGCTGCTGACAGCTCTCCATTAAGGTGTCTGCCTGTAGGCAGGCAGCCCCCTGAGCACGGCTCCGCTCGCTGCCGAACGCCTCGCTGCTCTGTTTGTTTGCTAAGCTGTCGCTGTGTGTCACTAAAGCTTTCTCTTGTTTCAGACCCCAGCTGCTGAAGAACGCCCTGCAGAGAGCTGTAGAGAAGGGCCAGTTAGAGCAGATCACAGGCAAGGGAGCGTCTGGGACATTCCAGGTCAGAGCCAGAGTTCAGCTTGGTTTGTCAGCCGTGGATCCGGGTTAACCTGCCCCTTCCCCCTGCGCCACTGGGGACACCTTTCTGTAGCAGCCTGGCCTGCTCAGGAGCTTTCAGACTCAGAAGCTCTCCTCTTGGTCTGCGTTTCTGGAGCAGACCCTTTCTTGCTTAGTGTGTGCTCCACAGGCTGCTTCAGCTCTGACTCACTGGCACAGTAGGGGAGCTGGTGGGGTAAGCTTCCTCTCCACCGCTAATTGCCAGTGCAGTAGGTACCCCAGATGCCTGCAATGTCTTCTCGTGTCTGTGCCACGCAAGTCTCTTGGGTACATTTGGTCTGTGGGATGGAGCTGATGTACTTCCTTCCCTGAGTGGCAGGCCTTTAGATTGCCACATCCTCGTGGTGTGTTTGAGGCCTAGGGTGCTGCTCCCAGCCCAAAGCCCTCCTCCAGGCCAGCTGACTGAGCAGGCCTGGCCTGTCCTCCCGGTTAAGCTGGGAGAGAGCTACCTTCCCTCTGCAGGCTTTTAATGTCCACCGTATCTGTGCTCACGCAGGAGCGCCGACACACCTGCTGCAGAGGAGCTTGTCCTGACCTGGTTTGGGAGAATTTTGTCTTGATGCTTTTCTCTTCCTCCTTGGAAAACAGCTGAAGAAGACAGGGGAGAAGCCCCTGCTGGGTGGGACTCTGATGGAAGACGCCATCCTGTCTGCTATTGCGGCCATGAACGAACCGAAGACCTGCTCCACCACAGCGCTGAAGAAGTACATCCTGGAAAACCACCCAGGGACCAACTCCAACCTGCAGGGTAAAGTACCCAGCCCCGTGGCACTTCTCTTCTGCCTGCTGAAGGAGTCCTGCAGCTGCAGATGTCTGTGCAGCACCTTTGAACCGTTCTGTCGGGCTTGCTGGGGAGCTGACAGCTGCTGGGCTCTTTGTGCTGCAGAGATGCTCAGTGGTTTTCATTCCCATCAGTCTCCTTTCAAGCCTGACAAAGGCTGTTCCTGAGACAGAAAGCATGTTTCTCTTGTCTGCAGCATGCTCCCAGGAAGGGGGAAGAGCATTCAAACAGTTTATTGGTTTTCAGTCACTAAGTTGATGTAATCTGTCTCTGCTTTGAAAGGCTGCAGCTTGGCATAAAGGCAGCTCCAGCTCCTCTTTGCTTTTTGTTCAGAGAAGCTGCTTAGGCTGATGTGAAGGAAAAAATTCCCAAGCATCACTCTTACTGATTTGTTTGAGGTGCTCCTTTGATTCTGATTTTAAAAGGTCAAGCAAGTGAGGAAATAAACTGCTCCTGTTGTATTTGGGAAGAGATTTGGCATTCCCAGGAATGACACTGATGTCTGCTTTGACTTTTGTATTACCAGCAGCAATGCCAACAGAGGCTTTAAAGCAGATCTAAAGGCTCATCTGCATTGTTTACTCCCAGCCCTGCTGCAGTTTGACAGGGGCTGGAGGCTGTTTGGAGCAGGTTGAGCTCACAGATCACTTAGTTACTGTGGTGTACAGGGCTACAGAGATGCTGAGGGGTCTGGAGCATCTGTGAGGAGCAAAGGCTGAGAGCCCTGAGGCTGTTGAGCCTGGAGAAAAGCATCCCCGGAGGAGACCTGATCAATACTCAGTAACAGCTAAAGGAGCTATTTGGGGCAAGAGGCTGAGGCCAGACTCCTGTCAGTGGTGCCCAGGGACAGGACAAGGGGCAGGGGACACAAACTGGAACTCAGGAGGTTTCAGCTGAGCAGGAGGAGAAACTTGTTTGGTGTGAGGGTGCTGGAGGCCTGGAGCAGGCTGCTCAGAGAGGTTATGGAGTCTCCTTGTCTGGAGAGCTTCCAGCCCCCCCTGACTGTTGTGGTCCTGGGCAAGCCGCTGTGGTTGCCATGCTTTAGCAGGGGGTCACAGGGCAGGTGCCATCCCTCAGGACAGGAGGCCAGAGAGCAGGTGGCTGCTTCCACACTCCTCAGCATCAGCATGGCTCCCGGGTGCAGAACTTGGCAAAACAGAGCAGTGCAGTTCTGTTGCTGTTGTGTGGGCTAAAGAAGTTGTCTGAGGCCTTCTGCCAGTAAGAGGCTGGTGTCAACTGTGGCTCACTAATCAGGCAGGAAAGAGACTTTCCAGGCTTACTAAGCTCTTGCAGGATTTATCTTCATGACTGCTGAAAATTGCTGTGGTCCTTCAAGGCCTGTGTTGAGCTCTCCTTTGGTGCTCCTCAGTCTTGCAAGGCAGGAACTCTCCACGTGCAATCTGTTGTTTTCCTCTCCTTCCATTAGATGAGAGGATGTGGCATTGTCCCAACTGATTCCCTGGCTCTGAAATGTCACTTCTTGATAAAAGCCCTTTTTAGGAGCACTGAGTGAGTGCTTGGGGTGAACACCTTTGCATTCATCACACAGAACAGGTTCAGGTGACAGTTCTGCCAGCATGTTTTGGGGTCTTCCCTCTTTTCATTCCTCAAGTGAAACTCTTGGGGCCTTGCTTTGTCTTGGTTTGGAGGGAGGTAAATATGCAAATGGTCTCTCTAATGCAAGCTGCTGACTAAGCAACTTCAGGCCTGTGCCAGAGACAAAAACCCTCCCTGTGTTTGCACAGCTGTGGTTACAGTTCTTACTTAGCAAGCAACAGAACAGAGAACTGGAATTAAAAATGCATTTGACTGAGTTCTAAACCAAATATTTTCCCTTTTTAAAGGTGAAACAAATATAAAAGAAGCCACAGAACAGGGAAAGGTGCAGCACATGAGAAGTGTAGAATAGGAGGAGGATGATCATAGAATCAACCATGTTGGAAGAGAACTCCAAGATCATCCAGTCCAACCTAGCACCCAGCCCTATCCAGTCAACCAGACCATGGCACTAAGTGCCTCAGCCAGTCTCTTCTTGAACACCTCCAGGGACGGTGCCTCCACCACCTCCCTGGGCAGCCCATTCCAATGCCAATCACTCCCTCTGACAACAACTTCCTCCTAACATCCAGCCTAGACCTCCCCTGGCACAACTTGAGGCTGTGTCCCCTTGTTCTATCAGTGGTTGCCTGGGAGAGGAAGCCAACCCCACCTGGCTACAGCCTCCCTTCAGGTAGCTGTAGATAGCAATGAGCTCTGCCCTGAGCCTCCTCTGCTGCAGGCTGCACCCCCCCAGCTCCCTCAGCCTCTCCTCACAGGGCTCTGCTCCAGGCCCCTCCCCAGCCTTGTCACCCTTCTCTGGACACCTTCCAGCACCTCAACATCTCTCTTGAATTGAGGAGCCCAGAACTGGACACAGCACTCCCAGTGTGGCCTGAGCAGTGCTGAGCACAGGGGCACAAGAACCTCCCTTGTCCTGCTGCCCACACTGCTCCTGATGCAGGCTAGGATGCCATTGGCTCTCTTGGCCACCTGGGCACACTGCTGCCTGATCTTCAGCCTACTATCTATCAGTACCCCCAGCTCCCTCTCTGCCTGCCTTCTCTCAGCTACTCAGTCCCCAGCCTGTAGTGCTGCTTGGGGTTGTTGTGGCCAAAGTGCAGAACCCTGCACTTGGCATTGTTAAATCTCATCCCATTGGCCTCTGCCCACCCATCCAGCCTGGCCAGGTGCCTCTGTAGGGCTCTCCTACCCTACAGCAGATCAACACCTGCTCCTAGCTTGGTGTCATCTGCAAACGTGCTGATGCTGGACTCAATCCCCTCGTCCAGATCATGATAGCAGGGTAAAGACCCTCTGGAGAAAGCTGAGACTTGGGTCACATTTGTCCAGCAGGAATGACATGATGCTGGATCTCTGGATCATGGCATCAGAACCATGAACTGTCTTTACTTCTTCTTTTGGAGGGTTTTTTTTGGACTGGATGACCTCCTTGGATGCCTTCCCACCTCTAATATCCTGTCTAATTTAAAGCTATCCTCACTAAGTGTTCAGGAATAGACACTTGTGCTTTGTACCTTGCTGAGAGAATGAAAGACCTACTAAAGCTGGGGAATGCAGTGGTGCAGCTGGGTCCCACATGCAGCTCTTTGCTGGGTGCAGGAGGAAGCTTGTGGTGATGTCTTCAGTGGCTTTTTGGGTCTCTGGTGCTGTTCCATTTCTCTGTAGGTGTCCTGGGCAAAGGAGACTCATCCTGACTCTCCATGTCTGATTTTGGGAGAGCACTGCAGAGAGCAGTGAGGTTAAGACATGTGAACAGAGAGTTTAACACAACCTTTTGTCTGGGTTTCTTTCTTTTTCACTTCACAGTGCACCTACTGAAGAGAACCCTGCAGAAATGTGAGAAGAATGGATGGATGGAGCAGATTTCTGGGAAGGGATTCAGTGGAACCTTTCAGCTTTGCTTCCCTTATTATCCCAGGTAAAGAGCTTGGATGTAAAATGACGTTCAAGTGTCACATAGGTCAGCCAGAGAGCAGCACTGGAGCTCTTTATTTACAGGGAAGCTTGGAGGGTTTAATAACTGATGAACCACAACATTGTCACCCATCCTCTAGACAGTAACAGGATTGGAGTGACTGTGAGCAGATAAAGCTGGCTTCATTAGCAAGGGGAGATTCTAAGGGCAGTAAAATCATTGCCCTCAGTATCCTCAGGCACTCAGCAGCATCACTACAGCTTTTTTTGGGGGGGTTCAAGTTTATTTCAGTGTTCCTGTGCTAAATTTTTGTGAGCTGGTTGTGGGGCAGTGATGTTACTGCAGGGATGCTCTAGCAGGAGGACCCAGCTGTTCGCCTATCTTAATGCTGATGTGGAGGAGAGGTGGGAGGAGGGAAGCTGACCTAGATTAGCTACTGTGAGACTAAACCAGCCTTTCTGCTCCTGCTGTGAGTCTGTGTTGTGCTGGGCCACATGGAGCCCGGGGATGGTGGTTTACTGTCCCACAGTGAGCCAAATGGCAGTGTAGTTATTGTAAGTCTCTGCCCCCAACCTTTTACTGCACATGGACAAAGCCTGCAGTGGCTTCAGCCTGCATTCTGTCACCAGCATCTGATGTTGTCCCTTTATTGTCCACCTTCCTGTGTTTGTGCAGGGGGAGGGATGGGGAAGAGAAGCAGAGAAAGGGCAGCTTAGCTCTTGGTGACTTACAAGCTGTCACACTTGTGCCACTGCAGAGAGTAAATCATGGTGGCTTCAGACTGTAGCAAGCACTGAAGTCCTGGGGGGGGGTTCTTGGGGGTACCTCAGCTTGCTTGGGTTACCCAAGGCTTGCTGAGCTTGGAGTTGTGTCCTTGGCAGTAAGTCCCACTGACAAGAACCCTCTTGTAGCCCAGATGTGCTCTACCCAGAGAAGCAGCAAGATGAGGACTCTGAGGAATCTGATGAGGATGAAGATGAGGAATCTGAGGAAGAGGAAGAAGAGTCTGAAGAGGAAGAGTCTGAAGAGGAAGAGCCACCACCAAAGAAGAGGTATGGCAGTGTGACAGATAAGGGGATGAAACAGAAGTGCCTGTGCAGGCTGTTGAGCACACAGGTTTGTCTCTTGGGGTGGTCATTTACCCAGGAGGCTGTGGCTCAGAGGTGCTGGAAGGAGGAGTCTGATTCTGCCTCACTCTAGGGACGCTGATCTCTTCCCTTCCAGCATTTTGAGCTTGGCCTCTGTTTTTTTTTTTGCCTCCAGATGAGGAGAGAGCCAGAGCCTGTGTTTACTCTTTGTATTGCCTTTAGTCTCTTGAAGTCACCTTCTGTGCTTCACAGCAGTGTTAGCTTTCACGTGGACCTTGCTGCATTGAAGTGCTTCCCCAGGAAAACTTTTTCCCTCCAGTATTTGCAGTTCTGTGGCCAGATCTGAAGCCCAGAATGTG
The DNA here is from genome assembly GCF_015220805.1 of Pogoniulus pusillus. Lineage (NCBI taxonomy): Eukaryota > Metazoa > Chordata > Aves > Piciformes > Lybiidae > Pogoniulus > Pogoniulus pusillus. The sequence continues at coordinate 1,776,988 of NC_087299.1, forward strand.
GGTTTGAGATAAGTGGTGTTGGTTAAGTAGTAAAATCCCATTAAGAGAGGAGAGTGAGTGCTTAGGTCTCTGAACTGTTCAGACAATTGACTTGGTGTCCTTGGCAATTCTTGGATATTTATGTGGCTGAGGAATGAGCTGGAAACCTCTCTGGCAGAGCACTGTGGGGATTGAGAAGTGCTTAGCCTGGCAAGATCCACCAGAGGAGTCCTTGCTCGTTGGGATTTAGCTAATGAAATGTGCTGCTGCACAAAGGAACAGCTGTGGTGAAGGAGGAGGATGCCAAGATCTGCCTCGTCTATGCAAATTGACGACAGCAGCTCTGCTCTGAGTGGTGTTTGTGCTTCCTCTGAGCTCCTGTGCTCTCTCTCTGGCAGGATGCAGAAGAGGCCGCCTCCGAAATCACGGAGCAGGGCCCCTCCCATGAAGCGAAGGGAATCCAAACCCAAGCCGAGAAAAACCCCTGCAGCCCACCGGGGGAAAGCAAAGCCTCCTCCTAAGGTTAAAACCCCTGCTAAGAAAGCCAAACCAGCAGCCCCAGCCATCAAGAAGCCTTCTGGTAGCAGCTCTTCCAAGAAACCAGCAGCCAGCGGGAGGAAGGAAGTTGCCAAGGGCAAGTCCACCATGAGGAAATCCCTGCGGGCAAAGAAGTAAAAACCCTTTCCACCCTCAGGGAACCCCATGGGCAAATCCACCACCTTGTTTTATAAGTCAACGTGCATTTGTATTTTAGTTCTGATGCTTAAACACTTCTTTCATTTCTTTTTTTTAAGTTTTTTTTTTCTCTTGAATGATTGGGGGGAGGGGGAAAGAGGGGGGAAAAAAACCCCAAACCCCAAGCTTGAAAAACTAAAGCAACTGACCCCAAAGTCAGCGCTGTGCCTGGAGCTGCCCCTCCCCTGGAACAAGTCGTCTTTAGTTTCTGCAATAACTGTAGGACTTTTCTAGGGCCATATATAATCTGTACATTTTATGGTGTTCCTCTTGGGTGGGGAGGGTGGGAGGGAGGGGAAGAGGGGGGGGTGGGCTTTCAAAACTTCTTCAGAGAAGATCTTTTTATCTTCAGACAGCAGGAACAGGATGATTGGGGGAATGTGATTCTTAATTGAGGAGGTGCAGCAGCGGAAGAGTCCTCCCTAGATCCCCTGCATGATGAGGTCCTTAACGCTTCTGTGAAGAAGCAGTGTAAATACAGCACTTGCACTGAGCCCTGGAGGTGCCCCTGCTGGGCTGAGGGGGTGGCAACTTCTGCTCCTTCGGGCCAGCCAGGTTTGTGTGACAGCCAGTCAGACCCTCGGGACCTTCCGCTGAGGGTCTGAGCCTGGAGGGGGCGGTTCTGGGTGAAGTGGGTGATTCGAATTCGTGTTTCCATGCCACATCTGTTACCTTGAAAACCAAAATATATTCCAGAAGTCTCCTTCAATCCAACTTTGAGTCGTTTTTAAGAGATGGAGAGCCTGAGTTTTGTCACCTCTTGTTTACCCTTTTTCTAAAGAGAAGCTGGAGAGCTATACAGTTGCTAATGTAGAGATGTTGATAAGTGAAGAACATGCAGTTTGCTAAAATAAAATCAAACTAGATTCCAGGCCTGCTCCTCTGTGTCCTTTCTGTTCCTTGCCAGCTTTCTGCTCCTGGAAGTGTAGAGAGGAGGGAATTACAGTCAGCAAAAGGCAAAGCTTGGTCAAAAGTCCACTGCCAGCATGAAAAACTTGGGCTGGTTTTGCCTGAGCCCCTGCCAAGCTCTGTAGCTGGACCAGCTTCTGATAACCTTTTCCTTCCCCGGTTTCTCTGCAGACAAAGGTGAGCGAGAAGAAAGCTGTTTGCACCTCCTGCTGCTCCTCTTCTCCCTCTGCCCCCTCCCACCCGTCAGTGGGGACAAAAAAAAGACTAGCTGAAATCATCCCCCCCCCCCTTTTGCCTTTCTCAGCCTGTGTCCAGAACACACTCTGCCACATCCCCGCTCCTGCCTTGGCCGGGGCAGCGCCGGTGGCTGGGATGTGATGTGGCAGTCTTCACTTACCGTGCTGCAGGAGAGAGCTTTGCAGCTACCCTGCCGAGAGGAGCGCAGGTACCTCTGGAAACGCCGTGGAAGAGGAGGAGAAAATAGCCTCGGTGAATGGCTGCTTTTCAGCTGCCCTCCCGGTGCCCTACTGCCTCCAGCAGCTGGGAGTGACAAAAGTCCTGATAGAAATGGCCTGAATTGTTCCCAGCCCTGTAAGGGAGTGCTGAAAGAAAATCACAGCTGCTGGAAAACCGGGAGTGAAAGCCCCCATCAAAGAGCAATCCGCAGGGATATGAAACCATTGGAAACCTTAATGGCTCTTTCCTGGGAGGTCTGGGGGCGTTTTCCTCCTGCCAGGGTTACTGGGAAGGGCCTTTCTGTCAGTGGGGTATTGCTGGGGCCAAGGAGCTCAGGGAGCCACTGCCAGGGGAGGAGGAGACCGATGGGACATTGGTGGGGACAAGAAGCTCAATTTCTGGAGAGGAGATGTTCAGTAGGTTATTGCCAGCGATGATGAGGACTCGCCCAGCTCAGGGGCACTTTGCGACCTCCCTCTTCCCAAGGACATTCCCACCCCTCAGGCACTCGCTCTGCATGGTGCTGCTTTCCCACACGTGAGCACGGTGCCTGTGGGGTGTGCTACAAAACTGGTCACGGCCAAACCTTCACTGGAGGTGGGTTTAATGCTCAGGGGGTGGTTTCTGCACATGGAGCCAGCAGGAGCAGCTCTGGTCTGGTTGTATCTCATCCAACCGAGCCTGGCTTCCTGGGAACGGGAAAATCGTCCTGTGGCAGCTCTGCTGCATGTTCAGCGAGGTTCAGGCTGGTTCTGCTGCTCCTCTGCTGCAGCCTCTGCTTCCTGGCCAGGCTGGGCTCCGTTCTGTTGTTTCTTCAGCCCCATCTGGCCTGGTTTTCGTCGTTGTTCCGCTCCTCCGGCAGGCTCTGCCGGGACAGCTCCCAGCGCCGCCAGGCAGCTGGCACTGACCCAAAGACTGAACACTCCCTTTGGGACCCTTCTGCTCTGCGTGCAGGGAAGGGATTTTCGGGTGCACCCCGAGGGCTAGACCCCCCCTCTCCTCCTCAAACTGTTGCTTTGCCTTTCCAGTGATCCTGGGGCTGGGGGCAGCTTTCACCTTGGCTGGCTGGAGCACTCTGAGGTCCCATGCCTCTGGATTTGCATGGAGGTCAGAGCCATCCCAACTTTGGGCCGACAGCAGTGGAGATAACCCTTGAGAACTCAGAAACTGGGGTGAAAAGAGCCCATGCACTGCATCCAGTTCTGGGGGCCCCAGCACCAGAAGGACATGGAGCTGCTGGAGCAGCTTGGGAGGAGACCTTGAAGATAATCACAGGGCTGGAGAAGCCTCCCCTGTGGGGGCAGACTGAGAAGAGTTGGGACTGTTCAGCCTGGAGAAGGCTCCAAGGAGACCTCAGAGCAGCCTTTTGGTACCTGAAGAGTACAGGAGAGCTGGGGAGGGACCTCTCACAAAGGCTTAGAGCACCAGGATGAGGGACAACAGCTTTGAGCAGGGCGAGGGGAGACTGAGACTGGGTGTGAAGACCTTCTTCACTGTGAGGGTGGTGAGGCTCTGGAACAGGTTGCCCAGGGAGGCTGTGGCTGCCTCCTCCTTGGGGGTGTTCAAGGCCAGGCTGGATGAGGCCTTGAGCTGCTGAGTCTAGTGGAGAGGTGTCCCTGTGCAGGGCAGGGAGGTTGGAGTAGCTCATCCTTAAGGTCCCTTCCAACTCAAGCCCTTCTATCAATCAGCGACTCTGTGTGCGTGTCGGGGTTAGAAATTGCCTCTCCGCTGGGCACCGCCGGGGGTGGGGGAGGCAGAGAGAAGCAAACCATCCCTCTCCGCCGCGTTTTCCACACCGCCGCAGCCTCGCTGCTCGCCGTCGCTTCCAAGTAACGGAGCGAGCCGGGGAGGCAAATTGCGGTGATTCATCGCGGGCAGATCGCAGGCAGGAGATGGGAGCCTGCCGCCTGCCCCGGGCCCGCCGTGGGCTCGGGCTGGGGCTCGCCGAGGCCGGGCTGGCGACGGGGCCCTGACGCCCACGGGCCGAGCGTCCCTGCGCCGCGGCGGCAGCCGCCGGTAGAGCCCCGCGGGGGAAGGCGAACGCCGGGCAGGGGCCGAGCGCCGGAGCTGGGGATTTTTCGCCTGCGTTGCTGCCGGAGCCGTCGGAGCCAGCTGCCCGTGAGCCGCGATGGGCGCAGCGGGACGGGGGGGGTTCGGCGTGCCCAGGGCCGGGGCGCTGCGCTCTGCCCCCGAATGCCGGGGGCGTTCTCCCCTCCCGTGGGGACCGCCGGGGTGGGCTGGGGGGCTGGGGGGCTCCATTGAGAAGTGGAGCGTGGGAAAAAGGGGGTGGGGCTTGGGGGCTGCCTGCCTGCGGATTGGCTGAGGGGGGAGAGACCCCCGAAATTGGAGAGGGGCAACCCTGAGCTCACAAACGAGATGGGGGCACCATAGGAACCCCCCCGCACCCCGTTCGGATGACCTCGGGGCAGCCAGACCCCCCCTTTGCCGGAGCGTAGCCTCGGTGACACGAGTGGTGCCGGTCTCAGCCCGGCTGAGGCTGCAGCGGGCAAACCCCTTTCGGGTGGCTGGCAGGGGGCCAGGTGCATCCCTTAGCAGGTGCTCAGGTTGAAAACGCACCCCCAGACCTGCTGCCACCATCGCTGATTTGGGGATCATGCCAAAGGACAGCCGAGGGGATCGCGGCGCTGCGCGGCTGGTGGGGTGTGGGACAGGGCACTGTGGAGGGTGGGGTGGGGGAGAGCCCAGAATCTCAGTGGGATTTGGGATGTGTGGCTGCCTTGCTTGGGGACCGGGCTGCATGCTCAGGGTGGGGGGGGAACCACTTTTATCTTGCTAGGGCTTAGCGCGTTGGGCTTCATGCATCAGGGTTGGGGTTGGGGTCTGGGGACATTGCTTTTGGGTTCAGGAGGTGGGGGCTACCTGCAGCCTGCTCCGGGCAGGGCCGTGGGACCTGCGCGTAGTGCCCAGGGGCAGGACATGAGGACCTTTGCTCTGCGTCAGACTGCTGGGACCCTTGGTAGGGTTTGGGACACGAGGACCTTCATATCAGGATTGGGTGCAGGGTGCAGGACCTCCATACCAGGACTGGGGCCCCTTGCATGAACAGGGAGAGCCTCCAGCTGGAGTTAGGGTGAGGAAGACCCTTGCATGGGAGCTGGGACATGGGGATCCTTGCACTGAGTTTGGGGTGCAGGGATCTTTGCAGTGGGACCAGGACGTGGAGAGCCTTTTATTGGGGTTGGTAGGAGGGATCCTTGCACCAGGATCAGCACTGGGGTCCCTATCTGGGGACTGCAGCAGGGCTCAGCAGGCTGGAAACGGGGGGCAGGGAGGGCAGGTTGTGTCTGTCCCCTCCCTCCTCGCAGGGACCGTGACCGGGCTCCTTAACACCCTGCGTGGCTCCAGGTAATTCCAATGCGGCACCGGAGTCTCCTAACCCCATCCTGATCCAGTGTGCCCCCAGACCCCGCTGCCATGAAGAAGAAGCCTGCCAATGGGAGGGGGCTGGATCCTGCGCTCCCCCAGCAGCGATCCCGGGGCGTCACCAAGCCGGCAGAGGTGATTTACCCATGGGGGGCGGGGGGGGGAGGGCACCCTGAAGATGAGGTTTGAGTGTGGGTACACTCCTGTGACCCCCTGAGCCATCACCTCAGGGTGCCCTAGTTGCCCTGGGGGGGCACAGCTGCACATCGTCGGGGGGTTGTTGCTAACACGGGTGGGATTTCCCCCCCCCCCCCCAGTACGTGGGATCCTTTGTGGTAGAGAACTTGGATCTGCAGCAGCAAGCAGGACGGCTGGAGGAGGAGCTGCGGGCACTGAAGGTCAGGCAGCCCACACTGCTTCCCCTCGCTGGGAAACGGGGGGACCCCAGAAGTTGGGGGGGACCCACAGGTGACACAGCCTCCCACCCAACACTGCTTCTCTCCTGGCCAGGACTGCCCCAGGAGGAGGTTGGTGGTGCTGAGGTTCAGCTTGCAGGGGCTGAAGGTCTACGGTGCTGATGGGGAGGTAGGGGTGCTGGGGAGGGGGGGGCGAGTGTCACGGGCGCTCGGGGGGGCTCACGGATGCTGGGGGTGCTGGGGGCTGCTCTGGGGGGGTTGCTGCTCTGCGCTCTCTGAACGTCGCTTCTCGCCTGGGAGCCTGCTCTGCATTTGCAGGGTTGCAGCTTGCCATGCAAACAGCAGTGACAACAACACCGCTTGCAGCCCGTGTGGGGGGCCAGAGATGCTCGGTCCCAGTGACACCCCCCCCCCCCCGGTCTGGTGCCCGCAGACGCTGCTGATGGCTCACGCCCTGCGCCGGATCCTGTACAGCACCTGGCGCCACACCGACCGACAGTTCGCCTTCGTGGCCCGCAACCCCCGCAGCCCCCCCAGCCCCCTCTTCTGCCACCTCTTCGTGGGGCTCCCAGGCGAGGTGCGTGGCCCAGCGCCCACCCCCCCGCAGCAGCGTTTCGGGGGCTTTACCATCTCTGATGTTCGCTCTTTGCTTCCCCCACCTCACCCAGGTCCACACCTTGCACCTCTTGCTCTGCCGCTGCTTCCAGCTCTGCTACCTCCTGGCCCACCCTGAGGAGCAGGCAGCCGAGGGGGACCCCCCGGGGCTGGGGGTGCTGCGGGAGCCCCTCAACCCCGAGGAGGTGTCGCGCAACGTCAACGCCCTCGTCTCCTTCCGCCGCCTGCCCGCGCCTGCTGCCCCGGGCTGCTGGGGCGCAGGGGTAAGTGCGTCCCGCCGGGGGGCTGGGCGCTGCTCCGCCGGCCTCGGTGCCATCTCCTCCTGCGGGATGGCTCCACACGTAGGGGCTTTGTGGAGTGTTCTGCGTGGTGCATTTTTTGCCTGGTGCCTTGCACAGCTTTTCTTGCACAACCTTTTTCTCCCAGTGCCACAGGGCACTTTCTGCAGGGCTTGCTTTGCGTGGTGGTGTTCGCACAGTAGTTTGCCTGGTGCCTCTTGCACAGCCTCTTCTTGCACACCCTCTTGCACAGCCTCTTCTTGCACAGCCTCTTCTTGCACGCCCTCTTGCACAGCCACTTCTTGCACACCCTCTTGCACAGCCTCTTCTTGCACACCCTCTTGCACAGCCTCTTCTTGCACAGCCTCTTCTTGCACGCCCTCTTGCACAGCCTCTTCTTGCACACCCTCTTGCACAGCCTCTTCTTGCACACCCTCTTGTACAGCACAGTTGGTTTAGGTTGGAGGAGACCTCAAAGATCATCTAGTTCCAACCCCCTCTCCATAGGCCTGGACACCTTCCACTAGAACAGGTCCTTGCCTGAGGGATGTTCGGGAGGACAGAGGAAATAGCAATCACTTTCTGATCTGATTTGCTGCCCTGGACAATGCTGGGAAGTTCACTTTGAGTAGCGGTTTGTGTCACCAGTGCTGCTGTGGGGGCAGGGTGCAGAATCAGAGTGTGTCAGGGGCTGGAAGGGACCTCCAGAGCTCAGCCAGTCCAACCCCCCTGCCAGAGCAGGAGCACCCAGAGCAGATCACACAGGAACACATTCAGGCAGGTTCTGAGTATCTCCAGAGAGGGAGACTCCACAGCCCCCTTGGGCAGCCTGTGCCAGGGCTCTGTCACCCTCACAGTGACTAAATCCCTCCTCCTGTTCCCATGGAACTTCTGTGCCTCAGCTTCCACCACTGCCCCTTGCCCTGGCACTGGGCATCACCCAGCAGAGCCTGGCCCCAGCCTCCTGGCACTCACCTGCACACATTTATACAGATGAATGAAGTCACCTCTCAGCCTCTTCCTCTGCAGACTGCAGAGCCTCAGCTTGCTGAGGCTCTCCTTGAGTCCCGCAGGGCTGTCTTGCACAGCCGTTTGTGATGCAGCAATACGTGCATGGCATCCTGAGCAGAGTGCTTCCTGCCACACACCTGGCACAGCACAGTTTTGCACAGGCATTTCCCTGCACCGTGGTACCTGCACAGCTCTTTGCACAGCTCTTCCTTCCACCATGTGGTCCAGAGGCACCTGGACAAGCTGGAGAGCTGGGCCCAGGTGAACCTCAGGAGGTTCAACAAGAGCAAGGGGCTCTGCACCTGGGCTGCAACAGTCCTCACTGTCAGTGCAGACTGAGGAGGAGGTGATTCAAAGCAGCCCTGTGGAAAACGACTTGGGGTGCTGATGGATGAGAAGCAGGCAGTGAGCAGGCAGTGTGAGCTTGCAGGCCAGAAGGCCAGTGGCAGCCTGAGCTGCAGCAGAAGCTGTGCTGCCAGCAGATCCAGGGAGGGGATTCTGCCACTTTACTCTGGTGAGACCTCCAGTTCTGGAGCCCTCAGTATAGGAAGGATATGGACCTGATGGCATGGGTCAGAAGGGGCCATGAAAATGATCAGCTCTGCTGTGAGGGCAGGCTGAGGGAGCTGAAGTTGTTCAGCCTGGAGAAGAGAAGGCTCCAGGTATACCTAACAGCAACCTTCCAGTACTTGAAGGGGCTACAAGAAGGATGGAGAGAGGCTGTTTGCGAAGGCCTGCAGGGACAATGGCTTCAAACCAGAGCAGAGCAGATTGAGACTGGATGTGAAGAACAAGTTCTGCACCATGAGGCTGCAGGAACGCTGCAGCAGGTTGCCCAGGGAGGTGTTTGTGACCCCATCCCTGGAGATACTCAAGGTGAGGCTCGACAGGACTGTGGGCAACCTGCTCTAGTTGAGGATGCTCCTGCTGACTGCAGGGGGGTTGGACTGGCTGAGCTTTGCCTTTGGTCCCTTCCAACCCAGACCATTCTGTGATACTTGGCATGGTGCATTATTGCACAGTGCACTTTCAGCTGGTGTCTTGCTTGGCTCCTCTTGCACAGCAGCATCTGCAGGGCAGTATTTTGCACTGTGATTATTTGCACAGCACATTTTGCACAGTATTTTTGGCAGGACTCTTTCAGCTGGCAGGTATTGCACAGCATCTTCTTGCACAGCTTTTTTTGCACGGGGTGTTGCTGAATGGGACTTTTTTGCATGGTGTCCTGCACAGTGGTTTCTTGCACACCATTTTCTTGCACATCCTCTTTGGACCATTTTTTTGCTCAGTGGTACATGCAGACCACTTTGTACGACCTTCCCTTGCACACTGCTTTGTACAGCACATCCTTGCGTGGCCTTTTCTTGCATGGCCTTTTAATTGCACAGCAGCATGTGCAAGGTATTTTTTGCACAGTCTTTTTTGCATGACTCTTTAGCTGATAGTTCTTGCATGGCCTCTTCTTGCACAGCCTTTTATTGCACAGCTTCTTCTTGCATGGCCTCTTCTTGCACAGTCTATTCTTGCATAGCCTCTTCTTGCACAGCCTCTTCTTGAATGGCCTTTTCTTGCATGACCTCTTCTTGCACATCCTTTTTCTTGCACAGCCTTTTCTTGCACATCCTCTTCTTGCATGTCCTCTTCTTGCATGGCTCTTTCTTGCACAGCCTTTTCTTGCACAACCTTTTCTTGCATGCCCTTTTCTTGCACAGTCTCTTCTTGTAGGGCCTTTTCTTGCACAGCCTTTTCTTGCACAGCCTCTTCTTGCACAGTCTCTTCTTGCATGCCCTTTTCTTGCACAGCCTCTTCTTGCATAGCCTCTTCTTGCAAAGTCTCTTCTTGCATGCCCTTTTCTTGCACAGCCTCTTCTTGCACAGTCTCTTCTTGCATGCCCTTTTCTTGCACAGCCTCTTCTTGCACAGTCTCTTCTTGCAAAGTCTCTTCTTGTATGGCCTTTTCTTGCATAGCCTCTTCTTGCACAGCCTCTTCTTGCACAGTCTCTTCTTGCACAGTCTCTTCTTGCATGCCCTTTTCTTGCACAGTCTCTTCTTGCATGCCCTTTTCTTGCACAGTCTCTTCTTGCAAAGTCTCTTCTTGCATGCCCTTTTCTTGCACAGCCTCTTCTTGCACAGTCTCTTCTTGTATGCCCTTTTCTTGCACAGCCTCTTCTTGCATAGCCTCTTCTTGCACAGTCTCTTCTTGCACAGTCTCTTCTTGCATGCCCTTTTCTTGCACAGTCTCTTCTTGCAAAGTCTCTTCTTGCATGCCCTTTTCTTGCACAGCCTCTTCTTGCATAGCCTCTTCTTGCACAGTCTCTTCTTGCACAGTCTCTTCTTGCATGCCCTTTTCTTGCACAGCCTCTTCTTGCACAGTCTCTTCTTGCATAGCCTCTTCTTGCACAGCCTCTTCTTGCATAGCCTCTTCTTGCACAGTCTCTTCTTGCATGTCCTTTTCTTGCACAGCCTCTTCTTGCACAGTCTCTTCTTGCATGCCCTTTTCTTGCACAGCCTCTTCTTGCACAGTCTCTTCTTGCATGCCCTTTTCTTGCACAGTCTCTTCTTGCATGCCCTTTTCTTGCACAGCCTCTTCTTGCACAGTCTCTTCTTGCACACCCTTTTCTTGCACAGTCTCTTCTTGCATGCCCTTTTCTTGCACAGCATTTTCCCAGAATCATAGAATAGTCAGGGCTGGAAAGGACCTCAAGGCTCATCCAGTTCCAACCCCCTGCCATGGGCAGAGACACCTCACACCAGATCAGGTTGCCCAGCGCCACATCCAGCCTGGCCCTAAAAGCATCCAGGGATGAAGCTTCCACCACCTCCCTGGGCAACCTGTGCCAGTGTCTCCCCACCCTCACGGTGAAGAACTTCCTAACATCCAATCTGACTCTGCCCACTGGTTTTTGTTTCTTTTGCATGCTGTTTTGGATGCCTTTTTCTTTCCCTTTTGGCGTGGCATGCAGAGCATTTTTTGCCCAGCACAGCTTGTTTTCACATGGCATCTTTTGCACGCTGACTTGGCACTGCATTTTATTTTCACAGCATCCTTTTGCAGGGTGGGGATGGGAGGGTGGAGGTGTGTATGTGTGTTGGGGGGGTTGTAGCACCTTTATTTTTTGGTGTGGCATTTTTGCATGGTGTTTGGCAGGGTGGGAGGCTGGTTGGTGTTGTGTGCAGCGCTTTCAGCCTGGCGTTTTTGTGCGGTGCTGGGTGGTTTATTGTGGCAGTTCATAGAATGGTTGAGGCTGGGAAAGGGACATGAAAGCTCAGCCATAGGCAGGGACACCTCCCACTAGAACAGGTCACTCAAGGCCTCATCCAGCCTGGGTCTGAACACCTTCAGGGAGGTTGTGGAGCACAGAAGCACCCAACGTGATCTTTGATCACGTTGGGTGCTTCTGTGCTGCACAACCTCCCTGGGAAACCTGTGCCAGTGTCTCACCATCCTCAACCTGTGCCAGTGTCTCACCACCCTCCCTGCAAACAACTTCTTCCTCACATCCACTTTCCATCTCCCCTCTGCCACTTCAAACCCATTCCTCCTCCTCCTCCTTCCATTCCCAGACCTTCCCAAGAGTCCCTCCCCAGCCCTCCTGCAGCCCCCTGCAGATCCTGCAAGGCCACTCCAAGCTCTCCTCCAAGCCTTCTCTTCTCCAGCCTGCACAGCCCCAACTCTCTCAGCCTGTGCTCAGAGCTGAGCTGCTGCAGCTCTCTGAGCGTCTTCGTGGCCCTCTTCTGGACCCACTCTAACAGCTCAACGTCCCCCGTCCTAAAATCCACCTCACAGCTCTGTCCCTCACCGCAGGAGCGGCGACTGGAGGCAGAAGGCAGAGTCAGTGCCTGGCGCCCGGGGAACCCCTACTGCTCCCCGGTCCTGGTGCGCAAAAAAGCCATCCGCAGCAAGGTGCTGCGCTCGGGGGCTTACCGCGACTGCGGCGCCGACGCTCAGCTCCACCAGCCCCCCCGCGACGCCGGTGAGTGCCAGAGGGGCAGCTGGGGCACGGAGGGCAAGGGTCGCTCTGAGCTCCTGGGGCTCTGGGGGCAAACAGGCGATAAAGGAGCTCCCGCTGCAGCAGCAGGTTGTGAGAGCAAAGGGGCGAGGAGCTTGGCCTTCCTCCCTGAAAACGAGGGCGTCCTCGCCGAGAGCGTGTGGGCCTTCGCGGGCATCGCCAGGTCAGTGCCGCAGCACCTGCCGTGCCCCTCCTGCCCCCCCGCTCCTCAGCACATGCCCCCTGCCCTGCGCTCACCCACTGCCCCCCCAGGGATGCTGGCCTGGAGCTGCTGCGGCAGGATGTCCCTGGCGCCTTCCTGCTGCGCCCCGAGCCGGGGCTGGCCAAGCGCTGGTGCCTCTGGGTGCGGACGCCCTGCGGCATCGTCCCCTACTGCCTCTTCAGGACCCACCAGGGCAGGTTCTGCGTGGAGGTGAGGGGCTGTGTGGGTGCACCTGGTGCGTGAGTGCAGTGAGGTGTTGCAGTGGAGGGCAGCTGCAGCTGGGTGTGTGCATGCATTGGGCGTGGGCGCACCCGAGCGTTCTGCACGCTGAAAGTTCATCTGATGCATCAGTGCATGGATGCACTGGTACCTGGGGGGCATCTGGGGCATGGGGGCAGTTGCCTGCTGGTTGCAGCAGTGCAGAGCTTGCAGCTGGGTGTGTGCATTTGGTGTATCGGTGCACTGGTTCACTGTGTGCTCTGACATCTCTGGAGGTGCTTTTCATGCCTTGGGTACCTGCATGTGCTGCATCTGCGGAGTTCATGCACTCAGTAAGCTCATTTGGTCTATAGATGCATGGGTACAGGGCTCTATGGTGGTGTTTGCCTCCTGGGTGCAGCAGTGCAGAGGTGGGTGGGTGCACTGGTGGATAAGGGCACTTCCTTTGGAAGTGCATGGGTGCACAGAGGTGTTTGCTTAATGCTTGCATGGGTGCATCTCTGCAGGGGTGCACAGAGGTGTTTGCTTAATGCTTGCATGGGTGCATCTCTGCAGGGGTGCACAGAGGTGTTTGCTTAATGCTTGCATGGGTGCATCTCTGCAGGGGTGCACAGAGGTGTTTGCTTAATGCTTGCATGGGTGCATGCTTAATGCTTGCATGGGTGCATCTCTGCAGAGGTGCATCTCTGCAGGGGTGCACAGAGGTGTTTGCTTAATGCTTGCATGGGTGCATCTCCACAGGGGTGCACAGAGGTGTCAGTGCCTGGGCACTTTGATTTGTGGCTGCATCAGTGCAGGGGTACATCTGTGCATGCCACAGTGGTACCAAGGGCTGTGGGTGCTTGGGTGTCTCCATGCTTTCCTTGCAGTCCCATTTGGTTCCTGAGTGCAGGAGTGCATCCGTGCATGGTGCATGGGTGTGCTGAGGTGAGCCTGTTTGATTGCACAGGTATATCTGCGTTGTGGGTGCAGCTGTGCACTTGCTGTGTGGGTGTCTCAGTGCACAGAGTACAGCTGCCTGTGCATGCACCATGCATGAGGACAGGGGTGCATCAGCACAGCTATGCACAGGAGCAGTGGGTGCTGAGGTGCATGTGTGCTGGGATGCATTGGGTTAATAGGTGCATGGTGCACAAGCACATGGGTACCTTTGGTGCATGAGTGCATCCCGGTGTGGCTCCATAGCTATTTGGTGCATGGGTGCACATGTGCATGGCTCCATAGCCACTTGGTGCAAGGGTCTGTAGGTGTTTGGTGCATGGCTCCATAGCCGTTTGGTGCCTGGGTCTGTAGGTGTTTGGTGCATGGCTCCATAGCCGTTTGGTGCAGGGGTCTGTAGGTGTTTGGTGCATGGCTCCATAGCCGTTTGGTGCAAGGGTCTGTAGGTGTTTGGTGCATGGCTCCATAGCCATTTGGTGCAAGGGTCTGTAGGTGTTTGGTGCATGGCTCCATAGCCACTTGGTGCAAGGGTCTGTAGGTGTTTGGTGCATGGCTCCATAGCCGTTTGGTGCCTGGGTCTGTAGGTGTTTGGTGCATGGCTCCATAGCCGTTTGGTGCAGGGGTCTGTAGGTGTTTGGTGCATGGCTCCATAGCCGTTTGGTGCAGGGGTCTGTAGGTGTTTGGTGCATGGCTCCATAGCCGTTTGGTGCAGGGGTCTGTAGGTGTTTGGTGCATGGCTCCATAGCCACTTGGTGCAAGGGTCTGTAGGTGTTTGGTGCATGGCTCCATAGCCGTTTGGTGCAGGGGTCTGTAGGTGTTTGGTGCATGGCTCCACAGCCATTTGGTGCATGGGTGCACATGTGCCTGGGTCTGAGGGTGTTTGGTGCATGGCTGCATTCACTTCAGGGGTGCATGGGTGCACCTCTGCATGGGTGCACAGCACCCATACACCCCAGCATGGGCCCTTGGCCCCCGAGGCCTCTGCCCAAGCGGTGCCCTCACCTGTCCCTCTCTCCCCGTGCTGCTGCCGCCGATGGCAGCACTCCAACGCCGAGTTCTCCAGCGTGGCAGCTCTCCTGACCCACTACTCCGGGGCACCGGGCGGCTGCTTCTGCCGCTTGGCCTCGGGCCACCGCAACCCCGGCTACGAGGAGCAAGACCCCGGCTGTGAGGAACAGGACCCCAGCGCCTGGGGGGAGGCCGCCTGGGCCCCTGCCTCCCCCATCGGGGTGCAGCACGAGCGGGGCTAGGCCCGGCCACCCCCAAGGATCCCCTGGAGCTTTAAATCGCTGACGTCTGCCTTATTTATTCCCCTCCCGTTGGCGGTGTGCTCTGGGCGGCTGTGCGGTGTGTGCCGTGCGGCTGTGCGGTGTGCTCCGGGCGGCTGTGCGGTGAGCTCCGAGCGGCTGTGCGGTGTGCTCCGGGCGGCTGTGCGGTGCTCACTGGGCGGCTGTGCGGTGTGCTCCGGGCGGCTGTGCGGTGTGCTCCGGGCGGCTGTGCGGTGTGCTCCGGGCGGCTGTGCGGTGCTCACTGGGCGGCTGTGTGGTGTGCTCCGGGCGGCTGTGCGGTGCTCACTGGGCGGCTGTGCGGTGTGTGCCGTGCGGTGTGCTCCGGGCGGCTGTGCGGTGCTCACTGGGCAGCTGTGCGGTGTGTGCCGTGCGGTGTGCTCCGGGCGGCTGTGCGGTGTGCTCCGGGCGGCTGTGCGGTGTGCTCCGGGCGGCTGTGCGGTGTGCTCCGGGCGGCTGTGCGGTGCTCACTGGGCGGCTGTGTGGTGTGCTCCGGGCGGCTGTGCGGTGCTCACTGGGCGGCTGTGCGGTGTGTGCCGTGCGGTGTGCTCCGGGCGGCTGTGCGGTGCTCACTGGGCAGCTGTGCGGTGTGTGCCGTGCGGTGTGCTCCGGGCGGCTGTGCGGTGTGCTCCGGGCGGCTGTGCGGTGTGCTCCGGGCGGCTGTGCGGTGTGCTCCGGGCGGCTGTGCGGTGCTCACTGGGCGGCTGTGTGGTGTGCTCCGGGCGGCTGTGCGGTGCTCACTGGGCGGCTGTGCGGTGTGTGCCGTGCGGTGTGCTCCGGGCGGCTGTGCGGTGTGCTCCGGGCGGCTGTGCGGTGCTCACTGGGCAGCTGTGCGGTGTGCTCCGGGCGGCTGTGCGGTGTGTGCCGTGCGGTGTGCTCCGGGCGGCTGTGCGGTGTGCTCCGGGCGGCTGTGCGGTGCTCACTGGGCAGCTGTGCGGTGTGCTCCGGGCGGCTGTGCGGTGTGTGCCGTGCGGTGTGCTCCGGGCGGCTGTGCGGTGAGCTCCGAGCGGCTGTGCGGTGAGCTCCGAGCAGCTGTGCGGTGCTCACTGGGCAGCTGTGCGGTGTGTTCTGAGCGGCTGTGTGGTGAGCTCTGGGCGGCTGTGCGGTATGTTCCGGGCAGCTGTGCGGTGAGCTCCGGGCAGCTGTGCGGTGAGCTCCGGGCGGCTGTGCAGTGAGCTCCGAGTGGCTGTGCAGTGGGCACCAGGCAGCTGTGCGGTGAGCTCCGGGCGGCTGTGCGGTGTGTTCCAGGCGGCTGTGCGGTGAGCTCCGAGTGGCTGTGCAGTGGGCACCAGGCAGCTGTGCGGTGAGCGCCCGCAATAAACAGCTCTCGTGCACCAGAGGAGAGGCCTCTTATTCACCCCCCACACTCGTGTGCACCTACAGGCACTTGCACACCCCAGTGTGCACAGCCCCCTCACCTCCCTGCGCTCAGGCCCGTGGGACTGCATGCAGCATGCACCTCCACTCTCAGCCTTCCTGCACCGATGTGCTTGCATGGCTGCACTCGTGCACCCCTGTGCAGTCACAAGGCCTCATGCTCTCACAGCTGCACAGTGACACTTTGCACGCTCATGCACGCCCCCTCCTGCATGCCCAGCCATCACCTTGCACACTTGCACTCCTGTGCAGCTGCAGTCTCAAGGCCTCATGCTCTCACAGCTGCACAGTGACACTTTGCACGCTCATGCACGCCCCCTCCTGCACGCCCAGCCATCACCTTGCACACTTGCACTCCTGTGCAGCTGCAGTCACAAGGCCTCATGCTCTCACAGCTGCACAGTGACACTTTGCACGCTCATGCACGCCCCCTCCTGCACGCTCAGCCATCACCTTGCACACTTGCACTCCTGTGCAGCTGCAGTCACAAGGCCTCATGCTCTCACAGCTGCACAGTGACACTTTGCACACTCATGCACGCCCCCTCCTGCACGCCCAGCCATCACCTTGCACACTTGCACTCCCATGTGGCTGCAGTCTCCAGCCCTTGTGCTCGTCCACCCCTGCAGTCACTCTCTTGCACACCTGTGCAGCTGCACCCCCATGCGCTCTGCTGCTCTCACATGCCCAGGGCTCCACCCTGTGCACCAGCACAACCATGCACCTGCACATCCCCATTCAGCTGCTCCCTCATGCATTTGCAGCCTGAGCTCTGCTGCTCTTGCACCCCTCTACTCTCGTACCACTGCTCTCTGGCACACTCCTGCTCGCTCTCTCCCGCACGCTCAGCTGCCTGCTTGCATGTTGGCACAGTTGTGCACTTGTGAATTGCCCTGGGGGGTTGCACACACTTGCACTCACCCTCTCTTGCACACTCAGGGATCACTCTGGTGCACTCTCAGCACATCTGGGCACCTGTGCAATTGCTTATCTCAGCTTCCCCTCTGCTCCCTCAGCCTCGCCTGGGGCCTAGGGGGTTACCTCAGGTTTCCTCTTGCTCTGTCCCCCGTGGGCCTGTCCTGGCTCCCAGAGTCACCTCAGCCTTTGGCACCCCCCCAGAGCCACCTCAGCCTTTGGCACCTCCCAGAGTCACCTCAGGTTGCCCCGTCCCTGGAGGTAAGGCCAGACTGGATGTGGCTCTGAGTAACCTGAGCTAGTGTGAGGTGTCCCTGCCCATGGCAGGGGAGTTGGAACTGGATGATCCTCGAGGTCTCTTCCAGCCCTGGCAGTTCTGTTTCTATGACTCCTTCTGCTGGGCCTGCCCCAGCTCTCTCTCAGACATGTTCCAGGTCTCCTCCTTTCTCTTCATCTCTCCCAAGCTTTTCTCCTCCTTGGTCTCCCCTTCTCCTGCAGCCATTCATGACCATTTGGTGCTCACACCAAGTTTTGGGGGGTCCTTCCCCTCTGTGGCTCCAGCCTCACTGAGCACTCTGCCCCACAGACCCCAGGGTCACACCTGCCTAGGTCCTGCTAAGGGGAGCACAGGGGGGGGTTGAGCCTTCAGAATGGCCTCAGGGGTGGCGAAGGTGAAGGTGCACTGCTGGCCCATGAAGGAGCACAGCACAGCTGGTGGTGGTGGTGGTCAGCAGCAGGTAAAGAGGTTAGCCTCAGATTCCTCCCCCCAGGCCCCATATATTTTAGACCAAGAGCCAAGGATAAAGGGGTCAGTGGTCATGTCCAGAAGGAGGCTCCTGCTCAGGACAGCCACCAAGGTCTGAAGCAGCACATTTGTAGGTTCTCAGATTAGTGAAGTTTTCTTTTTATTTAGACCCTAAAAAACCAGAGAACTGTCAGGGCTGGAAGGGACCTCAAGGCTCATCCAGCTCCAACCCCCCCCTGCCATGGGCAGGGACACCTCACATTAGATCAGGTTGCTTGGAGCTATATCCAGCTTGGCCTTCCAGACTTCCAGGGATGAGGCTTCCACCAGCTCCTTGAGCAACCTTTTCCAGAGTCTCACCACCCTCACGGTGAGAACTTGTTCCTAACATCCAATCAGAATCCAACCCAAACCCCTGCTCCTGCCATGCTCCTCTGAAACAGGCCCATGGGGGGGGGAAGGTTCTTGCAGCCAGCTTTCCAAAAGAGAGCTGTTCCCAGCTGGGGACTCTGCCTTTGTGCACCCTGCAGGCAGGCAGTGCTCCAGGAGCCTCTTTGGCTTTCATGGATAGTGCTGCCCTATGGCAATAAAACCCCAAATCTGGTCTTGTAAGCACTGGGAGCTGCCATTCTGCCTCTCACCACCTGCCTTTCTTCAAGACCTGGGTGATGTGGGCAGTGGTATTGAGGCAGCCTCAGCAGGTTCCCCAGCACCAAGCTGTGTGGTGCAGCTGACAGCCTGGAGGGAAGGATCCATCCAGAGGCACCTGGACAGGCTGCAGAGGTGGCCCCAAGCCAAGGTTCAACAGGACCAAGTGCAGGGCTCTGCATCTGGGTCAGGGCAATGCCAGGCACTGATATGGGCTGGGCAATGCCTGGCTTGAGAGCAGTCCTGAGGAAAGGGACTTGGGGTGCTGGTGGATGAGAAGCTGAACAGGAGCCAGCAGTGGGCACTGGCAGCCCAGAGAGCAACCTCAGCCTGGGCTGCAGCAGGAGCAGTGTGGGCAGCAGGGCCAGGGAGGGGATTCTGCCCCTCTGCACCCTCCAGAGAGAGCCCAGCTGGAGCTCTGTGCCCAGCTCTGGAGCCTGCTGCAGGGAAGGTCTGGAGGTGCTGGAAGGTGGCCAGAGAAGGGCCAGGAGGATGAGCAGGAGGCTGGAGCTGCTCTGCTGTGGGCACAGGCTGAGAGAGTTGGGGCTGCTCAGTCTGGAGAGGAGAAGGCTCCCAGGAGACCTTACTGTGGCCTTGCAGTGTCTGAAGTGGGCTACAAGAAAGCTGGGGAGGGACTTTTTAGGGTGTCAGGGAGTGATAGGACTGGGGGGGATGGGGGGAGGAGGCTGGAGCAAAATAGAAATGAGTGGATCCAAATGTTAGGATGTTAGGAAGAAGTTCTTCAGCATGAGGGTGGGGAGAGGCTGGCACAGGTTGCTCAAGGAGGTGGTGGAAGCCTCATCCCTGGAGGTATTTAAGGCCAGGCTGGATGTGGCTCTGATTAACCTGATCTGGTGTGAGATGTCCCTGCCCAAAACAGGGGGTTTGGAGCTGGATGATCCTTGAGGTCCCTTCCAACCCTGACACCCACCCTAGCAGAGTGCAGCTCTGAAGTCCTTTGCCCTGGTGGCATGTGAAGATCATGCAGCTGTTTGTTTCCTTCCAGCTTGGCCTTTCAAACCCTTTGTACAAGGTGGGCTTGTGAAATGTTCCTCACTTTGCAGCCAGAAGATCCTGGCTGCTCTGTTTGCTTCCCCTCCACTTCCAGAGTGGCACCGAAGGCTGCAGTGGCACATCCTTGCCTACAGCCAGGCTGGCAGTGGGAAGTCATTCACCACGCAGGGAGTCAGGAGCCCTTCTCTGCAGAAAGGCACAATCCCCAGAGGCTGAACCCATCTCGAGGGATGGGATCCACCCAGAGGGACCTGGACAAGCTCAGAAGTGGGCCCCTGTGACCCTCATGAGGTTCAGCAAGGCCAAGTGCCAGGTTCTGTGTCTGGGTTGGGGTAACTCCTGGTATCAATTCAGGCTGGGCATGAAGGCCTGGAGAGCAGCCTCGAGGAGGACTTCAGGGTGCTGGGAGTGGGTGCAAAGCTGGACAGGAGCTGGCACTGAGCACTGCCAGCCCAGCCCCAGCCTGTCCTGGGCTGAGCCCCAGCAGTGTGGGCAGCAGGGGCAGGGAGGGGATTCTGCCCCTCTGCTGTGCCTGCTGAGACCCTCCTGCAGTGCTGGGGCAGCTCTGGAGTGCTGGGCACAGACAGGGACCTGCTGGAGCAGGGCCAGAGGAGGCCACAGCAGTGCTGGCAGGGCTGGGAGGGCTCTGCTGGGAGCCAGGCTGGGAGAGCTGTGCTTGTTCAGCCTGCAGAGGAGAAGGCTCCAGGGAGAGCTCCTGGTGGCCTTGCAGTGCTTGCAGGGCTGAGCAGGAAGCTGGGGACAGAGTTTTGAGCAGGGCCTGTTGTGCCAGGCCAAGGGGTGATGGATTGGAACTAAAAGAGGGAGACTGAGAGTGGAGAGAAGAGAGAAATGTTTGCCCCTGAGGGTGGTGAGAGCCTGGCCCAGGCTGCCCAGAGCTGGGAGCTGCCCCAGCCCTGGCACCACTGCAGGTGAGGTTGGCTGAGGCTCTGAGCAACCTGCTCTGGTTGCAGAGGTCCCTGCTGAGTGCTGGGGGTTGGTCCACTTGGCTTTGAGATGTCCCTTCCCACCCAAACCAGTCTGTGACTCCATTCCATGTGTTACACCTGGGAGTGCCAGGAGGGCTTTGAGGAAGTGCTGCCAGGAGGCAGGCTCCCAGCTGGCACTGAGGGCCCCTGGGCTGCCTCCTCACCATCCTTGTGAGAACCTTACCCAGCAGTTGTTCCTGCAGCATGCTGAGAGCACCAAGTTCTTGATGAGAGCTGGAGATGTACAATGGAGACACTTAGGCCGTGTTAGGAGCTGATGCCCAGCAGCAGCTGGAGGTGAGGTGGAGTCAATATGGCTTAATTAGCTCAGACAAAGGCTCTCATGAACAGAACTGCAGCAGTAGACTCTCTGGAGCTGAGCACCAGGACATGAAGCAAGTGATGAATGTGGAAGCCAAGAGGAGATTTTGAGGGACTTCAGTGTAAGTTCAGTGGCAGAAGGAAGAGGATCCAGTCAGAGATGTGCCCTCTGTGTCCTGCTTGAGAGGTGCCAGCAGCTTAGAAACAGCTGAGGGAAAACAAGGCCAAGTGCAAGGTTCTGTGTCTGGATTGGGGCAACCTAAGCTGGGGCTGAAGGATGGAGAGCAGCCCTGAGGAGAAGGACTTGGGGGTGCTGGGGGTGCAAAGCTGGACAGGAGCTGGCACTGAGTGCTGCCAGCCCAGCCCCAGCCCATCCTGGGCTGATCCTCAGCAGCAGTGTGGGCAGCAGGGGCAGGGCAGGGATTCTGCCCCTCTGCTGTGCCTGCTGAGACCTGCCCTGCACAGAGGGAATAAAGTGCTCCTGGGGTAACTTCTTCCTCATCCTCTCCACAGAAACATTTAGGTTGGAAAAGACCTTTGGGATCATCAAGGCCCTCTCCCAGCTGCCTCCAAAGCAGGGGGTCCTGTGCTGTGTAAATGTTTGATCTGAGGCAGTGCAGCATAAAAACAGAGAGGCAGAGAATCACAGGATCAGAGAAACATAGAGACATGGAATCATGGAATCATGGAATCATGGAATCATGGAATCATGGAATCACAGAATCAGGCAGGCTGGCAGAGAGCTCCAAGCTCCCCCAGCCCAACCTAGCACCCAGCCCTGCCCAACCAACCAGACCATGGCACTCAGTGCCCCAGCCAGCCTTGGCTGCAACACCTCCAGCCACACAGACTCCACCACCTCCCTGGGCAGCCCATTCCAATGCCAATCACTCTCTCTGACAACAACTTCCTAACAACATCCAGCCTCAACCTGCCCTGACACAGCTTCAGCCTGGGGCCCTTCTTCTGGCCCTGGCTGCCTGGCAGCAGAGCCCAACCCCACCTGGCTACAGCCTCCCTGCAGGCAGCTGCAGACAGCAATGAGCTCTGCCCTGAGCCTCCTCTGCTGCAGGCTGCACCCCCCCAGCTCCCTCAGCCTCTCCTCACAGGGCTGTGCTCCAGGCCCCTCCCCAGCCTTGCTGCCCTTCTCTCAACACCTTCCAGCACCTCAGCATCTCTCTTGACTTGAGTAGCCCAGAACTGGACACAAAAGCAGTGCCTGATCCCATGATCTGTCCAAACCAAAAGGTCCTGTTCTGAGGGGACACAGCAGAGATCAATTCCCTTGGGAACACGAGGAGAAGGTGAGCAGTTTCCAGGGATGCAGGAGGGGAAACTTCCCCTGGGGCTGATCCTTGTAAAAGTGACCTCTTGGTGGCTTTGCAGATGGCTTTGCACATAGCTGGAGGGAGCTGCAGGTCTCCTGCCCTCCTCCCCTTGCCCACAGGACTGCCCTGGTGCAGACAGCCAAGGCAGGAGCTCTCAGCCCCACGGACGTGCTGGGGCAGGTTGCACTGAAGATGCTCCTGGCTTTCAGGGAGACAAACCCCCTCTCTGCTCCCCATTCCCAGCCTGCAGGCAGAGGGAGGGTGGGAGAAGAGAGCTGCCTGTGTCTGCAGCTTCCCATCCTTTGTTCCACAGCAGCGCTGACACAGGTTTCCATGACGACTGCAGTTGGCACTGGGAGGGCTGGAGTCTGGCAGAGCAGTTTCCAGGGCAACACCATCGCAGCAGTGAGAGCCACTGCCTGTTGCTGCCTCACTGAGGGACCGAGGGAGCCATGTCCCACCGAGTCCAGCAGCTGGGGCTGACCCAGGGCCTGTGTTCCTGTGTGCTCTGCTCTGTGTGGTCCTGCTCTGGCAAGGAGGTTGGACTCAGTGACCTCGGTTGGACTCTGGAATGCGTTGCCCAGGGAGGTTGTGGCTGCCTCCTTCCTGGGGGTCACAGAGTCAGAGAGTGAGTTAGGTTGGAAGGGACCTCAAAGCTCAGCCAGGTCCAACCCTGTGCCATGGGCAGGGACACCTCCCACTAGAACAGGTCACTCAAGGCCTCATCCAGCCTGGGTCTGAACACCTTCAGGGAGGTTGTGGAGCACAGAAGCACCCAATGTGATCAAAGATCACATTGGGTGCTTCTGTGCTCCACAACCTCCCTGGGAAACCTGTGCCAGGCTCTCACCACCTTCAACCTGTGCCAGAGTCTCACCACCCTCAACTTCTGCCAGTGTCCAGTTTCCATCTCCCCTCTGCCACTTCAAATCCACTCCTCCTCCTCCTGCCTTTCCCAGACCTTCTCAACAGTCCCTCCCCAGCCCTCCTGCAGCCCCCTGCAGATCCTGCAAGGCCACTCCAAGCTCTCCTCCAAGCCTTCTCCTCTCCAGCCTGCACAGCCCCAACTCTCTCAGCCTGTGCTCAGAGCAGAGCTGCTGCAGCCCTCTCAGCATCTTGGTGGCCTCCTCTGCACTGGCTCCAACCCTTCCATGTCCTGTTTGTGCTGGGGGCTGCAGAACTGCCCCCAGGACTGCAGGTGGGGTCTGAGGAGAGCAGAGGTGTCCAAGGCCAGGCTGGATGAGGCATTGAGCAGCTGAGTCTACTTGAGAGATGTCCCTGCTTGTGGCAGGGGAGGGTGGTTTGGAGGAGGTGAGCTCTGAGATCATAGAATCACAGAACCAACCAGGCTGGCAGAGAGCTCCAAGCTCAGCCAGCCCAACCTAGCACCCAGCCCTGCCCAACCAACCAGACCATGGCACTCAGTGCCCCAGCCAGCCTTGGCTGCAACACCTCCAGCCACACAGACTCCACCACCTCCCTGGGCAGCCCATTCCAGTGCCAATCACTCCCTCTGACAACAACTTCCTAACAACATCCAGCCTCAACCTGCCCTGCCACAGCTTCAGCCTGGGGCCCCTTCTTCTGGCCCTGGCTGCCTGGCAGCAGAGCCCAACCCCACCTGGCTACAGCCTCCCTGCAGGCAGCTGCAGGCAGCAATGAGCTCTGCCCTGAGCCTCCTCTTCTCCAGTTGCCTTCCAGCCTGATCCATCCTGGGATGCTGTGACTCTTTGGAAGTCAGGCTGCAGTGCCTGTCACTGTCACACTCAGCTCCCCACGGTGCAGCTGACAGGAGAAGAGCTCTGGTGATGCTCCTGGCAGCTGTGGGCTGTGGGGAAGGCAGGCAGCTCCTGCAGAGTTCCCCGTGGGAGGGGCTGCTGTGGGAGGCCAGGAAGCTCTCCATTGTTTTGCAGGTTTTGTGTAGGTTCCATCAAGATTTTGCTTCACATTTTGCTTCTGGAAGGTCATCTCCAACATTCTGCAGATGTGGTTAACTGCTGAGCAGCTGCTGGCAGGTATTCAACAGCCTGGCTCTGCCCAGCTGCCCAAAAAGGACTCTTTACATTGAGTTAATCTGGAGAAAAAGTTTGTTGAGCACATCTGTGTGTGAGGGGTAGGACTCTGGGAGGTCTGTCAGGGAGGTCAGGATGCCCTCTCACATGTTGAGGTGCTGGAAGATGTTTGGAGAAGGGCAGCAAGGCTGGGGAGGGGCCTGGAGCACAGCCCTGTGAGGAGAGGCTGAGGGAGCTGGGGGGGTGCAGCCTGCAGCAGAGGAGGCTCAGGGCAGAGCTCATTGCTGCCTGCAGCTGCCTGCAGGGAGGCTGTGGCCAGGTGGGGTTGGGCTCTGCTGCCAGGCAGCCAGCACCAGAAGAAGGGGCCCCAGGCTGAAGCTGTGTCAGGGCAGGTTGAGGCTGGATGTTGTTAGGAAGTTGTTCCCAGAGAGAGTGATTGGCACTGGAATGGGCTGCCCAGGGAGGTGGTGGAGTCTGTGTGGCTGGAGGTGTTGCAGCCAAGGCTGGCTGGGGCACTGAGTGCCATGGTCTGGTTGGTTGGGCAGGGCTGGGTGCTAGGCTGGGCTGGCTGAGCTTGGAGCTCTCTGCCAGCCTGCCTGGTTCTATGGTTCTGTGATTCAGCAGAGGCCTGGGCAGAACCTCTGTGAGTACTGACCCTGGGCTTCGAGTTTAAAAAGCTGCCTCCAGCTGAAGAGATTTTGGAGCCTTTGCCCCAGCACAGGGCCACAGTGTTTGGAACAGACCTTCAGGATCAGCCTCTCCTAACTCTGCCAAGGCTGCTGCTAAACTACATCTCTGTGGTGTCTAAACCCCCCAGGGATAAGGATTCAGCTCCCTCCCTGGGGAGCCTGGGCCAGTGTTTGAGAAGCCTTTCAGGGAAGAAGTTTCTCCTAAGAACCAATCTAACATTCACTGGCAGCAGCTGAACATGAACCATTGTGTGGCCAAGAAAGCCACCAGCATGTGGGCCTGGGTCAGCACCAGTGTGGGCAGCAGGACCAGGGCAGGAGTTGTGCCTCACCTTGAGCCCTGAGTTCACTTTTGGAGCCTCCATAACGTCCCTGGGCAACCTGTTCCAGTGTCTCAGCACCCTCATGGGGAAGGATTTTTTTCCTCACATCTCATCTCAGTCCTGCTTCACAGCCCACAGCTGCCAGGGGCTGGAAGGGACCCAAAGAGCTCATCCAGTCCAACCCCCTGCCAGAGCAGGACCATCCAGGCTGGCTCAGGGCACACAGAACACATCCAGACAGGCCTGGAAAGGCTCCACAGAAGGAGACTCCACAACCTCTCTGGGCAGCCTGTGCCAGGGCTCTGGGACCCTTCCAGCAAAGAAGTTCCCCCTTGTGCTGAGCTGCAACCTCCTGTGCTGCAGCTTCCATCCATTGCTGCTTGTCCTGTGCCAGGGAGCAGTGAGCAGAGCCTGTCCCCCCCTCCTGACCCCCAGCTCTCATTTATTACATCCCCTCTCAGTCTTCTCCAGACTAAGCAGCCCCAGGGCCCTCAGCCTCTCCTCACCAGGCACTGCTCCAGTCCCCTCATCATCCTCATAGCCTCCACTGGACCCTCTCCAGCAGATCTCTGTCCCTCTGACACTGGGGAGCCCAAACCTGAACACAGTACTCAGCTTCTCCCAGTTTGAAGCCATCACCTCTTGTCCTGCTGGGCTCTGTCCCCAGCTTTCTGATTGTCCCCTTCAAGCACTGCAAGGCCACCAGGAGCTCTCCCTGGAGCCATCTCTTCTGCAGGCTGAACAAGCACAACTCTCCCAGCCTGGCTCACAGCAGAGCCCTCCCAGCCCTGCCAGCACTGCTGTGGCCTCCTGCCTGTGGAGCACACCACAAAACCTCTCCAGCACCTGCAGAGATGAGGGAGGTTGGGTTCCAGGCTCCAGAAAAGCTGCAGTCATGGGAAAATCTTTCCCAGTGTAGTGTCCTAACTGCAGCCTTAACATACAGCCTGTAGAAGGAACCTTCCTGCCTGTCTCCAAGTCATGCAGGAGCTGAGGGAGCTGGGGGTGTGCAGCCTGCAGCAGAGGAGGCTCAGGGCAGAGCTCATTGCTGCCTGCAGCTGCCTGCAGGGAGGCTGTAGCCAGGTGGGGTTGGGCTCTGCTGCCAGGCAGCCAGGGCCAGAAGAAGGGGCCCCAGGCTGAAGCTGTGGCAGGGCAGGTTGAGGCTGGATGTTGTTAGGAAGTTGTTGTCAGAGAGAGTGATTGGCATTGGAATGGGCTGCCCAGGGAGGTGGTGGAGTCTGTGTGGCTGGAGGTGTTGCAGCCAAGGCTGGCTGGGGCACTGAGTGCCATGGTCTGGTTGGTTGGGCAGGGCTGGGTGCTAGGCTGGGCTGGGTGAGCTTGGAGCTCTCTGCCAACCTGCTGCATTCTGTGAGCCTCCTTTGCCATGTTTTCCACCCAGCCCTGCTGCAGCTGCTGCCTGTTGACTCCTCACTTCAGGCTTCCTCCTTTCTTTCTCTCCCTTGTTTGACTTCATCAAACAATCTGGGGGGGGGGGGGGGGGGGAGGAAATAGAATCTCGAGGTCTGACCTCGTTACTTGTGGAGGCTTTGTGTGAAATTCCAGCCCCGTGGAAGCCTGGGGAGGGGGTGTGTGGGGGTGTTTGCAGAGCTCCCTGGCAGGGGGAGAGCATGGATGGGTTCTCAGCGTGCAGGATCTCGTTCAGAGGAGTGGAGCTAAGATTAAACAACTATTTATTGACTTGGGGGAGTCAGAGCCCAGAAGCAGGCAGAGAGCAGGGCTGAGCTGCACTGGTTGCCAAGAGAGTCCTGCTTCGTGACTCTGAGGATGCTTCCTCTAAAGAAGAGCCTAACCCAGGGTTGTTTCCTTGCAGGTGAGTGAGGACAGGGCCACAAATCTCCTCCTAGGGAATCCTGAGGAAGCAAGAAACTGTCCCAAACTGGTGCCACAGGGGAGCAGCTCAAAGAGGTGACCAAATCATCCTCCCCCTCTCATCTCTGGGCGGTGCCACCTCAGCCCTGGCTGCTGGCAGGTGCTGAGGCTCAGAGCTGGCCAGGCTGCTGCCAGGCTGCCTCAGGGGGGGACACCAGGAGCCTGGCAGCAGTGTGCTGATCTCTGGGCACAGCTGCAGCAAACACCTCCACACTTTGTGCTGCACCAGTCGGGCAAAAACCACCAGGGGCAAACTCTGTGTCCACCAAGACCCTGAGGATGCTCTGCTGGAAAGGAAGGTGAGGAGGGGGTGAAGAAGTTGAAGGCTGAGGAGATGGGCACGAATAACCTGTTGGTAGCAAAGCCTTTGGTGGCTGTGTGCATGTTTCATCTTTGGCAGAAGAAAAGAGGTCCTTACACATCAGATGCTCTCTGGACTTCACCTCAAGCTAGGAGCAGCTGTGGAGCTGCTGGAGGGTAGCAGAGCCCTGCAGAGGGACCTGGCCAGGCTGGATGGGTGGGCAGAGGCCAAGGGGATGAGACTGAACAAGGCCAAGGGCAGGGTTCTGCACTTTGGCCACAACAACCCCAAGCAGCTCTACAGGCTGGGGCCAGAGTGGCTGAGAGCAGCCAGGCAGAGAGGGAGCTGGGGGTGCTGGGAGAGAGAAGCTGCAGAGGAGGCAGCAGTGCCCAGGTGGGCAGCAGAGCCAATGGCATCCTGGGCTGGCTCAGGAGCAGTGTGGGCAGCAGGACAAGGGAGGTTCTTGTGCCCCTGTGCTCAGCACTGCTCAGGCCACACCTGCAGTGCTGTGTCCAGTTCTGGGCTACTCAATTCAAGAGAGATGTTGAGGTGCTGGAAGGAGCCCAGAGCAGGGCAGCAAGGCTGGGGAGGGGCCTGGAGCACAGCCCTGTGAGGAGAGGCTGAGGGAGCTGGGGGGGTGCAGCCTGCAGCAGAGGAGGCTGAGGGCAGAGCTGATTGCTGCCTGCAGCTGCCTGCAGGAGGCTGTAGCCAGGTGGGGTTGGGCTCTGCTGCCAGGCAGCCAGCAGCAGAAGAGGGGGCCCCAGGCTGAAGCTGTGGCAGGGCAGGTCTAGGCTGGATGTTGTTAGGAAGTTGTTGTCAGAGAGAGTGATTGGCACTGGAATGGGCTGCCCAGGGAGGTGCTGGAGGCATCATCCCTGGAGGTGTTCAAGCAAAGCCTGGCTGGGGCACTGAGTGCCATGGTCTGGTTGGTTGGATAGGGCTGGGTGCTAGGCTGGACTGGATGATCTTGAGGTCTCTTCCAACCTGCTTCATTCTGTGATTCTATGATTCAGCTCTCCCCTTGCTTGTTGGAGGAGGAGTTCTCCATTCTGGCTTTTCCCTCACAGTTCCCAAGCCCACCTTACCCCCTTCTAAAGCCCCCAGGACTTCCAGTCATGACAAATTCTGCTGTGACTCAATTCCTCAGCTGCTCCTGCTCATTCTGGCTGGAATTTGGTCAGTCACAGAAGAGAGGTTTGGGCTGGCAGAGCAAATATGAGCTGCTGGAGACAATGATGCAGCAGTCTCCATGAAACACCTCTGGATGTGTTTTCACAGTCAGCATCCAGCCCCTGCTCTCCCCCACTCTGGGTCTGTGATGTGCCAAGAGGAGTGCTGTGATGTGCCCAGCAGTGCTGTCTGCTCTCTGGGGACTCAGCCCAGCCTCAGCAGCCTCCCTCTTTGCCAGGGAGCAGGAATAGCAAATGTGGGAGCAAGGAGCAGTCCTTGGTGAGCTGAGCAGCTCTGGAGAACCAGCCCCTAAAAAAAGGGCAACTTTCAGCAGAGCAACAGGGCCCTGAGGTGCTTTTGTTCCCTTTGTCTGCCACCTTTGCAGCCGTGAAGAAAGAAACCAATTTCCTTGCAATTTTCCTCTTCTCAGTGTCTTTTATGTCCCAAACCTGACAGCAGAGCCCTGGAAACAGATCTCCTGTTCCTCTCTGGAAGAGATGGGATTTAGATTTGCTTTCATATAGCCCAAGTTTAACTCTCTCCTGCTCTGCTCAGCGCTGGCTCCTCTCTCACACCTCAGCAGCCCCAGGCCAGGGGGCACTTTGGCAAGGCAGGGGCTGGCACATGAGAGCAGCTCAAGGGAGCCCATGGGGTGTGAAGTGCTTTGCTGGTGACAGATGGGTTTGAGGGGTGGAGCACTGATGGATAAAGAGCTGCCTTGATGGCTGCACCCAGAGAGTGGCTGCCAATGGCTCCATGGCCAGGGACAAGCAGAGTCCCTCAGGGATCAATCCTGGCACCAGTCTTGTTCAGCATCTCTGTGGGTGCCATGGGCAGAGGCACTGAGTGCAACCTCAGCAGGTTTGCTGCCCACACCAAGCTGTGTGGTGCAGCAGCCAGGCTGGAGGGCAGGATCCATGCAGAGGGAGCTGGGCAGGCTGCAGAGGTGGGTACAAGCCAAGCTCAGGAGGCTCAATGAGACCAAGGGCAAGGTCCTGCAGCTGGGGCGAGGCAATGCCAAGCACCAATCCAGGCTGGGCAGTGCCAGGCTGGAGAGCAGCCCTGAGCAGAGGGACTTGGGGGTGCTGCTGGAGGAGAAGCTCAGCAGGAGCCAGCAGTGTGCACTTGCAGCCCAGAGAGCCAAGCAGAGCCTGGGCTGCAGCAGCAGCAGTGTGGCCAGCAGGGCCAGGGAGGGGATTCTGCCCCTCTGCTCTGCTCTGCTGAGACCCCACCTGGAGTCCTGCATCCAGCTCTGGAGCCCCTGGGACAAGAGGGCTGAGCAGATGCTGGAGTGTGTCCAGAGCAGGGCCAGGAGGATGCTCAGAGGCTGCAGCAGCTCTGCTGTGAGCACAGCCTGAAAGAGTTGGGGCTGTGCAGGCTGGAGCAGAGGAGGCTCCCAGGTGACCTTCTTGTGGCCTGCCAGGACCTGAAGGGGGCTACAAGAAAGCTGGGGAGGGACTTTTGAGGCTGTGAGGGAGTGGCAAGAGTGGGGGGGATGGAGCAAAGCTGGAGGTGGGGAGAGTGAGGCTGGAGGTGAGGAGGAAGTTGTTGAGCAGGAGAGTGGTGAGAGGCTGGAATGGGTTGCCCAGGGAGGGGGTTGAGGCCCCATGGCTGGAGGTGTTTGAGGCCAGGCTGGCTGAGGCTGTGTGCAGCCTGCTCTAGGGTAGGGTGTCCCTGGGCATGGCAGGGGCTTGGCACTGCCTGCTCCTTGTGCTCCCTTCCAGCCCTGACTGATTCTGTGGTTCTACTCATTGCAATCTTGTAAAGACCCAGGCCTGCAGTGCCTGAGGAAAGCAGGAGGCAGATAGAGGAGGAGCAGAGATATGCTGACATCAGCACTAAAGAGGAGCCTGCTGACCAGAGATGAAAAGAGCCTGTGAGGAAGACTCTGCTGGTGCTCATCTCAGATCACCATCCAAGACCACCGGGGGGGCTGGAGCCAGAACACCTCTGGTAACAAGCTGCAGTGCCTGTGAGGACCCTGCCTCGTGGGCTGAATATGCCTGCTCCTGGGACACCAACTGGGGCTTGTGCCAGCATGGGCTGGGCAGGGCTGCTGGAGCCTTCTGCCTGCACCCAGAGCTGTGGCAAAACAAACCTGCTGCAGAGCTCTGCCTGGGGTTTGGGGCTCCTTGCACTCGGGAGGCTGGAGCCAGGTGGGGTTGGGCTTTTCTCCCACAGAACAAGTGACAGGACAAGAAGAAACAGCCCCCAGCTGCCCCAGGGCAGCTTCAGGTTGGGCATGAGGAGCAATTTCTTCTCCCTGAGGGTTGCCAAGGCCTGAGCCAAGCTGCCCAGGGCAGTGGTGGAGTCTCCATCCCTGGAGGGGGTTCAGAGCTGTGCTGTGGTGCTGGGGGCCATGGTTTGGTGGTGCCCTGGCAGTGCTGGGCTTGGGGCTGGCCTCAGTGGTCTTCAAGAGTCTCTTCCCACCAAAACAAGTCTGTGGTTCTGATACTGTTGGCCAGAAGTGACACCAACACTGCCCAATAATCCCATTTTAGGGGCAGTGTTGCCCCCAGGCCCTGGAGCACAAGGCTGGGACACTTGGCCCATCTTGGGGGCAGGTTGTCTTGGTTCTCTGGGCCAGAGCAAGCTTGAGGTGGGGCAAAGGAGTTTCAGTACCACAGAGAGCCCTGCAGGTGAGCGTTGGAAGGTTCTGCTTCCTCAGCACAGAGCCTGAGCAAGCCCTGCTGGCTTCTTTTCTCGGCTGTGCTGTGTGGAGCTGCATTAAAATCAGGGATGCTTCCCAGAAGGTCTCCAGTGGCTGCTGGAGGTGGGTGCTGGAAAGGTTTGTGGTTTGGAAGCACTCTTTCAGCCTCCCTCTGAGCTCCTGTGGCTCGGTGGGGGCTCTCCCAGCTGGAAGAGGGAAGGCAGAGCAGCAGCTGGAGGGCAGCTGAGCCTGCTAAAGGAGAGGTGCTGCAGGAACCCTCCTGCTGCCTGCACACCGAGCCCTGCCCTCTGCTCTCTGGCACAGCAGCAAAAGCTGCTCCTCTGCTGATGTTGGTAGAGCTCAGCTGCCTGCAGTCCAGGCAGGAGGCTTTGGTTCTGCAGTGCTGGAGGGGGTCAGAGCTGCCTGCTCCGAGCTTTGCACGGCAGTGACAGCTCTGAGCCGCGCTCGGCAGAGCAGGAATCAATCCCACCTGCAGCGAGTGGAGCTGAAAGCTCCTGGCAGTGGCAGCAGCAGAGCACTGGGTCACCTCTGGTGGGGAGCCAGCTCTTGCAGGGGGAGTCCTGAGCATTCCCAGGCAGTTTTCCTGCTGATCCCAAGCTGGGAGGAGTGGCTGACACCCCCCAGGCTGTGCTGCCCTTCAGGCAGAGCTGAGCAGACTGCAAAGCTGGGCAGAGGAACCTCATGAAGTTCAGCCAGGAGTAGTGCAGGGTCCTGCTGCTGGGGAGGAACAACCTCCTGCAGCAGAACTGCAGTCACTGTCCCTGGAGGTGTTCAGCAAAGCCTGGCTGGGGCACTTAGTGCCAGGGTCTGGTTGAATGGACAGGGCTGGGTGCTAGGTTGGGCTGGATAAGCTTGGAGCTCTCTGCCAACCTGGTTGATTCTATGGTTCTATGATTCTATGGGAAAGCAGCTCCACAGAGAAGGCCCTGGGGGTGCTGGGGGACAAGTGCCCAGGAGCCAGCAATGTGCTTTCAAGGGCAGGGAGACCAATGGTGTCCTGGGGAGCACGAGGAAGAGTGTGGCAGAGGTCTGAGACTGGAGCAGGGCAGAGTTGGGTTGGACATGAGGAGGAAGCTCTGCACAGTGAGGGTGGGGAGACACTGGAGCAGGCTGCCCAGGGAGGTGCTTGAGGCTCCATCCCTGGAGACACTCAAGGTCAGAGTTGCTGTGTCCCTGTGTGCAGCCTGCTCTAGCTGGAGGTGTCCCTGCTGCCTGCAGGGGGTTGGACAAGATGACCTTTGGGGGTCCCTTCCAGCCCAGTGCACTCTGTGAAGCTGTGAACTGAAAGGATCTATGCAGTGAATGTTCCAACAGCAACTGAAATGCCACAAAGCTGAGGTTTTGGGAGGACTCCTGGCTCTGCGAGCAGAGGTGCTCACAGTAACCCACCCTGCCCACCCTGGGGCTCTTTAGCTTGGAGGAGACTGAGAGATGTAAAGGTGAGTGCCAGGAGGCTGGGGCCAGGCTCTGCTGGGTGGTGCCCAGTGCCAGGGCAAGGAGCAGTGGTGGAAGCTGAGGCACAGAAGTTCCATGGGAACAGGAGGAGGGATTTAGTCACTGTGAGGATGCCAGAGCCCTGGCACAGGCTGCCCAGGGGGGCTGTGGAGTCTCCCTCTCTGGAGATATTCAAGAGCTGCCTGGATGTGTTCCTGGGTGATCTGCTCTGGGTGCTCCTGCTCTGGCAGGGGGGTTGGACTGGCTGAGCTCTGGAGGTCCCTTCCAACCCCTGACACACTGTGATTCTGCACCCTGGCCCCACAGCAGCATTGGTGACACAAATTGCTACTCAAAGTGAACTTCCCAGCATTGTCCAGGGCAGCAAATCTGCTCAGAAAGTGATTGCTATTTCCTCTGTCCTCCCAAACATCCCTCAGGCAAGGACCTGGCTCCTCCACGCCTCCACAGATGGCTCTTTGCTGTGCTGAGCTAAGAGATGTGTTTGCCACCTCCAGGCTGCAGATGCTCCAGTGACAGGTGGTGGTGGTGGTGGTGGGGAACAGGCAAACAAGGACCTCAGAGACTAGCTCAGGAGCCTGCAGATGAGCAGGATGCAGCTGGTGGCCTTGCTGCAGCAATCCAACAAAGAGAGCAGCACCAGAAGGGTTCCACAGCTGCCTCTGGGAGCTGATGAAGATCTGAAGGTTGCTTTGGATCAGGGGGCTGAGGGCACCCTCAGCTAGTTTGCAGATGACACTAAAGGGAGAGTTGATCTGCTGGAGGCTTGGAAGGCACTTCAGAGAGACCTGGACAGGCTAAAGCCATGGCCTGAGGTCAGTGGGATGAGGGTTAAGGAGTCAAGGGCCAGGTCCTGCACTTGGGTCACAGCAACCCCAGGAACACTCCAGGCTGGCTGTAGAGTGGCTGGAACCTGCCTGGTGGAGAAGGACCTGGGGGTGCTGGTGGGCAGCTGAGCATGAGCCAGGGTGTGCTCAGGTGGCCAAGAAGGCCAAAGGCCTCCTGGCCTGGATCAAACCCAGTGTGGCCAGCAGGAGCAGGGCGGTGATGGTGCCCCTGTACTGGGCACTGCTGAGGCCACAGCTTGAGCACTGGGGGCAGTCCTGGGCACAGGAGACATTGAGGGGCAGGAGAGTGTCCAGAGAAGAGCAGCAAGGCTGGGGAGGGGTCTGGAGGGCACCACAGAGGAGTGGCTGAGGGAGCTGGAGGTGGGTCTGGAGAAGAGGAGGCTGAGCAGAGACCTCATTGCTGTCTGCAGCTACCTGGAAGGAGGCTGCAGTGAGGCTGGGATTGGTCTCTGCTCCCAGGTAACCAGCAACAGGGCAAGAGGAAATGGTTTGAGTTGTGCCAGGGGAGGGTTAGGTTGGACCTGAGGAACAATTTCTGTTCTGAGAGGGTGCAGAGGGGTTGGAACAGGCTGCCCAGGGCAGCAGTGGAGCCCTCATCCCTGGAGGTGGTCAGGAATCTGCAGCTGTGGTGCCTCAGGCTGTGGGTCAGTGGTGGTGGCAGTGAGGTCATGCTTGGACTCGAAGCTTCCTGGGGTCTGTTAAACCTTCATGATTCTGTGTGAAGGCTGCAGCTGAAGGCCTGCAGCTCCATCCAGCAGGAGGTGTGAGCCAAGACCAAGCTTCTGGAGAAGATGCAGAAGAAGCTGAGCAGCTCCTGGCTGTCCCAGCTGAAGGTTTAGGGAGAGTCTCTTTCCTTCCATTCTCTTCAGTGGTTCAGGGTGAAGAGAATGACTCTGGGCTGGCTCAGGAGCAGTGTGGGCAGCAGGAGCAGGGAGCTTCTTCTGCCCCTGTGCTCAGCACTGCTCAGGCTACACCTTGAGTGCTGTGTCCAGTTCTGGGCTCCTCCATTGCAGAGAGATGTTGAGGTGCTGGAAGGTGCCCAGAGCAGGGCAGCAAGGCTGGGGAGGGGCCTGGAGCAGAGCCCTGTGAGGAGAGGCTGAGGGAGCTGGGGGGGTGCAGCCTGCAGCAGAGGAGGCTCAGGGCAGAGCTCATTGCTGCCTGCAGCTGCCTGCAGGGAGGCTGTAGCCAGGTGGGGTTGGGCTCTGCTGCCAGGCAGCCAGGGACAGAAGAAGGGGCCCCAGGCTGAAGCTGTGTCAGGGCAGGTTGAGGCTGGATGTTGTTAGGAAGTTGTTGTCAGAGAGAGTGATTGGCATTGGAATGGGCTGCCCAGGGAGGTGGTGGAGTCTGTGTGGCTGGAGGTGTTGCAGCCAAGGCTGGCTGGGGCACTGAGTGCCATGGTGTGGTTGGTTGGGCAGGGCTGGGTGCTAGGTTGGGCTGGCTGAGCTTGGAGCTCTCTTCCAACCTGCTTGATTCTGTGATTCTAAGCATGCCATCCACACGCAGCCGAGCACCTGCAAGCTGTTTACCTTCATTTCCACTAACCACCAGAGGCAGCAGCCCTCGGGGTGGTGAATTAAGTCGGTGGAGCCCCAGACGCCTGCGCCGGAGCCCTGCGCGGCTGAGGGGTGGTTGATGGGCAAGGCTGCGGCTCCCTCTGCTGCCCCTGGGCACCCACTGCACAGCTCCCTCCTGCTCTGCCAGCGCCCCTGGGCCCCGGGCAGCAAGGGGACACGAAGAGAAGGGCAAGCAGCAGTGCTCTGAAGCTTTGTGCAGCCCTGGCAGTCAGCTTTGCCCTGCTGAGGCAACATCAGAGCAGTATGTGTGTGTGTGTGCAGGGTCCTGTGCCCAGGCTGGGGGAGGATGAGGGTGAGAGCAGCTCTGCAGAGGACTTGGGGGGTTGCTGCTGGGGGAGAAGCTGGACAGGAGCCAGCAATGGGCATGGGCAGCACAGAAGGCCAAGGGCAGCCTGGGCAGAGCTGGAGAGAGGGGATCCTGCCCCTCTGCTCTGACCTCACCTGCAGGGCTGGGGCCAGCTCTGGGGACCACAGCACAAGAGACATGGAGCAAGGACACCTCTCAACTGGACTTTGTTGTCCAAGGCCTCATCCAACCTGGCCTTGGACACCTCCAGGGAGGGGACATCCATCACCTCTCTGGGCAACCTATTCCAGAGCCCAGCTGTGAGCTGCTGAGCCCAAGCTCTGCAGATCTGCAGGCAGAGGGCAAGCTGGGCAGGAGGAATCACCCCAGCACCATCTGCTGCCTGCAGAGAGATCAGCTGCCCTGCCTGCAGAGAGATCAGCTGCCCTGCCTGCAGAGAGATCAGCTGCCCTGCCTGCAGAGATCAGCTGCCCTGCCTGCAGAGAGATCAGCTGCCCTGCCTGCAGAGATCAGCTGCCCTGCCTGCAGAGAGATCAGCTGCCCTGCCTGCAGAGAGATCAGCTGCCCTGCCTGCAGAGAGATCGGCTGCCCTGCCTGCAGAGAGATCGGCTGCCCTGCCTGCAGAGAGATCAGCTGCCCTGCCTGCAGAGATCAGCTGCCCTGCCTGCAGAGAGATCAGCTGCCCTGCCTGCAGAGATCAGCTGCCCTGCCTGCAGAGAGATCAGCTGCCCTGCCTGCAGAGATCAGCTGCCCTGCCTTCAGAGATCAGCTGCCCTGCCTGCAGAGATCAGCTGCCCTGCCTGCAGAGAGATCAGCTGCCCTGCCTGCAGAGAGATCAGCTGCCCTGCCTGCAGAGATCAGCTGCCCTGCCTGCAGAGAGATCAGCTGCCCTGCCTGCAGAGATCAGCTGCCCTGCCTGCAGAGAGATCAGCTGCCCTGCCTGCAGAGATCAGCTGCCCTGCCTGCAGAGAGATCAGCTGCCCTGCCTGCAGAGATCAGCTGCCCTGCCTGCAGAGATCAGCTGCCCTGCCTGCAGAGAGATCGGCTGCCCTGCCTGCAGAGAGATCGGCTGCCCTGCCTGCACAGAGATCAGCTGCCCTGCCTGCACAGAGATCAGCTGCCCTGCCTGCACAGAGATCAGCTGCCCTGCCTGCACAGAGATCAGCTGCCCTGCCTGCAGAGAGATCAGCTGCCCTGCCTGCAGAGATCAGCTGCCCTGCCTGCAGCTGCTGGGTAGGTGAAGTCCTTTGTCTGCTGGGATTGCCACAGGCAGAAGGTGAAGCACAGATGTGCCCAGGGAGAGGAAAGCAGCTGCTGGAAAAGCCCCGAGGTCACCATTTAGAGCTCAGCTGCCCCCCAGGCAAGAGGAGCTGGGGTGGTGCTGCCTGTGCATGGCTGCTGCCAGGCTCAACAGATCACCTGTGGGCTGTGCTCCTCTGCCAGACCTTCTGGGCACGGAGAGCTTCGCTGATACTGTCTGAACAACAGCAGCTAATGGCAGTGTGGTGCAGAGCCTGCAGGAGTAGAGAGCTGGGTGGAGAGCAGCCTCATGGTGTTCAGCCAGGGCAAGTGCTGCACAGCCTCTGCACAGGTGAGGGGATGACCTGCTGGGAATCAGCTCCAAGGAGAAGAACTTGGAGTGCTGGGAACAAGTGCCCATGAGCCAGCAACGGCTCCTGGGGTGCATGAGGTACAGTGAGGACAGCAAGCTAAGGATGTTCTCCTGCCCCCCTGCTCTGCCTTAGCTCCCTAAGGAGCTCTGGAGTCCAGGGTCCAGTGCTGGACAACCCACAACAGAGACAGGGAAGCAGTGGATAGTCCACCAGAGGCTGAGAGCCTGCAGAAGAGCAGCCCCAGAGGGGAGCTGAGCAATGCTCAGCAACAGCTAAAGGAGCTGTGGGGGGCAAGAGGCTGGGGCCAGACTCCTGCCAGTGGTGCCCAGGGACAGGACAAGGGGCAGGGGACACAAAGTGGAACCCAGGAGGTTCCATCTGTGCAGGATGAGAAACTTCCTTGGTGTAAGGGTGCTGGGGGCCTGGAGCAGGCTGCCCAGAGAAGTTGTGGAGTCTCCTCTAGGGAGCTTCCAACCCTCCCTGGGCATTATGCTCCTGGGCAAGCTGCTGTGGGTGCCCTGCTTTAGCAGGGGGTTGAGCTGGATGATCTCCGGAGGTCCCTTCCAACTCCACCATGCTGGGATTCAGTGAATTGGGATTTTGGGCACAGGGGAGAGCAGTCAGGAGAGCATTGACTGTTCTAGAGACAACTCCCCCTCAATGCCATCTCCTCCCACTCCAGATTCCAGCCCTGCCACAGCCCAAACCTGCCTGAGAGGCCCCCTCCAGCAGAGAGCTGTCAGCATCCTGCACTCTGCCTCCTTTTCCCTATCTATTTCCCCTGATTTTGGCCACAGTTGTAAGCTGCAGCTGCTGCAGGACCCAGCCCAAGAAGTCCTTCAGCCTGGTGCTGAAGTGCCAGTGAGGTGCTGAGCGGTGCCAGAATACACCAAACCTCTGTGGGCTTCCACCCAAGCCTCGCTGTAGCTCGGGTGCAGGACATCCCTTCTCTGCTCTCTGCAGCCCTGTGCCTGCCCCACAGTTTCCCCAAGCCAATCTGGTGCCACCATTCCCACGTCTCTCACTGGGAGCTCACCTCCCCCCAACCCAAGGGGAGAAGGCTGCCACGGCCCTGTTGCCAGCTCCCCTCCCTCCATAGAATCAGGCAGGTTGGCAGAGAGCTCCAAGCTCAGCCAGCCCAGCCTAGCACCCAGCCCTGCCCAACCAACCACACCATGGCACTCAGTGCCCCAGCCAGCCTTGGCTGCAACACCTCCAGCCACACAGACTCCACCACCTCCCTGGGCAGCCCATTCCAATGCCAATCACTCTCTCTGACAACAACTTCCTAACAACATCCAGCCTCAACCTGCCCTGCCACAGCTTCAGCCTGGGGCCCCTTCTTCTGGCCCTGGCTGCCTGGCAGCAGAGCCCAACCCCACCTGGCTACAGCCTCCCTGCAGGCAGCTGCAGGCAGCAATCAGCTCTGCCCTGAGCCTCCTCTGCTGCAGGCTGCACCCCCCCAGCTCCCTCAGCCTCTCCTCACAGGGCTCCAGGCCCCTCCCCAGCCTTGCTGCCCTGCTCTGGGCACCTTCCAGCACCTCAACATCTCTCTGCAATGGAGGAGCCCAGAACTGGACACAGCACTCAAGGTGTAGCCTGAGCAGTGCTGAGCACAGGGGCAGAAGAAGCTCCCTGCTCCTGCTGCCCACACTGCTCCTGAGCCAGCCCAGAGTCATTCTCTTCACCCTGAACCACTGAAGAGAATGGAAGGAAAGAGACTCTCCCTAAACCTTCAGCTGGGACAGCCAGGAGCTGCTCAGCTTCTTCTGCATCTTCTCCAGAAGCTTGGTCTTGGCTCACACCTCCTGCTGGATGGAGCTGCAGGCCTTCAGCTGTAGCCTTCACACAGAATCATGAAGGTTTAACAGACCCCAGGAAGCTTCGAGTCCAAGCATGACCCCACTGCCACCACCACTGACCCACAGCCTGAGGCACCACAGCTGCAGATTCCTGACCACCTCCAGGGATGAGGGCTCCACTGCTGCCCTGGGCAGCCTGTTCCAACCCCTCTGCACCCTCTCAGAACAGAAATTGTTCCTCAGGTCCAACCTAACCCTCCCCTGGCACTATTCAAACCATTTCCTCTTGCCCTGTTGCTGGTTACCTGGGAGCAGAGACCAATCCCAGCCTCACTGCAGCCTCCTTCCAGGTAGCTGCAGACAGCAATGAGGTCTCTGCTCAGCCTCCTCTTCTCCAGACTCACCCCCAGCTCCCTCAGCCACTCTTCTGTGATGCCCTCCAGACCCCTCCCCAGCCTTGCTGCTCTTCTCTGGACACCCTCCTGCCCCTCAATGTCTCCTGTGCCCAGGACTGCCCCCAGTACTCAAGCTGTGGCCAGCCCAGGATGCCAGTGGCTCTGCTGCCCACCTGGGCACTGCTGGCTCATGCTCAGCTCCAGCACCCCGGGCCCCTTTCTGCCCGGCTGCCCCCAGCGCTCTGCCCCATCCCGCGGTGCCGCTCCCTGCCCCATCTCGCAGTGCCGCTCTGCCCCATCCCGCGGTGCCGCTCCCTGCCCCATCTCGCAGTGCCGCTATGCCCCATCCCGCGGTGCCGCTCCCTGCCCCACCCCGCGGTGCCGCTCCCTGCCCCAGCCCGCGGTGCCGCTCCCTGCCCCAGCCCGCGGTGCCGCTCCCTGCCCCATCCCGCGGTGCCTCTATGCCCCATCTCGCAGTGCCGCTATGCCCCAGCCCGCGGTGCCGCTCCCTGCCCCATCTCGCGGTGCCGCTCCCTGCCCCAGCCCGCGGTGCCGCTATGCCCCATCCCGCAGTGCCTCTATGCCCCATCCCGCGGTGCCGCTCCCTGCCCCAGCCCGCAGTGCCTCTATGCCCCATCCCGCAGTGCCGCTATGCCCCAGCCCGCGGTGCCGCTCCCTGCCCCAGCCCGCGGTGCCTCTATGCCCCATCCCGCGGTGCCGCTCCCTGCCCCATCCCGCGGTGCCGCTCTGCCCCAGCCCGCGGTGCCGCTCCCTGCCCCAGCCCGCGGTGCCGCTCCTTGCCCCATCCCGCGGTGCCGCTCCCTGCCCCAGCCCGCGGTGCCGCTCCCTGCCCCAGCCCGCGGTGCCGCTCCCTGCCCCAGCCCGCGGTGCCGCTCCCTGCCCCAGCCCGCGGTGCCGCTCCCTGCCCCATCTCGCAGTGCCGCTATGCCCCATCCCGCGGTGCCGCTCCCTGCCCCACCCGCAGTGCCGCT
The DNA here is from genome assembly GCF_015220805.1 of Pogoniulus pusillus. Taxonomy (NCBI): domain Eukaryota; kingdom Metazoa; phylum Chordata; class Aves; order Piciformes; family Lybiidae; genus Pogoniulus; species Pogoniulus pusillus. The sequence continues at coordinate 1,816,802 of NC_087299.1, forward strand.
CGAGGCTGCGGTGCCGCTATGCCCCATCCCGCGGTGCCGCTCCCCGCCCCAGCTGCGGTGCCGCTCCCCGCCCCAGCCCGCGGTGCCGCTCCCCGCCCCAGCCCGCGGTGCCGCTCCCCGCCCCAGCCCGCGGTGCCGCTCCCCGCCCCAGCCCGCGGTGCCGCTCCCCGCCCCAGCCCGCGGTGCCGCTCCCCGCCCCAGCCGCGGTGCCGCTCCCCGCCCCAGCCGCGGTGCCGCTATGCCCCATCCCGCGGTGCCGCTCCCCGCCCCAGCTGCGGTGCCGCTCCCCGCCCCAGCCGCGGTGCCGCTCCCCGCCCCAGCCCGCGGTGCCGCTCCCCGCCCCAGCCCGCGGTGCCGCTCCCCGCCCCAGCCGCGGTGCCGCTCCCCGCCCCAGCCGCGGTGCCGCTCCCCGCCCCAGCCCGCGGTGCCGCTCCCCGCCCCAGCCCGCGGTGCCGCTCCCCGCCCCTGCCTCCTTCGCTCTCCTCCCATTGGCCTCTGCCCACCCTCCAGCGGCGCTACGGCGGCCGCGGGGGTCCCGGCACCTGTCGCTGATTGGCTGGCGGCGAGGAGTTGGCTGTCAGTGATTGGAGGGCCTGGGCCAGGAGCTTGGCGCTGATTGGGCGCCCGCTCCCTCTTCCCGCTTCCGCGGCAGCTTGGCGCCCGGTGAGCAAGATGGCGGCGGCGCTGCGCCTGTGGGGGCTGCTGGCCGCGGCGTGGGCCGGGGCCGCGGCCGCGGCGGCGCCCCGCACCCTGGTGCTGCTGGAGAACGGCAGCCTGCGCGACACGCACTCGCTCTTCTTCCGCAGCCTGGCGGGTACGGCTCGGGGGGCTGCTGGGGACCGGTGGCCGGGCCGGAGGAGGAGGTGGTAGCTGCCTAGGGGAGAGGGGAGGTGGCTGGAGGAGCCTTGGTGGAGCTGAGGGAGGAGAGTGGAGGTGAGGGAAGTGTTTGGGCTCCCCTGGCCGAGCCGAGAAGGGGAGGTTGGTGGTGAGAAGCTCTTTGGGTTCCCCTGGCCTGGCTGAGGAAGGCAGTTTGAAGAGCCTCTGGGAGCGAGAGGGAAGAGACTGGGAACCAGGGGAGTGCTTGGGGCCCCTTGGCTGGCCTAGGGAGGAGACTGGGAACCAGGGGAGTGCTTGGGGCCCCTTGGCTGGCCTAGGGAGGAGACTGGGAACCAGGGGAGTGCTTGGGGGCCCTTGGCTGGGCCGAGAGAGGACACTGGGAACCAGGGGAGTGCTTGGGGGCCCTTGGCTGGCCTAGGGAGGAGACTGGGAACCAGGGGAGTGCTTGGGGCCCCTTGGCTGGCCTAGGGAGGAGACTGGGAACCAGGGGAGTGCTTGGGGCCCCTTGGCTGGGCCAAGAGAGGACACTGGGAACCAGGGGAGTGCTTGGGGCCCTTAGGTGGGCCAAGAGAGGACACTGGGAACCAGGGGAGTGCTTGGGGCCCTTAGGTGGGCCAAGAGGAGGACACTGGGAACCAGGGGAGTGCTTGGGGCCCCTTGGCTGGCCTAGGGAAGAGACTGGGAACCAGGGGAGTGCTTGGGGCCCCTTGGCTGGCCTAGGGAAGAGACTGGGAACCAGGGGAGTGTTTGGGGTCCTTTAACTGAGCCGAGGGAGGACACTGGGAACCAGGGGAGTGTTTGGGGCCCCTTGGCTGGCCTAGGGAAGAGACTGGGAACCAGGGGAGTGTTTGGGGTCCCTTAGCTGGGCCGAGGAAGGAGAGCAAGGGTTGAAGGGGGAGTCTGTGGTCCCTTAGGCGGGCCGAGGGAGGAGACTGGGAACCAGGGCAGTGTTTGGGGTCCCTTGGCTGGGCGAGGGAGAAGACTGGGAACCAGGGGAGTGTTTGGGGTCCTTTAACTGAGCCGAGGGAGGAGACTGGGAACCAGGGCAGTGTTTGGGGTCCCTTGGCTGGGCGAGGGAGAAGACTGGGAACCAGGGGAGTGTTTGGGGTCCCTTAGCTGATGAAATGGGGGTTGTTTCCCTGGCTGTGCCTTTGTTTTGGGTCCCCTGCAGCGTTAGTCCCCTCTTGATGAGCATCACTTAGGCATCCTGGCAACAGAGAGGCTCTCCAGGGGGCTGATCCTGCCTGGTTTTATGTGGCAGCGCCCTGGGCGTGCTCCCAGAAGCCACATTTTCCAAAATACTGCTGCTTGCTTGGGAAGTGAAATTGAGACTCTTGCTGCTGCTCCACGCTTTGAGCCTGTGAAGTGCAGGAGCTGTCACTTCTGTCCTGTGGCTGCAGACAGAGGCTTCGACCTCACCTTCCGCACCGCGGACGACGCCGGCCTGTCGCTGATCAAGTACGGCGAGTTTCTCTATGACAACCTGATCATCTTCTCCCCATCCATAGAAGGTGAGTGCAGGAGGGGGAAACTCGAGTGCCCTTGGAGCTCTCTGATGGTTTTGGAAGAAGATCTCCACCTGTTTTGTGAGCTGAATTAGGTCTTGCAACGTGGATGTTGCCCTTTGTGTGTGGCAGCTGGCAGCAAGCCACCGACGCTCCCAGACCGTTAAGAGTGGCTCTTTCCATCACAGGACAGGCTTTGGAGCCTTGCAGTGATTTGATTCTGCCACAGTGAGATTTCTGAGAGCTAGCAGTGAATTTCTGCCCTCTGCTTTCAGATTTTGGTGGGAACATCAATGTGGAGACCATCACTGCTTTCATTGATGGTGGTGGCAGCGTCCTGGTCGCCGCCAGCTCGGATATTGGTGAGTAGAAGCCTCTTTCAGATCAAATCAGCACCTTCCAGCCACTCCTTGTACCAGGGAGCTCTGCTGCTTATGCTCTGCAGGGATTAAGTAGTTTAATCATCCTTCTCTTGAGTGTCTGCAACAAAACTGGGCAGAAAACACAGCTTCCTACTGTGAACGTTGAGGTTTGTGCTGTAGGAGTTGGGTTACTGATAGCCTTTGTGGGTGTTTTAGCTGGGAGAGGTTGTGTTGCTCCTCAGGGCTAATCTGGGAGAGTGTCAAAAATGTGACTCTGAGCTGGATTTACTTCTGCTGTAAGTGCTGGGACTGGTGTCACACCCTGAACGTGCCAGGTGACAGAGTCTGTTGTGCCCTTCCAGGTGACCCTCTGCGGGAGCTGGGCAGCGAGTGTGGCATCGAGTTTGATGAGGAGAGGACAGCAGTCATCGACCATCACAACTATGACATATCTGACCCTGGCCAGGTAAAGGGGTTTGGTAATGAGAACTCAAGTGTGAAGGCTTGGGGATGACCTGTCTGTCCTTGGCAGGCACTGATTGCAATGGCTCAGGTGCAGGACAGTCCTAGAACAGCAATGTGCTTGTTCCTGGGGTGGTTTTCCTCCCAGTGTCAGTCAATACTTTAAGGTCTGAACTGTTGTGGAACCAAAGAGTCACAGAATGGCTCAGAGCTCATCTACTCCAACCCCTCTACCATGGGCAAGGACACCTCTCGACTTCACTCAGCTGCTGAAGGCCTCATCCAATCTGGCCTGGAACACCCCAGGAAGGAGGCAGCCACAGCCTCCCCGGGCAGCCTGTGCCAGGCTCTCACCACCCTCACACTGAACAACTTCTTCCTGTAGACCCAGCCCAACCCTATTCTGCCTCAGCTCCAAACCTTGGCCTGCCTCCAGACCCCCTCAGCACAAGTCCCTCTGCAGCCTTCCTGCAGGATCCCTTCAGGCACTGGCAGCAGCTCTGAGGTGCCCCTGGAGCCTTCTCCTCTGCAGGCTGCACCCCCCCAGCTCCCTCAGCCTGTGCTCACAGCAGAGCTGCTCCAGCCCTTGCAGCATCTTTGTGGCCTCCTCTGGCCTCACTGCAGCAGCTCTGTGTCCTTCTCATGATGATTTGTGTTTGAGGCTGTTGAAGCAGCAGCTGGATGCTGTCCTAGTTTAAAGGTGAAAGTTAGAGTTGCAGAATGGTTTTGGTTGGTAATAATCTTCGAGGTGATTGCATCCAACCATTCTCTGACTCTGCCAAGGCTGGTGCTGAACCATGGCCCTCAGGACCACAGCTCTGCAGAGGTGGAAATTCAGCCTCCCTCTTGATTCTGGTCAAGGCCTTGACAATCTTCAAGGGGAAGAAATTGTTCCTCATGTCCAACCTAAACCTCCCCTGTCATAACCCAAGGCCTTTTCCTCTTTCCTTGTCACTTGTTCCTTGGGAGAAGAGACTAATCCCCACCTGGTTCCAGCCTCCCTTCAGGGAGTTGTAGAGAGCAGTGAGGTTTCCCCTCAGCCTCCTTTTCTGCAAGCTGAACAACCCCAGGGCCTTCAGCTGGGAAGTCAGAAAACATGGGGGAGTAAAACACTCTGGATCCTGCTCTCTTTCCCAGAAGTTGCTTCACATTTCCTTATGGATCACAGATTAATCTGATTTAAACAAATGATAGCTTTTTGCCTTTTAGTTCATCATCTAAATTGATAATTATTCACTCAGCAGCTGCCCACTCCTAATTGTCTGCCAAAACACAATAACCTTTCAGCGAGTCACAGAACGTTAGGGGTTGGAAGGGACCTCTGGAGATCATCCAGTCCAACATCCTTGCCAGAGCAGGGTCACCCAGGGCAGGCCACCCAGGGATACATCCAGGAGGATGAGCAGCCTGCTCCAGGGCTGTCACCTTCACAGTGAAAAGGTTTTTCCTTATGTTTAGGCAGAACCTCCTCTGCTGCAGCTTGCCCCCAGTGCCCCTTGTGCTGTCCTTGGCTGCCCCTGAGCAGAGCCTGGCTGCATCCTTCCCACACTGCACATCTTTAGCACAGCACTGAGCCCTCAGGCTCCTCTGCTGCAAGCTCCCAGCCCCAGCTCCCTCAGCCTGGCCTCTGAGGAGGTGTTCCACTGCCTGCAGCAGCTCTGTGGTTCTGGGCTGGACTCTTTGAAGCAGTTCCCTGTCCTTGAACTGAGGCGCCCACAACTTTCACATGAACATGAGAAGCTGTTGCTTGTGCTAGACCCTGAGGAAGCCTCTCCTCATGATCTCCTTGCTCCCAGCACACCCTGATCGTGGCAGATGCTGAGAACCTCCTGAAGGCCCCCACCATTGTGGGGAAGGCAGTGCTGAACCCCATCCTGTTCCGAGGAGTTGGGTAAGCAGCCCAAGGCGCGGCGTGGGCAGCGAGGGGAGGCGGCTGCTGGGGGTAAACACAGCACAGGGATGGTGTTGCTGTGGGGTGAGTGTGGAGTCACCCAGCTGTGCCTGTTAGCATAGAACTGCAGAATGGGTTGGAGAAGGCCTCTAAGATCATCCAGTCCAACCAGCCACACAACCCCACCATGGCCACCAAACCCTGTCTGCAGGTGCCATGGCTACAGGTTTCTTGAACACATCCAAGGGTGAGGACTCCTCCACCTCCCTGGGCAGCCTGTGCCAGTGCCTGACCACTCCTGCGGCAAAGAAGTTGTTCCTCATGTCCAACCTAAACCTCCTCTGGCACAGTTTCAGGCCACTTCCTCTCCTGTTGTCTGATATGAGGGAGGAGAGACCAACCCCCACCTGGCTCAGATCTCCTTTCAGGGAGCTATAGAGAGCAATGAGGTCTCCCCTCAGCCTCCTCCACTGCATGCTACACACCCCCAGGTTCCACAGCTGCTCCTCCCCAGCCCTGTTCTCCACACCCTTCACCAGCTTCATTGCTGTTCTCTGGACATGCTCCAGCTTCTCAGTGTTCTTGGAGGGAGGGGCCCAAAAGTGAGCCAACATCACCAAAGCAGCTTAGTTCGTGGCTCAGGAAGGTTTCTCAGTATATTTGGTGAGACTTTTCAGTGTGTCCTGTGGAGATGTTTTGCTTTTTGGGCTGTGTGAGCTCTGTGGTTGTCTTACACTTCCAAAGTATGAGGAGATTGGTAGAGCTGTGAGTTCTGCCTTCGGGGGTCCCTGGGATGTTCTGTGCTGCTCACAGTGCCTGTCCCTACCAGAATGGTGGCTGATCCTGACAACCCCCTGGTGCTGGATATCCTGACTGGTTCTTCCACCTCCTACTCCTTCTTCCCAGACAAGCCCATTACTCAGGTATGCTCCATTCCTTTATCTCCTCCTTTGGGCTATGCTTCTGGGATTAAGTCCTCCAGATTTCAGCAGCCTGGGGAAATCCTCAAGTGTTTCATGTCCTGATTGATTTGAAAGGGTCAGGCTGTCACCTGCTTGCCAACATTGTCCTGAGAATCTTCCTGTTTGCTTTTTGCTGTGGGAAAATGTCCACTGTGAGGGAAGCTTTGGCAGAAAGGGCTGAGCTAGATCAGAGCATATCTGCTGGTGGAATTCCAATCGAGAAGGGCAGAAGCTGGAAATCTCTGTACTGTTTTTTTGGAGCTTTTTGGCTTCAGCTTGATTGCAGACACTGCTGCAGTCAGACTGTTCCACCCTGCAGATTAACTCTTTGATCACAGACTCTCAGATTGCATTGGGTTGGAAGGGACCCTCAAAGGTCATCTTAGAATAATTGAATCATAGAATCAGTCAGGGTTGGAAGTGACCACAAGGATCATCCAGTTCCATCCCCCCTGCCATGGGCAGGGACATCTCACACTAGATCAGGCTGCCCAGAGCCTCATCCAGCCTGACCTTAAACACCTGCAGGGATGGGGCTTTGATCACCTCCCTGGGCAACCCCTTCCAGGGTCTCACTACCCTCATGCTGAAGAACTTCTTTCTAACATCCAATCTGAATCTCCCCATTTTTAGCTTTGTTCCACTCCCTCCAGTCCTATCACTACCTGACAGCCTAAAAAGTCCCTCCCCAGCTTTCTTGTAGGCCCCCTTAAGATACTGAAAGGTCACAATAAGGTCACCTCAGAGCCTTCTCCTCTAAACTGTCCCAGCCCTCTGTAGGCAGCAGGGACACCTCCAACTAGATCAGGCTGCACAGGGCCACAATGAGTCTGAATATCTTCAGATACAAGCCCTCAACCACATCCCTGGGCAACTTGTTCCAATGTCTCCCCACCCTCACTGTGCAGAACTTCCTCTTGATGTCCAACCTCAGTCTGTCCTGCTCCAGTTTCAAACCGTTGGCCATCGCCCCTCGCCCTCTCCCCAGGGGCCCTTCTGAACAGCCCTTCCCCGGCCTGCCTGTGGGTGCCTTTCAGCTGTTGCAGTGCAGCCGTGCCGAGCAGTGGCTGGGTGGCTGCTGACTGTCACCCCTGCTGCCGGCAGTACCCTCACGCCGTGGGCAGGAACACGCTGCTGGTCGCGGGGCTGCAGGCGCGCAACAACGCCCGCGTGGTCTTCAGCGGCTCCCTCGACTTCTTCAGCGATGCCTTCTTCAACTCCGCCGTGCAGAAGGCCACCCCCGGCTCCAAGAGGTGCGTTGGCTTCCTGCTGCCCCTGCCTCAGCAATGTCTGGGCAGCTGTGGTGGTTTGGGAGTTACCTCTCCCCGTCCTCCTCCACCCCCAGTGGAGGCACCCAGAGGGGACTCTGCCGGCTGGGAGTTAAGGAGTGAAGCTGTGCTTACAGCTGGGCAGTGTACAAGCAGATAGAGACACAACTGTTTACAGGTACTTAGCAGTTAAAGATAACACTGACACCACTGTCCCTCCCAAAACAATCAGATTGGCTCCCGGCCCAAACCTCCCCCGTCCCTCTATCACTCCCTTCAGAAATAACCAGACTAGGCCCCCTCTGTCTCACCTGACAGATCTGGAGAGATCTGAGGCAGGATGTCAAAAAGACGACAAGGAGGTTAGAGGAAAAAGGGTTAGGTCGGATTAAAGACTTCAGGCAGAGGCAACCACACAGACCAGACCACCAGAGAGGGGGCAGAACTGAGAGCTAACTGAGCAGTGAGTGTCTTGCCTCTATTTTGACTGGTTGAGTTTCTCAGCAGAGGGATGGGTGATAGAGGCTACTGTTGGTTTTTGCCTGTCTTCTCACAGCTAAGGATTTAATTTAGCTCAGTAAAATATTCCAGTTAGAATCATAGAATCAACCAGGTGGGAAGAGACCTCCAAGATCATCCAGTCTAACCCAGCTGTGGGATGTCACACAGTCACAGAATGTCAGGGGCTGAAAGGGACCTCCAGAGCTCATCCAGTCCAACCTCCCTGCCAGAGCAGGGTCACCCAGAGCAGATCACACAGGAACACATCCAGGCAGGTTTTAAATATCTCCAGAGAGGGAGGCTCCACAACCCCTCTGGGCAGCCTGTGCCAGGGCTCTGGCACCCTCACAGGGAAAAAATTCCTCATGTTTAAATGGAATTTCCTCTGCCTCAACTTCCACCATTGCCCCTTGCCCTGGCACTGGGCATTACCTAGCAGAGCCTGGCCCCAGCCTCCTGGCACTCACCTTACATTGATGAGGTCACCTCTCAATCTCCTCCAAGCAGCACAGCCCCAGCTCCCTCAGGCTCTACTCATAACAGAGCTGTTCCATTCCCTTCACCATCTTTGTGGCTCTGTGCTGGACACTGATGTCCTGTAACACAGGCAACAAATGGTCACCCTGTGGGAAACTGCAGAGAGCTGGCATTCAGTTGAGGGTGATGCCTTCTCCTGGCCTGCTTTAACCGCAGCTGGAGTCTAGTGGCTGTCACATCTGTGGGTGGTTTGGGTTTGGCCCGTGGTGTACTTTGGTTGCTCTCCTTCCTCAGCCTTGCTCTGTCCTCAGGTACTCGCAGACAGGCAATTACGAGCTGGCTGTGGCCCTGTCCCGCTGGGTGTTCAAGGAGGAGGGAGTGCTGCGTGTCGGGGCCGTGTCCCACCACCGCGTGGGGGAGCTCACTCCTCCCAACGCCTACACTGTCACCGACCTCGTGGTAAGGCCACCGGCTGGGCAGCAGGGCAGGGCAGAGCTACTTCGGGAAAGGAACTTGAGTCATAGGGTCACAAAACGCCTCAGGCTGGAAGAGGCCTTAGAGCTCATCTGCTCCAAACCCCCTGCCATGGGCAGGGACAGCCCTCAGCTAGATTTGGTTGCTCAAAGCCTCATACAGCCTGGCCTTGAACACTCCTAGGGAGGAGGCATCCATAGCCTGGCTGGGCAACCTGTTCCAGAGTCTCACCACTCTGATACTGAAGAACTTCTTCAGCTCCAGTCAAACCCTGTCCTACTTCAAACCATTCCCCCTTGTCCTGTCACAGCATCACAGAAACACTCAGGCTAGCAAAGCCCCTCGGGATCACCAAGTCCAACCCAAACCCTACTCTACAAAGTTTACCCTAAACCATGTGCCCAGGCACCACATCCAAACGACCTTTAAGCATCCCCAGGCTTGGTGACTCCACCACCTCCCATGGCAGATCATTCCAGTGCCTGACCACTCTTGCTGGGAAAAAAAATCCTAATATCTAGTCTAAACCTAACCTCGTGCAGATTGAGGCCATTCCCTCTTACTCTGTCACCTGTGAGCAGAGCCCAGCAGCAGCCTCTCCATAACCTGCAGGTAGCTGCAGACAGCAGTGAGGTCTCCTCTCAGCCTCCTCTGTTTCACACTACCCATCCCCAGCTTCTTCAGTTGCTCCTCAGCAGATTTATTCTCCAGGCCCTTCCTAGTTTCCTTGCCCTCCTCTGCACTGGCTCCAGCACCTCCACATGTCTCTTGTATTGAGGTGCCCAGAACTGAACACTTGAGGTGTGACCTCAGCAGAGCAGACCACAAGAGGACCATCACCTCCCTGCCCCTGCTGGACACAGCATTTCTGATCCCAGCCAAGGTGCCATTGGCTTCCTTGGCCACCTGGACACACTGCTGGCTCTCCTTCAGCTGCTTTTCGATTAGGACCCTCAGGTCACTCAACACCCTTAGGAAATTTGGGAGAATCTGAGCTCAGAATCATAGACTCATAGAATCAACCAGATTGGAAGAGACCTCCAAGATCATCCAGTCCAACCTAGCACCCAGCCCTATCCAACCAACCAGACCATGGCACTAAGTGCCTCATCCAGTCTCTTCTTGAACACCTCCAGGGACGGTGCCTCCACCACCTCCCTGGGCAGCCCATTCCAGTGCCAGTCTCTCTCTCTGTGAAGAACTTCCTCCTAACATCTGGCCTAGACCTACCCCAGCACAACTTGAGACTGTGTCCCCTTGTTCTATTGCTGGTTGCCTGGGAGAAGAGACCACCCCCCACCTGGCTACAATGCCCCTTTAGGTAGTTGTAGACAGCAATGAGCTCTGCCCTGAGCCTCCTCTGCTGCAGGCTGCACGCCCCCAGCTCCCTCAGCCTCTCCTCATAGGGTTTGTGTTCCAGGCCCCTCTCCAGCTTTGTCGCAGAAGGGGCTGAGGTTCATTTTGGGGCACCTCCTGCTGAGTGCACCGTGGGGGGCTCGTTGCAGGAGTACAGCATCGTCATCGAGAAGCTGTCCGATGGCAAGTGGGTGCCCTTTGACGGAGACGACATCCAGCTGGAGTTCGTCCGCATCGATCCCTTCGTGCGCACCTTCCTGAAGAGGAATGGTAGGAGCCTCTCCCTGGGGGGGCTCGGGGACCCCAGTGCTGTTGGTGTGGTGAGACCTCACCGAGGGTCCCCTCTACCTGTCACCTCACCTGAACGCTGCTGTCTCCTGCTCAGGCGGTAAGTACAGTGTGAGATTCAAGCTGCCCGATGTCTACGGAGTGTTCCAGTTCAAAGTGGACTACAACCGGCTGGGCTACACACACCTCTACTCCTCCACCCAAGTGAGTGTAGTGGGGATCAGCCCCCCCGAGGGGACTGGTGCCTGGGCTGCAGGACCCACGGGACCACTCTCTGCCCTGGCAGGTGTCGGTGCGGCCCCTCCAGCACACGCAGTACGAGCGGTTCATCCCCTCAGCCTACCCCTACTACGCCGGTGCCTTCTCCATGATGGTTGGGCTCTTCTTGTTCAGCATCGTCTTCCTGCACATGAAGGAGAAGGAGAAGTCCGACTGAGCTCCCTCTGGGAGGAAGAGCCTTTTCCCTGGCCCCAGGCAGCGCTCAGGCCCCTCTGGTGAGGACTGGCAGGTGCCAGAGAGGCACTGGGTTTGCATCTGGGCTTTGTTTTCGCACATGGAGGCATTCACAGGAAAGAAGATGAAATCCTGGGGGGGAAGTGTGTTGCCAAAGCATCTTCAGCGCTGGAGCCATGACTCCTGTGGGGGTGTTCCTGGAGTTCACCGTGTTAGTCTCTCCCTGCTGTTGGAATGGTTTTGATTGGAGGTCTTCTCCCTTCCCAAAATAAAATCTGGTTCTTTTCACCATGGGTTGAAATAAGTGGATTCACCGTAGGGCTTTCTGTCACATCCCCAGAGCTGTGGGTGGCTTTTGAGGGACAAGTTCCCATTTCACCCTTGGCAGCTCCGGGGCTTCTGTGGGTGGGCTGTGAGAGAACAGCTGAATGGTGCCAAGCTGGAACACAGTGAAGGGCAAACTGGATTCTGGAGCATGCAGAGGGACTTAGGACACCCCAAAAAGTGAATCACAGAGGGGTCTGAGGTGTCCTCAAAGGCACACTGAGGAAGATGTAGCACCCCAAAAAGCCTTGCTGTGTCCTGGAAAACAAACAGGTGGGCTCAGGGATACCCCCAGTGCTCACCAAAGGCCTTGGAGCACCCCAAAGTGCACAAGAGAGGTCTGGGGAGAAACAAAGCTGTGAAATACAGTCTTAAGCGTGCAGGGACAAAGTGGAGAGGCTGAAGGGAACAGGGCGTGTGGCTTTTGGGTCACACTGGAGCAGTTTTGGGGTGCACTGGGCTGGTTTTGGGGCAGGACGATGGGGACAGGGCCCAGGGGTCCCTACTGGAGCACTGCGGGGTCAGAGGCGCCGGTGAGCGCAGAGGGGATGGGGACTTGGGGGGGGCTGCATTTGGGGGTCCCGCTCAGGGGCGCTGCCCTCCCCCGAGCGACGGCTCAGGCTCCGCCCACTGCCCGCAGGCCCCGCCCCACGCCGCTGCGCGAGCAGAGGACCGCCCCCTTCCCGCCCCAGCGGCTCTGATTGACGGCTGGGCCCGCGGGGCGGGAGCTTTGCGACGGCGGCGCTTGACGGCGGCGGCGGCGGCCCTTGGCGGCGGCGCTTGGCGGGGCCGGTGGCGGCGGCGGGGCGGCCATGCTGCTCACCGTGTTCTGTCTGCGCCGCGACCGCAGCGAGCTCACCTTCTCCCTGCAGGTGGATGCGGACTTCGAACTGCAAAACTTCCGCGCTCTCTGCGAGCTGGAGTCCGGTATCCCGGCGGCCGAGAGCCAGGTCAGGCCCTGCCCGCCTGCGGGCTCCCCCTGAGCACCAGGGCTGGGCCCGGTCCTTTCCTCCCGCTCCCCCGGGGTTGAGGTCCTCTGGGCTGGGAACGGCTGCATCCCTCCTTCAGCCCCCGGGGCCTCCGCCCCGCCGGCTCCCGGAGCTTGGGGGTTATTTCGGGTGGGGAGGTTCCCGTTCCGTCCCCGCTGCCGACCTGTTCCGTTCTGGGAAGCAACGCCTCCGTTTTGGCCTCGCAATCCTTCTCCTTCCCCGGGAGAGAGCTCCGGGTGCCTCCTGCCGCGGTGTCTGACCGGGGGGTCCTTGCGGCGTGGAGCTGAAAGGCAGAGGAGCTGCGGGGTTTGCTGGGCGCTTTGGTGTTAAATGGGAGAGGGTCTGGAGCCAGAGGAGTGGGGGTCAGGGCGGGGGGAGGTCGCGCCCTGTGCTCTCCTCTCAGCCCAGGGAACGAGGCAGAGCCGTCGGAGAAAGGCTTTAGTTACCCTCTCGGGTTGCTGCCCGTGCCTGGGGCGGAAAAGGCAGACTGAGGTTTTCCCCCTCGCTTTTTCTGCCCGGGCATGAGGCCCCAGTGTGGCACCACCACCTCCTTCCCCCCGCAGGGACCCTCTGCAGCCGCAGTTCGGGGGTGGCTGCCGTCCGTCCGTCCGTCCGGGCTGTACTGGCTGTCTGGGGTTCAGCCAGGCTCCCCTCCTTTGGCGTCCTCCCCCCGTGTGTGCCCGTGGCAGCGCGGTGCGGGACGGGCCCACGCCAGCTCCTTTTTCTGGCCGCAGCTGGCAGAGTTAACCCCGGGATCACAGCACCAGCCCTCGGGATCGCCGAGCCCGACCTGTAACCCTGCTCCACAAGGTTCACCTTAACCCACATCCCTGAGCGCCGCGTCCCAGCGACCCTCAAACGCATCCAGGGCTGGTGACTCCACCACCAACCTGGGCATTTGTTTTCTTGCTTCCCCAACCTCAGTTATTGGGGTGTTTTTTCCAGGCGAGCAGCTGTTAGTCAGCACTGGGAGAACAGCTGAACCAGCAGCCCTTGAGTGTGTTCTCTCACTGAGCAGGTTCCCCATGCTTCCCCCGTGGCTTTTTGCTTGCTCCCTGCCTTTGGTGAGCCTTTTATTTTGGGTTAGGTTTGAGGGGGAAGTGGTCTCCAAAGAAGGGGGAGAAAATCTAGGTGAGGAGGATTTTCCTTTGGGGGAAAGCTCTTCATTTTTGGCCAGCAGAAAGGGAGAAACCACCTCCTAGCTGTTCCTACCTGGAGCTCTCCAGACGACTCCCAGTGTGTGGCTGGTAATGGGGACAGCCTCAGCCTGTGGGACTCTGCCTGGTGTCTTAGATACTTCCAGGAGCGTGGAGCATAAACCCCTCACCACCAGCTTTGTCCCTTTTGTGTCATGCAACCTGCCAGCTCTGGGTCTATTCTAGGATCATGAGGGGTCACAGGCTTCCCAGCTTACATTTTCTGGGAGCTCCTTTCCTTTGCACTTAGAGTTTTGTGATGCCTCAGCAGCGGGTGGCAGGGATCAGCGCTGTGCTTCTCGTAGCCACCTCTGCTTCCCTTCTGCTCACCCATCTGCCGTTTCAGCAGTGTTTTGCTTCAGCTCTAAGCTTGAGGAGAGGAGGTTGAGGCTGGAGATCGGGGGAAATTCTTTAGAGTGAGGGTGGGGAGACATTGGCACAGGTTGCCCAGGAAGGTTGTGGCTGCCTCACCCTGGAGGTGTTCAGTGCTAGGTTGGATGAGGCCTTGAGCAAGCTGGGCTGGAGGGAGGTGTCTCTGCCTATGGCAGGGGGTTTGGAACTGGATGATCTTTGAGGTCTCTCCCAACCCATTCTCTGAATCTCTTTCTGTGGTTTCTAGCTCTGTATCTATTATTTCTTCTTCACTGTTTCTGCCCAGTGTTCGTGAAGCATTTTGAGGACCTTCAATCATGGAATGGTTTGGGTTGGGAAGGACCTTCAAAGGTCATCCAGTCCAACCTTCTCTGCGGTCAGCAGGGACATTCTCAACCAGATTAGGTTGCCCAGAGCCCTGTCGAGCCTCACCTTGAATATCTTCAAGGGTGGGAAATGGCCAATGGGTAGAAAGTCCTAAAACTCCAAGTTGTCAGGGAAGCAGCTTGTGTAGAAGGATCCTGTGTGCCTAAACCACCCTCCTTAAACAGGCTGTGTCACACTGACCAGACTGGGTGGTTTACAGCTGGTTTTCCATGCCCAGGGTGTGCATTGCATTAGAAGTGCCAATGGTGGCACAGAAAAGAGGATGAATGTAGTGGGAAGGGCTGAGCAGGGCGGAGGGAACCACAGCTGTGTGTGGAGGATCCACCCTGAGCTCCTTCTCTGCAGCTGGAACATGTCCAGAGAAGGGCAGCAAGGCTGGGGAGGGGCCTGGAGCACAGCCCTGTGAGGAGAGGCTGAGGGAGCTGGGGGGGTGCAGCCTGCAGCAGAGGAGGCTCAGGGCAGAGCTCATTGCTGCCTGCAGCTGCCTGCAGGGAGGCTGTAGCCAGGTGGGGTTGGGCTCTGCTGCCAGGCAGCCAGCAACAGAAGAAGGGGCCCCAGGCTGAAGCTGTGTCAGGGCAGGTTGAGGCTGGATGTTGTTAGGAAGTTGTTGTCAGAGAGAGTGATTGGCACTGGAATGGGCTGCCCAGGGAGGTGGTGGAGTCTGTGTGGCTGGAGGTGTTTAAAAGGAGGCTGCATGAGGCACTTAGTGCCATGGTGTAGTTGACTGGCTAGGGCTGGGTGCTAGGTTGGGCTGGGTGATCTTGGAGGTCTCTTCCAACCTGGTTGATTCCATGATTCATCCCACGTGCTGCAGTTTGGGGTGCTGGCAGAGCAGGGGACTCCAGGTTTCTGAGGGGTGGCTGCAGTCGGAGGGCAAGGAGGGTGGTGTGAGATAAGAGGGACTGGCAGGCTGTAGAGATAAGAGGAGCTGGGTGTGGAGAGCCGAAATCGTTGGGCTCGCTGCAGTGTCCTCCAGGCATCAAGGCAGTGGCTTGTCTGGAGAGGGGCTGGGGAGGCTCTTGCCAGAGCCATGCTCTGGCAGCACTGCTCTTTCCTTTGTTTTCCTTTTTGTGTTTTGTGTCTCCTGTCCTTGTCCACTCAAAGGAAGATTTCAGAGGTGCTGGGTTCCTGGGCTGCTCTGGGCTGCCTGGTGCTCTTCATTGAGGTTCCTTGCTCCATAAGGTGTTTGTGCCCTGTGACACTGTGCAAAATCCAACTGTTGTGTGTTATCAGCACCCTTATCATCAGAACCCCAGGCTGGTGAGGGTTGGAAAGGACCTCTGGAGATCATCCAGTCCGATCTCCCTTCTAGAGCAAGGCACCCACAGCAGCTTGCCCAGGAGCACAATGGCCAGGTGGGGTTGTAGTTGGAAGCTCTTCAGACAAGGAGACTCCACAGCCTCTCTGGGCAGCCTGCTCCAGGCCTCCAGCACCTTCACACCAAGGAAGTTATTCCTGTTTAGGTGGAACCTCCTGGGTTCCAGTTTGTGCCCCTTGTGCTGTCCCTGGGCACCACTGACAAGAGCCTGGCCCCAGTCTCTTGCTCCCCACAGGTCCTTCAGCTCTTGCTGAGTGTCGATTAGATCCTTTCTGGGGCTGCTCTTCTCCAGGCTTAGCAGCCCCAGGTCACCTCCAGGGGTGTCTCTGTCCAATACCTGTCGAGCCAACAGAAACATGCTCCAAGGCAGATAAGCAGGAGGCAGCAGAATGGGCTCAGCTGTCTGCCCAGCAGAGCTGCCTGGCTCAGAAGCACCTTGAGCCGGATGCTGTGGACGCAGAGCCAGTGCCTGGCACTTAATTCATTGTCTGAGTGTTAAGGCTCAAAGCTCATAAATTCAATCCCAGCAAGATGACAGAGGCAGAACCTCCCTTAAACTGATTAAGTTGTCTCTGGCAGAGTGGCCGTGCAGGGACAGTGCCATTTAAGAGGTGTACGTGCAGCAGCAGCGTGATTGCTCTGCGGGCAGCAGTGCTCCTGAGCCAGGCCGTGCCTGGTAACGTGAGAGGATGCTCAGGGACTCTTCCCATCACGAGCTAACCTTAATTACTCCACTGATGTCTTGCAAACCCTCAGAGCAGAGGTTGCCTGCCTTAATATAGCTTCTGTTTGCTTTGGAAGGGACCCAGGCTGGTGCAATAGTGCTGAGGCTGGGAAGGGCGTTGTTAAGGAGAAGGTAGGAAGCTGCTGCTTGTTTCTAGTCTGAGTTTCCCTGCTTCTGATGGCTCTGGCTGCTCGTGTGTGTGGCTCTTGCTGGGTTGGCTTTCTCTGTCTTGTCTGATTTTGCTGCTGCTGGATCTCTGCTGCTGGAATGCCTCAGTGAGAGTCTGGTGCATTTCCGAGCTCCTGGAGTAAAGCAGCAGAAGTCTGCAGGGTCTTTCGGGTCTTAGCTGGCCTCAGGTTGTGCCAGGGAAGGATTAGGTTGGACATTAGAAGAAGCATCTTTGCTGGAAGGGTTCTCAAAGACTGAAACAGGCTGCCCAGGGAGGTGGTTGGATCTCTGTCCATGGAGCTGTTTGAAAGATGTGAGATCTGAGCAAAGCTCAGCAAGAGCTGAAGGACCTGTGCGGGGCCAGACTCTTGTCAGTGGTGCCCAGGGACAGGGGGCACAACGTGGAACCCAGGAGGTTCCACCTGAACAGGAGGAGAAACTTCCTTGGTGTGAGGGTGCTGGAGGCCTGGAGCAGGCTGCCCAGAGAGGCTGTGCAGTCTCCTTGTCTGGAGAGCTTCCAACCACAACCCCACCTGGCCATTGTGCTCCTGGGCAAGCTGCTGTGGGTGCCTTGCTCTAGCCGGAAGATTGAACTGGATGATCTCCAGAGGTCCTTTCCAACCCTCACCAGCCTGGGGTGGATGTGCTTTAGCTTCAGACTTGGTAGAGTGACAGGTTGGTTGGACTTGAGGACCTTTTAGATCTATTCCAACTGAAATGATTCTGTGATTCAGATCTGTAGTAATTGAGACGTTTTGGCTCCTTCCAGGACCTGCCACCTGTGATAGCATCAGGCAGAGCTGTAGAACATCCACACAAGGACTGCAGGAGCTTCTCCCACGCAGCTCTGCCAGTCCCAACCTGCAGCAAACCTGTTGTGGCTGAACCAGCCCTTTCCAGACCCAGAGAGATGTGGGTCCTGCTCAGCAAGGTGCTAAACCTGAAATCTGATCCTAGGCCTGGGGAGCTCAGGCCAAGTTCTCTTGGTTTGGGCTCCTGCCAGGAGCAGGAGGCTGGGGAACTGATCTGCCCTGTCTGGTTGTGCTGTGATGAAGGCACGGGGGCCTTAGTGCTGAGCAGACAGACAGCATTTCTGGGAGCTGTTGTTCCTGTACAACACATCCTGATCTCATTGTTCCTGTGATTTAGGGCAGCTGGAGGTCGTACAGGTCTGATGGGACTAGACATGAGTCCGTGGTTGTTGGCACTTTTCACCTCAGGATGATTTTGTGTTTGATCTCTGGGCCCTTTGCCAAGTCAGGTTGCTGTCCTGGGGGGTGATGTGTCTTTGTGTTTTGCTGTCAAGAGCAGTTAATTCCCCACCGTGGCTGACAGCAGTCTCAGCAGTGCTGTCTCTGGGTGCTAGGTCTGGACAGAGTTACCTCATGAAGTGCAGCAGGAGCCACTGAGGTCCCTGTGAAATTGGCTGTTCTGGGGACCCTGCTGTGGGGATGGCAGAGGGGCTGGACTGGGGCATTCTGGACAGAGGGTGGGGAGACACTGGAACAAGCTGCCCACGGAGGCTGTGGCTGCCCCTTCCCTGGGCACCTTCAAGGCCAGGTTGGATGAGGCCTTGAGCAACTTGGGCTAGTGGGAGGTGTCTTACCCAATGCAGGGGGGTTGGAACTGGATGATCTTTGGGGTCCCTTCCAACCCAACCCATTCTATGGATCTATCCCTCTGTGGACCTGCCTTGGGGCAGATGATGCTGTCCAGGACTTGTGTAATCGTAGAGGCTGGGCTTGGGGTATGTGTGGCAAAGAGCACTGATGCAAGGCTTGCTTCCCATTAATCATCCCAGCCTCGAATCCAGAGAGGCCAACCCTTCTCTGAGACCAGTGCTGGGTGTCAGTAAGAGCAGCTCTGTGTCACTGCCCAACCACTTCTGCACTGAGGTCTTGCTGTGCCTGAGGTAGAGGTGCCTGTGGGCAGGTTGGAGGGTAGGAGAGCCCTGCAGAGGGACCTGTCTGGGCTGGATGGGCGGGCAGAGGACCTTGTTCAATCTCATCCTCTCATGGGAGGCAAGTGCAGGGTTCTACACTTTGGCCACAACAACCCCAAGCAGCACTGCAGGCTGGGGCCAGAGTGGCTGAGAGCAGCCAGGCAGAGAGAGAGCTGGGGGTGCTGGCAGAGAGGAGCTGAAGAGGAGGCAGCAGTGCCCAGGTGGGCAGCAGAGCCAATGGCATCCTGGGCTGGCTCAGGAGCAGTGTGGGCAGCAGGACAAGGGAGGTTCTTGTGCCCCTGTGCTCAGCACTGCTCAGGCCACCCCTTGGGTGCTGTGTCCAGTTCTGGGCTCCTCAGTTCAAGAGAGATGCTGAGGTGCTGGAAGGTGTTGAGAGAAGGGCAGCAAGGCTGGGGAGGGGCCTGGAGCAGAGCCCTGTGAGGAGAGGCTGAGGGAGCTGGGGGGGTGCAGCCTGCAGCAGAGGAGGCTCAGGGCAGAGCTCATTGCTGTCTGCAGCTGCCTGCAGGGAGGCTGTAGCCAGGTGGGGTTGGGCTCTGCTGCCAGGCAGCCAGGGACAGAAGAAGGGGCCCCAGGCTGAAGCTGTGGCAGGGCAGGTTGAGGCTGGATGTTGTTAGGAAGTTGTTGTCAGAGAGAGTGATTGGCACTGGAATGGGCTGCCCAGGGAGGTGGTGGAGTCTGTGTGGCTGGAGGTGTTGCAGCCAAGGCTGGCTGGGGCACTGAGTGCCATGGTCTGGTTGGTTGGGCAGGGCTGGGTGCTAGGTTGTGCTGGCTGAGCTTGGAGCTCTCTGCCAACCTGCCTGATTCTCTGATTCAGCTCTGGCACTAGAGGAGGATCCAGAGCATTTCCTGGAGCATTCCCCTGAAGGAAGTGAAGAGAAGCAGCAGCAGCAGCAGGATGTTACCTGCTCCTGGTGTCCTCACTGCACTCTCTCTACCAACAGATCGTCTATGCTGAGCGGCCTCTGACCGACAACAACAGATCCTTGGCCTCCTATGGCTTGAAGGATGGGGATGTGGTGATTCTGAGACAGAAGGAGGCTGTGGAGCCACGACCTGCTGTGCGATTCCCAGGTGAGAGAGGATCTGTGCTGCCTTCTGCTGGGGTGGGCAGAGATCTCCCTCCATGCTGATCAGACACCGACTGCAGCCCTGCCAGGGAACAGGGTGGCTGGGGGTGGGTTAGAGGGCTGCCAGACCTGGCTGAAGGGATTCATGTGGAGTGTGGGCTTTATCCTAAACAACCAGATGCTGTCATAAAAAATCTGGGTTTGGGGAAAAGCAGAGGCAGGGAGGCAGGTAACAGGCAGGGAGCAGAGATGCTCTGTGTGAGCTTTCACACTGGTTCCCTTCTTGCTCGCTGCAGTGGTG
The DNA here is from genome assembly GCF_015220805.1 of Pogoniulus pusillus. Taxonomy (NCBI): domain Eukaryota; kingdom Metazoa; phylum Chordata; class Aves; order Piciformes; family Lybiidae; genus Pogoniulus; species Pogoniulus pusillus. Next base: position 1,836,447 of record NC_087299.1, read on the forward strand.
CAGGAACAAGCAACAAGGGAGGCGATCCTGCACCTCTGCTCTGCCCTCCCGAGGCCCCTGAGCCCAGTTCTGGTGCCACCAGTACAGGAGGAACATGGAACTACTGGAACAAGTCCGAAGGAGGGCCATGAAGAGGCTGAAAAACCTCTGTGAGGACAGGCTGAGAGAGTTTGGGCTGGAGAAAAGAAGGCTTGAGGGAGGTCTTAAAGCAGCTTTCCCATACTTGAAGGGGCTCCAGGAGAGCTGGGGAGGGACTTTGGTAAGGGCTGGGAGTGCCAGGATGAGGGACAATGGCTGTGAGCTGGGAGAGGGGAGGCTGAGACTGGAGATGAGGAAGGAATTCTTGAGAGTGAAGGGAGACACTGGCACAGGTTGCCCAGGGAAGTAGCTGCCCCCTGCCTGGAGGTGTTCAAGGCCAGGTTGGATGAGACCTGGAGCAACCTGGGCTAGTGGGAGGTGTCCCTGCCCATGGCAGGGGGATTGGATCTGGATGATCTTTGAGGTCCCTTCCAACCTAAACCATTCTATGAGCCATTCTTAGATCCATATCTCTGCAGCCCAGAAATGTTAAAAGGCTTTTCAGATCTGCACTCAGATCCAGACCTGTGACCAATACCCAGAGGAGCTGCCTCTGAGCAAACTGAGTCATGTAACCATGTGCACATGTGGAAGGCTCCTCTGATAGCATCTGAGCAGAGCCCTGCTCCTCTCTTCTCCCTTCAGCAGCCATTCCTGGCAGATCTCTGCCATAAAATATCACAGAATCCCAGACTGGCTCAGGTTGGAAGGGACCTTGGAGATCATCTACCCCAGCCCCTCTGCAATGGGCAGGGACACCTCTCAACTAGCTCAGGTTGCTCAAGGCTTCATCCAACCTGGCCTTGAACACCTCCAGGCAGGAGGCATCCACAGCCTCCCTGGGCAGCCTGTGCCAGACTCTCACCACCCTCCTACTGAAGAGCTTCTTCCTCAGCTCCACTCTAACCCTGCTCTGCCTCAGCTCCAAACCATTGCCCTTGGCCTGCCTCCAGACCCCCTCAGCACAAGTCCCTCTGCAGCCTTCCTGCAGGATCCCTTCAGGCACTGGCAGCAGCTCTGAGGTGCCCCTGGAGCCTTCTCCTCTGCAGGCTGCACCCCCCCAGCTCCCTCAGCCTGTGCTCACAGCAGAGCTGCTCCAGCCCTGCCATCGCCTCTGTGGCCTCCTCTGGCCTCACTCCACAGCTCTGTGGGGGCAGCAGCACTGGAGGCAGGATTTGAGGTAGGCTATTCAAGAGAAGTGCTGCTGTCTGCAAAGGGTTTGGGAGCATTGCTTGAGGTGTCCATCTCTGTGCTTCAGCTGCAGGATGGGTACCTGCAGTGCAGCTCTGCACAAATGATTCCTGTGCCTCTTTTTGCCTCCCCTGCTTTCTTTGCATCAGAGAGGTTCAGAAGCTCCTCAGCCACACAGGGCTTAGCTTTGCCATCCCTGCCCGTGGCATTAGCACTTGTGGAGCTGGAAATACTCAGTCTGTGATGCATTAAGTGCGTTACAGGAGATCAAGAACTGGGCCAGATCAGAGGCTGAAGCAGTTACATAAATAGGCTCTAGCACTGCTAACCCAGTGACCTGCCACCGGCTGCTGCTGCTGCCAGAGTGCAGCTGCTGTGTCCCTCTGTGCCCAGCAGCACCCACAGCTCCTGTGTCCCTCTGCCCAGCAGCACCCACAGCTCCTGTGTCCCTCTGTGCCCAGCAGCACCCACAGCTCCTGTGTCCCTCCGTGCCCAGGCAGCACCCACAGCTCCTCTGTCCCTCCGTGCCCAGGCAGCACCCACAGCTCCTGTGTCCCTCTGCCCAGCAGCACCCACAGCTCCTGTGTCCCTCCGTGCCCAGGCAGCACCCACAGCTCCTGTGTCCCTCCGTGCCCAGGCAGCACCCACAGCTCCTGTGTCCCTCTGCCCAGCAGCACCCACAGCTCCTGTGTCCCTCTGTGCCCGGGCAGCACCCACAGCTCCTGTGTCCCTCTGTGCCCAGGCAGCACTCACAGCTCCTGTGTCCCTCTGCCCAGCAGCACCCACAGCTCCTGTGTCCCTCTGTGCCCGGGCAGCACCCACAGCTCCTGTGTCCCTCTGTGCCCAGGCAGCACTCACAGCTCCTGTGTCCCTCTGTGCCCAGCAGCACTCACAGCTCCTGTGTCACTCTGTGCCCAGCAGCACTCACAGCTCCTGTGTCCCTCTGTGCCCAGCAGCACCCACAGCTCCTGTGTCCCTCCGTGCCCAGGCAGCACCCACAGCTCCTGTGTCCCTCCGTGCCCAGGCAGCACCCACAGCTCCTGTGTCCCTCCGTGCCCAGGCAGCACCCACAGCTCCTGTGTCCCTCCATGCCCAGCAGCACTCACAGCTCCTGTGTCCCTCTGTGCCCAGGCAGCACTCACAGCTCCTGTGTCCCTCTGTGCCCAGCAGCACTCACAGCTCCTGTGTCCCTCCGTGCCTGGGCAGCACTCACAGCTCCTGTGCCCCTCTGTGCCCAGGCAGCACTCACAGCTCCTGTGTCCCTCCGTGCCTGGGCAGCACCCACAGCTCCTGTGTCCCTCTGCCCAGCAGCACCCACAGCTCCTGTGTCCCTCCGTGCCTGGGCAGCACCCACAGCTCCTGTGTCCCTCTGTGCCCAGCAGCACTCACAGCTCCTGTGTCCCTCTGTGCCCAGCAGCACTCACAGCTCCTGTGTCCCTCTGTGCCCAGCAGCACTCACAGCTCCTGTGCCCCTCTGTGCCCAGCAGCACCCACAGCTCCTGTGTCCCTCTGTGCCCAGCAGCACTCACAGCTCCTGTGCCCCTCTGTGCCCAGCAGCACCCACAGCTCCTGTGTCCCTCTGTGCCCAGCAGCACTCACAGCTCCTGTGTCCCTCTGTGCCCAGCAGCACCCACAGCTCCTGTGTCCCTCCGTGCCCAGGCAGCACCCACAGCTCCTGTGTCCCTCCGTGCCCAGGCAGCACCCACAGCTCCTGTGTCCCTCCGCGCCCAGGCAGCACCCACAGCTCCTGTGTCCCTCCGTGCCCAGGCAGCACCCACAGCTCCTGTGTCCCTCTGCGCCCAGGCAGCACCCACAGCTCCTGTGTCCCTCTGCACCCAGGCAGCACCCACAGCTCCTGTGTCCCTCTGCACCCAGGCAGCACCCACAGCTCCTGTGTCCCTCTGCCCAGCAGCACCCACAGCTCCTGTGTCCCTCTGTGCCCAGCAGCACTCACAGCTCCTGTGTCCCTCTGTGCCCAGCAGCACTCACAGCTCCTGTGTCCCTCTGTGCCCAGCAGCACCCACAGCTCCTGTGTCCCTCTGTGCCCAGCAGCACTCACAGCTCCTGTGTCCCTCTGCACCCAGGCAGCACCCACAGCTCCTGTGTCCCTCTGCACCCAGGCAGCACCCACAGCTCCTGTGTCCCTCCGTGCCCAGGCAGCACCCACAGCTCCTGTGTCCCTCTGCACCCAGGCAGCACCCACAGCTCCTGTGTCCCTCCGTGCCCAGGCAGCACCCACAGCTCCTGTGTCCCTCTGCACCCAGGCAGCACCCACAGCTCCTGTGTCCCTCCATGCCCAGGCAGCACTCACAGCTCCTGTGTCCCTCTGTGCCCAGGCAGCACTCACAGCTCCTGTGCCCCTCCATGCCCAGCAGCACTCACAGCTCCTGTGTCCCTCTGTGCCCAGGCAGCACTCACAGCTCCTGTGTCCCTCCGTGCCCAGCAGCACCCACAGCTCCTGTCTCCCTCTGTGCCCAGGCAGCACTCACAGCTCCTGTGCCCCTCCATGCCCAGCAGCACTCACAGCTCCTGTGCCCCTCCATGCCCAGCAGCACTCACAGCTCCTGTGTCCCTCTGTGCCCAGGCAGCACTCACAGCTCCTGTGCCCCTCTGTGCCCAGGCAGCACTCACAGCTCCTGTGTCCCTCTGTGCCCAGCAGCACTCACAGCTCCTGTGTCCCTCTGTGCCCAGGCAGCACTCACAGCTCCTGTGCCCCTCTGTGCCCAGCAGCACTCACAGCTCCTGTGCCCCTCTGTGCCCAGGCAGCACCCACAGCTCCTGTGTCCCTCCGTGCCTGGGCAGCACTCACAGCTCCTGTGCCCCTCTGTGCCCAGGCAGCACTCACAGCTCCTGTGTCCCTCCGTGCCTGGGCAGCACCCACAGCTCCTGTGCCCCTCTGTGCCCAGCAGCACCCACAGCTCCTGTGTCCCTCTGTGCCCAGCAGCACCCACAGCTCCTGTGTCCCTCTGTGCCCAGCAGCACCCACAGCTCCTGTGTCCCTCTGTGCCCAGGCAGCACTCACAGCTCCTGTGTCCCTCTGTGCCCAGCAGCACTCACAGCTCCTGTGTCCCTCTGTGCCCGGGCTGCACTCACAGCTCCTGTGTCCCTCCATGCCCAGCAGCACTCACAGCTCCTGTGTCCCTCTGTGCCCGGGCAGCACTCACAGCTCCTGTGTCGCTCCATGCCCAGCAGCACTCACAGCTCCTGTGTCCCTCTGTGCCCGGCAGCACTCACAGCTCCTGTGTCCCTCTGTGCCCAGGCAGCACTCACAGCTCCTGTTTCCCTCTGTGCCCAGGCAGCACTCACAGCTCCTGTGTCCCTCTGTGCCCAGCAGCACTCACAGCTCCTGTGTCCCTCTGTGCCCAGGCAGCACTCACAGCTCCTGTGCCCCTCTGTGCCCAGGCAGCACTCACAGCTCCTGTGTCCCTCCGTGCCCGGGCAGCACTCACAGCTCCTGTGTCCCTCTGTGCCCAGCAGCACTCACAGCTCCTGTGTCCCTCCGTGCCCGGGCAGCACTCACAGCTCCTGTGTCCCTCCGTGTCTGGGCAGCACCCACAGCTCCTGTGTCCCTCTGTGCCCAGCAGCACTCACAGCTCCTGTGTCCCTCTGTGCCCAGGCAGCACTCACAGCTCCTGTGTCCCTCTGTGCCCAGGCAGCACTCACAGCTCCTGTGCCCCTCTGTGCCCAGGCAGCACTCACAGCTCCTGTGTCCCTCCGTGCCCAGGCAGCACTCACAGCTCCTGTGTCCCTCTGTGCCCAGGCAGCACTCACAGCTCCTGTGTCCCTCCATGCCCAGCAGCACTCACAGCTCCTGTGTCTCTCCAGGTCTGCCCAGGATAGACTTCAGCAGCATCGCGGTCCCGGGCACCTCTGCGCCGGGGGTGCCGCAGGGGCTGAGCAACCCTGTGCTGCTGCGGGAGATGCTGCTGGCCAACCCCCACGAGCTGTCCCTGCTCAAGGAGCGCAACCCGCCCCTGGCAGAGGCCTTGCTCAGCGGGGACCTGGGTAAGTGTGGGGCTTTTGGTCGGGGGGAGCTGGGGTTTGGGGTCTGCTTGAGTTCACTTCTGGCAAAGGTGAACTGGAGAGCAGCCAGGCAGAGAGGTGCCTGGGGGTGCTGGTTGGCAGCCAGCTGAACATGGGCCATTGGTGTGCCCAGAGCCAGTGGCATCCTGGGCTGGCTCAGCAGCAGTGTGGGCAGCAGGACAAGGGAGGTTCTTGTGCCCCTGTGCTCAGCACTGCTCAGGCCACCCCTGGAGTGCTGTGTCCAGTTCTGGGCTCCTCCATTGCAGAGAGCTGTTGAGGTGCTGGAAGGTGCCCAGAGCAGGGCAGCAAGGCTGGGGAGGGGCCTGGAGGACAGCCCTGTGAGGAGAGGCTGAGGGAGCTGGGGGTATGCAGGCTGCAGCAGAGGAGGCTCAGGGCAGAGCTCATTGCTGTCTGCAGCTGCCTGCAGGGAGGCTGTAGCCAGGTGGAGTTGGGCTCTGCTGCCAGGCAGCCAGCACCAGAACAAGGGGATAGAGCCTCAAGCTGTGGCAGGGCAGGTTGAGGCTGGATGTTGTTAGGAAGTTGTTGTCAGAGAGAGTGATTGGCACTGGAATGGGCTGCCCAGGGAGGTGGTGGAGTCCCCATCCCTGGAGGTGTTTAAAAGGAGGCTGCATGAGGCACTTAGTGCCATGGGTTAGTGAATTAGAAGGGTTAGGTGATAGAGTGGACTTGATGATCTCAGAAGTCTCTTCCAGCCTGGTTAATTCTGTGATTCTGTGACAAGGCAGCCCCAGATTTGTAACTCTCTGGGATGTTGGCTGCCAGATCCTGGATGGTGGCCAGCAAATGGAGAGAGGTGATTCTGCCACCCTGCTGTGCTCTGGTGAGATCTCAGCTTGAGTGCTGTGACCAGTTCTGGGACCCCCAATGCATGAAGAACATGAACCTGTTGGAGTGGATCCAGAGTGAGCCACAAAGATGATCAGAGGACTTGGAGCACCTCTGCTGTGAAGATGGGCTGAGGCAGCTGGGGCTATTGACCCTGGAGAAGAGAAAGCTCTGGGAGACCTTAGAGCAGCCTTCCAGTACCTGAAGTGGGCTGCAGGAGAGCTGGGGACAAGGGCTGGGAGTGACAAGATGAGGGACAATGGCTTTGAGCTGGAGCAGGATGGGTTTAGGTTGGACATCAAGCAGAAATTCTGCACAGTGAGGGTGGTAGAACACTGCAACAGGTTGCCCTGGGAGGTAGTTGAAGCCCCATCCCTGGAGATGTTAAAGGCCAAACTTGATGAGGCTCTGATGTAGTTGGAGATGCTCCTGCTCACTGCAGGGGGGTTGGACCAGATGACCTTTAGAGATTCCTTCCAGCCTGATGCACTCTGTGACTCCATGAAACAACTCTGTCCACGATGGTTAGGTGCTGTGGAAGTGGATGTCAGAAAGGAGGAGGAGCAAGCAAATCCTGTCCTTAGGGAGCTTTTTCAGTAGGAGCAGTCATGAGAGGTGTCAGGTTTTGTTAACCTTGAAGGTGTTCACCTGTTCAGGGCACAGCGTCCTTCACTTGGCACAGGTGAGGAGCTGGTGCTGGTCCCTTATTCTTGCTGTGGGGAGAGCTTTGGGTGCCACTGTCCTGTCAGCACAAAGACAGGTTGGTGTTTGGGCATCAGCAGATGTGCTGCTATACCTCTGCCAGATGTTTGGCTGGAAATGTTGCTGGGCTTGGGGCAAGGAAAGAAGAGAAAGAGCTTTGAGCAGGAGATTTTTTTCCCCACCATCAGGGTTACATCCTGGTGATTTCTTTTTGTCAAGGGCATCTGGAAAGGAACTTGATTGGATCTTGTCAGCCTCTTTCATTTCTAAATCTGACTTGAGCTCACATCCAGAGTTCAAGAGGTGTCCTTTGTGCTCTCAAGCTTCTCACCACGGCTGTGTCTGTAGTGCAGGAGTTTTTCCCTGTCACCCTGAGATGTGCTGCTCTTGGCACAGAAAAGAAGAGGTTAAGCCCAAGACACCCAACACTGTCTCCCCTGCTGCTCTGCTCTGTCTTGTGCACAATAAACCTGGAGCCAGCTGCACGTTTTCAGTCCCAAATGGCTGCAGTAGGCTGTCAGAAGGAAGAGGTTAGATCTGGTTATGTTCTCATCATGCTGTGCTGCTACTGTCTCTGCCTGGGCACAGATCCAGGCTCAGCTCTGGCTCCACACACAGATATGTGCCACATGGCTGCTGGATGCAGCACAAGCACTTCAGAGGGCACCTGCTCTCCAGAACCCTCACTTAAAAAGCAAAACAGTCAGAACACAGCCAGTGCTGACCTGGACATGTGCAACCTTGGAGCTGGGGAGGTGATTCGTGGCAGCTGCATTTCTGGAACCAAACCTCAACCACCTTCTGTGTTTGCAAAGCTTCCTTCATTGCCAAGTCCTTTGGGAACTGTGTGGCATCACATCCAGGCTGGAAAAATTAGAGAGCATCCAAAAAGTGGAGATCTAAAAGCTGTGTCCTTCACATGTGCAGCAGATGCTCCACCTAAGACCTCTGTTGATTTCAGCAGTAGGCACTCTGCTCCAGGGGTTGTAGTGTCTGTGTGGCTTGGGTGTAAGGTGAGTTTTGCTGTTGGCTTTTTGGTGTCTCCTCAGTTTGGGTTTGCTCTGTGCTGCAGCTGCAGGAGGATGTTTTACCAGAGGGTGCTGAGGGCAAAGCTGTTCACAATCACAGAAGGGTAGGAGTTGGAAGAGGCCTCCAGAGATGGAGACCAACTCCCCTGCAAAGCAGGACCACCTAGAGCAGGTCACATAGGAGTGCATCCAGATGGGTCTTGAAAAGCTCCAGAGCAGGCTCCACAACCTCTCTGGGCAGCCTGCCACAGGGCTTCAGCACCCTCACAGTAAGGGAGTTCCTCTCTTGCTGAGGTGGGATCCCCTGTGATTGAGTTGCCATCCATTGCTTCTGTCCTGTCTCTGGGTATCCCTGCAGGGCCTGGCTGCATCCTCCTGACAGCCACCCCCAGACATTTGTAGACATTGAGCAGATCTCCTCTCAGGCTCAACAGCCCCAGGGCTCTCAGCCTTTCCTCCTCACACAGGTGCTCCAGTCCCTTCATCAGCCTCGTTGTGGAACTCTCCAGCAGTTCCCTGCCCTTCTTGATCTGGGGAGCCCAGCACTGTACACAGTACTGCAGATGCTGTTCTTGTGGCTGAGTCACCTTCCTGAGAGCCCTCAAGTCTTGCTTCTCTCTGAAGCTGTTTCAGAACAGACCTCATTTGGGTTGTGCAAGTCCCAGGATCCTGATTGCTGCTTCAGCTCTCATTTATCTGCTGCTTTTTGCAGCTGGTTTTGTGTTAGGAGAATGAATTCTTGGTTTAAATACTGCTGTCTTTGTGTTCTCCCCATGTCAAAATGCACCTGCACAGAAACTGGACAGAGTTTGAGTAGCAGGCACAAGGAGAAAGCTTTGTCCATTTGCTTCTCATCTCAATGGGTCCCCGAATTTACCACCAGTCCTTTAAGGTCCATCCAGAGGGAGCCTTTTGAGCCTAGCCCTGAGTGCATGCTGGCATAAAAGGAAGTGTTTGCTGTGCCAGAACTCAACTTGTAAGAGTCATTTCCAGTAAAAGCATTTTTCTGTCTCCTCCTCACTGCAGAGAAATTCACCAGGGTGTTGCTGGAGCAGCAGCAGGACCGAGCCCGGCGGGAGCAGGAGAGGATCCGACTCTACTCAGCTGACCCTTTTGACCTCGAGGCACAGGCCAAGATAGAGGAAGACATAAGGTAGCAAACCAGAGCTGTCTGCAGGCTTGGGAGCTCTTTGTCATGGTTTTTCTGCATGGTGCTTCCATCTGTGGTGCTTTTTCCTTAGGGGTATCAAAGAGTGTGCTTGGATCCTGCCTTAAAGCACTGCCCTGGAAGCATCTAGAGCCACCTCTGAGTGTGGGAAGGTTGGGATTCTGGGGCTGATCAGACAGCTGGGGACAGGCTTTTGACTTCTGAGCAGGGCCTGTTGTGACAGGCCAAGGGGTGATGGCTTGAAACTAAAAGAAGGAGATTCAGACTGGAGAGAAAACATAAATGTTTGACCCTGAGGGTGGTGAGAGGTTGCCCACAGAGTTAGAGCTGTCCCATTCCTGGAGCCATTGCAGATGAGGTTCCCTGGGGCTCAGAGCAACCTGCTCTGGTTGCAGATGTCCCTGTTGAGTGCAGGGGGTTGGACTAGGTGGCCCTTAAAGGTCCCTTCCCACCCAGAGCAGTCTGAGATTCTGTGATGCATGAGCACATCTGTCCTTAGATGCATCCAGCTAAGCACAGATCATAGACTCATGGAGTGGTTTGGATTGGAAGAGACCTCCAAAGGTCATCCAGTCCAACCCTCTGCAGTCAGCAGGGAAAATCTTCCACTGGAGCAGGTTACTCAGAGCCTTGTGAAGCATGACCTTGAGTATCTCTAGGGATGGGGCCTCAGCTCCCTCCCTTGGCAACCTGTTGCAGTGTTCCTCACATCAATCTAAATCTGCTCCACCCTCGTTTCAAGCCACTGCCCCTCCATCATGAGGTGGCAGCACCACTGCTCATGCCTGTGTCTGAGTTGCTCAGCTCTGAAACCAGAGCACTTGTGGAAAGCTCTTCAACGAGATCCTCTGGAGAGGTGGCACTTGGGTGCCTCAGGGATGTTTTGAACTGGAGATCTGGGCCTGTGTTAAGTCTCCAAGCTGAGCTCTGCCTAGCAACGTGGCATTGCCTCTCCCAGCTGCCTGCAGGGTTTGGTTTTGCATCCTGCCAACTGGTTTGTCTCTGGCTAGCTCCAGACTGAACACTGCTGCAGTCAGAAGAGGTGTTCTGCAGAAGTCTGTTCTGCCTCTTGCTGCCTTCCAAATGGAATTGCACTGGGCTGAGGCTTGACTGCTGCAGCTGAGTGATAAATCCTTGAGTCAGAACATGACTGAGGCTTTTCCTGCCTGCTAGAGACATCTCTGTGTGATGCAGGCCTGCAGTTGGTCATTTCCCCTCCTCTCTGCCCTGCTGAGGCTGCATTTGGAATACTGTGTCCAGTTCTGGGCCCCTCAGGTCAAGAAGGAGCTCAGGGAACTGCTTCAGAGAGTTCAGCCCAGAGCCAGAGCTGCTGCAGGCAGTGAACATCTCCTATGGTGCCAGGCTGAGGCAGCTGGCAGCAGAGCAGCCTGAGGGCTGCCCTCAGTGCTGTGCTGAGGATGTGCAGGGCAGTGTGGGCAGGATGCAGCCAGGCTCTGGCCAGGGGTGGCCAAGGGCAGCACAAGGGGCACTGGGGGCATGCTGGAGCAGAGGAGGTGCCAGGAGAGCAGGAGGAGAAACTTTTCCACTGTGAGGGTGGCAGAGCCCTGGAGCAGAGCCCTGCCCACAGAGGCTGTGGAGTCTCCTTCCGTGGAGACATTCCAAACCCTCCTGAATGTGTTCCTGTGTGGCCTGCCCTGGGTGATCCTGCTCTGGCAGTGAGGGTTGGCCCTTCTGAGGAACCTTCCAACCCCTAATGTTGTGTGATTGAGATAACCAAAGCTCCTTGTGGGCACAGTCCCTCTTGCCTTAGGCCTGGGCTGCTGCTGGTGAAGCAGTGCAGAGCAGCAGACATCTGGAGACAGCAGAGCACTGCTCAGAGGCATAGCAATGCTCTCCTTGCCCCATGGATGAGGGCACAGATAAAGCTGCTGTGCCCAAAGCTGCCTGGCTGTAGGGAGCAGCACCCAGGTGTCACACCTAGCAGCACCCAGGTGTCACACCTAGCAGCACCCAGGTGTCACACCTAGCAGCACCCAGGTGTCACACCTAGCAGCACCCAGGTGTCACAGCCCACTCGGTTTCTCTGAGCTCCTTGCTGACTTAGAGGTGCTCAGCACAGGACTGATTGGAAGCCTTTGCAAGCATCAGAATTTCTTTTTGCCCTCCAAGTGGAGAGTGTCAAGCACAGAGTAACAGATGTGACAGGAACACTGAAGCTTAACCACTTCATATCTGATTTAAGCTTGCATAACAGACAGGCTGCTGCGTGGCTCTTTGTTGCACGAGTGTATGAAGCAGAGCAGACTGGCAGAAGGGTGTTGGAGCCACAAACAAGCCAGGTCTCAGATGCTGTTAGCTCATTTACTCCTCCACCAAGGAGCCAGCCCTACCCAGCTCGTTGTGGGAAGGCTCCCACAGAGGCTAAGACAGGACCTTGAGGTTTTTGCCTTTCTCCCACTGAGGATGAAAAGCAAAATGGAGTCGAAATTGGAAGCACTTTTTCCTTCTTGGTAGATGAAGCAGTTTCAGATGCAGTTGCTGTGGGTGCCCAGCACCTCCAGGGCTACTGTCAGGTGATCACAGGTTCATAGCCTGTCAGGGGTTGGAAGGGATCCAAAGAGCTGATCCAGTCCAAGCTCCCTGCCAGAGCAGGACCATCCAGGCTAGCTCAGGGCACACAGGAACACATCCAGACAGGCCTGGAAAGGCTCCAGAGAAGGAGACTGCACAACCTCCCTGGGCAGCCTGTGCCAGGGCTCTGGGACCCTTCCAGGCAAGAACTTCCCCCTTGTGCTGAGCTGCAACCTCCTGTGCTGCAACTTCCATCCATTGCTGCTTGTCCTGTGCCAGGGAGCAGTGAGCAGAGCCTGTCCCCCCCTCCTGACCCCCAGCTCTCAGATAGTTATAGACATTGATTCAATTCCCTCTCAGTCTTCTCTTCTCCAGACTAAGCAGCCCCAGGGCCCTCAGCCTCTCCTCACCAGGCACTGCTCCAGTCCCCTCATCATCCTCACAGCCCTCCACTGGACCCTCTCCAGCAGATCCCTGTCCCTCTGGAACTGGGGAGCCCCACACTGAAGGCCCTACTCAAGATGATGTCTCAGCAGGGCAGAGTAGAGGGGAGGAGAACCTCCCTGCATCTGCTGGGCACTTTGCTTAATGCCCCCCAGGACGCCCCTGACCCTCTTGGCCCCCAGGGCACATTGCTGCCCCATGGATGCTCTCCCCCAGCACTGCCAGGTCCCTCTCCTTGGGGCTGCTCTCCAGCAGTCACCTCCCAGCCTGTGCTGCTGCAGTTTATTATCTCTCCACTTTGTTCCTTCTGGAGGCTGCAATTCACACCGAGGGTTTATGCTTACAGTGGTGTTTTCAGCACGGGTTTGCTCACCTCCCTCCTCTCCTATCCCTGGAAGAGACAAAAAATAGCAGGGAACCGTTGGAGGATTGGAATGTTGAGTTGCTGTGTGGGATTCCTGTGCTGTAGCTCCAGGCAACATCTCCATCGTGTGCCCTCAGCACCTCCTTTCAGAGCAATCAACAGGCTGGGTGCAGCCACAGGTTCCCCAGCTGACTCTGGTGCCAGGGTGCTGCTGCTCACAGGGGGTGAGGTAGGCAAGGTGGTGGAAGGCTGTGCACTGTCTCTGGGTGAAGCCAAGCCCATGAGCAGCAATCCTGCTGCTGGGAAGCTGCTGGTTAGCTAAGGAAGCAGCATTGGTGGTGGTTGGAACATGCTGCTCGTGGGGGGATCTGCAGCAGGTGGGATCACAGAATGGTAGAAGCTTGAGCCCAACCCCCCCTGCCAAAGCAGGGTCACCTGAAGGTCACACAGGAACACACCCAGGTGGGTTTGGGATGTTTCCAGAGATGGAGACTCCACCACCTCTCTGGGCAGCCTGCTGCAGGGCTCCAGAACCCTGAAATTAAAGAGGTTCCTCCTCATGCTTAGAACTTCTTATGGTCTGGTCTGTGTCTGTCACCCCTCATCCTGTCCCTGGGCACCACGGACCAGAGCCTGGCCCCATCCTCCTGCCTCCCACTCTTGAAGTATTGATCAGCACTGATGAGCTCCCACTCAGGCTGCTGCTCTTCTCCAGCCTCCACAGCCCCACATCTCTCAGGCTTAAAGGAGACATGTACTGAATCACAGAACTGTCAGGGCTGCAAAGCCCCTCAAGGCTCATCCAGTTCCAACCCCCCTGCCATGGCCAAGGACACCTCACACTAGATCAGGTTGCCCAGAGCCACCTCCAGGGATGAGACTTCCACCACTTCTGCTGGGGTTGGGCTCTTCTGCCAGGCCCCTAGGGACAGAAGAAGGGGACACAGCTTCAAGCCGTGGCAGGGCAGGCTGAGGCTGGATGTTGTTAGGAAGTTGTTGTCAGAGAGAGTGATTGGCACTGGAATGGGCTGCCCAGGGAGGTGGTGGAGTCTGTGTGGCTGGAGGTGTTGCAGCCAAGGCTGGCTGGGGCACTGAGTGCCATGGTCTGGTTGATTGGGCAGGGCTGGGGATAGGTTGTGCTGGGGGAGCTTGGAGCTCTCTGCCAGCCTGCCTGATTCTGTGATTGTCCAGGGCTGGGTGCTAGGTTGGGCTGGCTGAGCTTGGAGCTCTCTGCTAACCTGCCTGATTCTGTGACTCTCCCTGGGCAGCCTGTGCCAGTGCCTCACCATCCTCACGGTGAAGAACTTCTGCCTAACACCTAGTCTAAATCTGCCCTCCTCTAGCTTGGATCCATGTTTGTAAGCCAGAGGGCTGCTCTGAGGTTCAGCTGATGGAAGTTTTTTTCCCTTTCTCTCTCATCTACTTAAATTCAGGCAACAAAACATCGAGGAGAACATGACAATAGCAATGGAGGAGGCCCCTGAGAGCTTTGGGCAGGTGGTGATGCTGTACATCAACTGCAAAGTCAACGGGCATCCAGTGAAAGCCTTTGTGGACTCAGGTGAGCTGCTCTCATTTTCATTGCTTTCTGTGCTCCCTCCCTCCCTTGTCTGAGGGAAACTTCAAGCTCCAGAGGTTTTGCCCCAGAATTCCTTCATAAAGCACTGTGTAAAGCAGCACTTTGAAACCTGAAGGGGGCTCGAGCATTGCTTAGGGTGAACAGAGCAAACCATGCTGAGAGTCCTGGGCTCATTTTTGGGCCTCTCACTCCAAGAAGGACACTGAGGGGCTGGAGTAGCTCCAGAGAAGGGCAATGAAGCTGCTGAAGGGTCTAGAGAACAGGGCTGGTGAGGAGCAGCTGAGGCAGCTGGGGGTGTGTAGTCTGCAGAAAAGGAGGCTGAGGGGAGCCCTTCTGGCTCTCTACAGCTCCCTGAGAGGAGGTTGGAGCCAGGTGGGATTGGTCTCTTCTCCCTAGTATTGGGTGATAGAAGAGGAAATGGTCTAAAACTGTGCCCCAGGGGAGGTTTAGGTTGGCCATGAGGATCAATTTCCTTCTCTTGAGGGTTGTCAAAGCCTGACCCAGACTGCCCAGGGCAGTGCTGCAGTCCTCATCCCTGCAGGGGTCTCAAAGCCGTGGAGATGTGGTGCTGAGGGCCATGGTTCAGTAGTGCCCTGGCAGTGCTGGGTTCGGGGTTGGACTCAGTGATCTTCAAGGTCTCTTCCAGCCCAACCAATTCCAGGAATCCATGAGTGTCCTGTGAGAAGCAGCACACAGGAGGTGCTGGAACACTCCAGATCAAAGCTCCTGCAAGAATGTTTGGGGCCGTGATGCCAGAAAGGTCAGGGGCACACAGCTCACTTTACAGCTGGGGCATTTCACCTGCCTGTAGTGCAGTGCTTCCCATCCCAGCCTTAAAGGGACAGAGCCTGGGCTCACTGCAGCCCTGCAGTGCTGGATCCTCTCCTGTCAGTGCTGCTCTGTCTGAGCACAGCAGTCACAGGGAGCCTTCATGCCCTGGTACAGCTGCCTGGCTGCTGAGCTCAAGGTCTTGAGGCCTTTCAGGCTGCTCCTGCTTCACTTCCCTCTTTCCCCTGCCTTTCCTGGGTGAAGGGTCTGGAGAACAGGAGTGGTGGAGAGCAGCTGAGGGGCTGGGTTTGTTTAGTGTGGGGAGGAGAAGGCTCCTTGCTCTCCACGACTCCCTGAGAGGAGATTGCAGTGAGATAGGCTTGGTCTCTCCTCTCAGGTGGTAGAAGGAGAGGAAATGGCCTGAAACTGTGTCAGGGGAGGCTTAGGCTGGACAGGAGGAACAACTGTGTCCAGTTCTGGGCCACTCAATTCATGAGAGACGTTGAGGTGCTGGAGGGTGTCCAGAGAAGGGTGACAAAGCTGGTGAGGGGCCTGGAACACAAACCCTATGAGGAGAGGCTGAGGGAGCTAAGATTTTTTTAGCCTGGAGAAGAGGAGGCTCAGAGGTGACCTCATTGCTGTCTACAGCTACCTGAAAGGAGGCTGTAGCCAGGTGGGGGTTGGCCTCTTCTCCCAGGCAACCAGCAACAGGACAAGGGGACAGAGCCTCAAGCTGTGCCAGGGGAAGTACAGGCTGGATATTAGGAGGAAGTTCTTCCCAGAGAGAGTGATTGGCATTGGAATGGGCTGCCCAGGGAGGTGGTGGAGGCACCATCTCTGCAGGTGGCTGGGAAAGGTGTGGCCATGGCACCTGGGGACATGGTTCAGTGGCACTGGTAGCGTTGGGTTGATAGTTGGAGTGGATGACCTTAGAGGCCTTTTCCAACCCAAACAGTTCACTGTTTGGTGCTGAGCTGTCAGGGTGTAACTTGAATTGTTGCTGCTGGCAGGTGCCCAGATGACCATCATGAGCCAGGCTTGTGCTGAGAGGTGCAACATCATGAGGCTGGTGGACCGGCGGTGGGCTGGCATTGCCAAGGGTGTAGGCACGCAGAAAATCATTGGCAGAGTGCACTTAGGTGAGTGCTGGCATCCTTCTGGGGGGCGGTCTGAGTGCATTTCCTGCAGCCCTGGCACTGGGAGGTGTCTGGCACAAAGCTGGAGTGGTCAGAAACTCCTGCAGAGTGCAGGGAAAGTGCTTGTGCCATGTGCCTGTCTGTGGTGAGCGCAGGAAGCTGCTTCCTGGCTCATTTCGTGCTTCTTAAATGCCCTTTTGGCATCCTCAGCTGAATCCTTGGAGCTGAGGGAGCCCTCAGCTCCTGTGGTGTAGAGGACACCTTCTCTGTGCCTGCAGAGAGGTGATGTGAAACTGCAGGATCCATCCTGTGTGGGGTGGGGCTGCTGGGCAGCGCTCAGGAAGGCTTCCAGAAGAGGGGAATGTTCCCTGTTCCTTTGGGAAGGGAAGGCTGCCTCCACTCCTGGGCCAGAGGAGATTGCTCTTACAGCCTGGGGAATCAGTTCTCTCCACTGCTGTTGCTTGTGCCCTAATGAGCTGTGCACAGCTCCTCAAGCTTGGAGGGTTAGCTAGCAGGGCTTGAGGCTCCAGAGCAGGTCAGCTTGGAAGACAATGAACTTCTTGAGATCAGTGCAGGCCTGTGGGTCCCTGAGGCTTGCCCAGGGCTGCACTTTGTGTGCACTCTTGTGCACCGGTGTGGGATCTACCCAGCAGGTTTGTTCAGCCCTCTCCCAGGAGATGGAAGCACAGCAAGCAGATGCATTGCAGGGTGGTGACTTCTCTCCCTTGCCTTGCAGCTCAGGTCCAGATTGAAGGAGATTTCCTGGCATGCTCCTTCTCCATCCTTGAAGAGCAGCCCATGGACATGCTTCTAGGACTGGATATGCTGAAGAGGCATCAGGTATCTTGACCTGGTTGCTGGCTCTGCCAAGAGCCGAGCACTTTGCCCACTTAAGTGCCAAGTGTCCTGTGAGGACCTTGCCCGTGGATCTGTTGGGATATGCTGGGGAGGGCTGCTGGTGGATTAGCTCCCAGCCCCTGCCCCTTAGGAGAGAACATGCACAGCACTGTCATGGGCAGGGCAGCTGGAGGCTGTCTGGCTCTGCTCAGAGCTTTCCAGCTGAGTGCTTTAACACCAGTCAAGCGTCAGGGCTGCTGCTGGCGCAGGCGGAGCGCTGCTCCCGGGGGATATTGATTGTTTCACCTTGCTCATCCTTTCTGCTCCGGAGATTGCCTGGCTCTTAGCAGGACCCTGCTGTCTCCTTGTTCTTTCAGTGCTCAATTGATCTCAAGAAGAATGTCCTAGTGATTGGCACGACTGGCTCCCAGACCACCTTCCTCCCCGAGGGCGAGCTCCCGGAGTGCGCCCGGCTGGCGTACGGGGCCGGGCGGGAGGATGTGCGGCCGGAGGAGATCGCAGACCAGGAACTAGCAGAAGCAATACAGAAGTCTGTAGAGGAAGCAGGTATCAGGAGGAGCCCTGTTGGAGTGTTAATTTGTGTAGTTTTCTGTCGGGATGTCTGTTGGCAGTCCCCATCTCAGCCCTGAGGAGATGGAGTGATGCAGCACCAGCGAGGAAGCGGTGGAGAGAAAGGGGCTTTGGTCTTGCTCCTGGCCTCTAACTGCACTCCTCTCTCCTGTGCAGCAAAAGCTGTCTGCATGAGATCACTCAGGCTGCTTGCTGCTCGATTTGTGCTCTCCTTGCAGCTTCCTGTGTGCTCTGGAAAAGAGAGGGTTCCAGGGAAACCTTAGAGCAGGTCCTGGAGGGGGCTCTAAGAGAGCTGGGTAGGATCTTTAGACAAGGGCTGGGAGTGACAGGACGAGGGACAATGGCTTTGAGCTGGAAGAGAGGAGATTGAGAGTGGAGATGAGGGAGAAATTGGTGAGAGTGAGGGTGGGGAGAGACTGGCACAGGCTGCCCAAGAAGGTTGTGGCTACCCCCTCCCTGGAGGTGTTCAAGGCCAGGTTGGATGAGGCCTGGAGCAGCCTGCACTAGTGGGAGGGGCCCATGGCAGGGGCCTGGGACTGGATGGTCTTTAAGGACCCTCCCAACCCATTCCATCAGTCTGTCCCTCTGGTTTCCTGCCTGTTGAGGGTGTGGAGGCAAATGTCTCTCTCTGGCCCCCCATGGCCAGGGTCGAGTCCTGGTGCCCAGGCAGGGCCCTGGCTCTGTTGTGTGGTGTTGCAGCAGCCTCCTCCCAGGAGGCTTCTGTAAGTTCTCTTCAGTAGCTGCAGCCTGCAGGAACAGAGCAGCTGTGGCAGCAGGTCCAGAGCTGTGGACAAAAGCCCAGGCCAGTTTTTAGAAACTGCTGCTTCAGCATTTCTCTCTCAGAGTGCTGCTTGTGCCCTCGATGAGGAACTGCTTCTAGTCCTGAAGGTCACTGCTGCTCCACATGCCAAGCAGCTGGAGTCATGTCCTGATGTCTGTAGAACTCTTGTTGTGTTTTCTAGAGGCTTTGGGGGTTTTCAGCTGCTTTTCACTCTGAAAGCACCCAGTGAGATTCTGCTTCCCACACACATGCAGATCTCTTTGCTGGGTTGTGTCTGAGCTGATAAAGTTGCCTTTTCAACATCTTCCATTGCTCATTTGGTTTAAGACTCTAGCATAGAGCTGGAGGATTGTTTGGGTTGGGAAATCCCTCTGAGTCCAACCATCAACCCAGCAGCACCATGGCAGCGAGGGGAGGTGGCTGCTGGGGGTAAACACAGCACAGGGATGGTGTTGCTGTGGGGTGAGTGTGGAGTCACCCAGCTGTGCCTGTTAGCATAGAACTGCAGAATGGGTTGGAGAAGCCCTCCAAGGTCATCCAGTCCAACCAGCCACACAACCCCACCATGGCCACCAAACCCTGTCTGCAGGTGCCATGGCTACAGGTTTCTTGAACATCTCCAGGGATGGGAACTCCTCCACCTCCCTGGGCAGCCTGTGCCAGTGCCTGACCACTCTTACAGCAAAGGAATTGTTCCTCATGTCCAACCTAAACCTACCCTGGCACAATCTCAGGCCATTTCCTCTTGTCCTATCACTTGTTTCCTGGGAGAAGAGCCCAACCCCCACCTGGCTCCAGCCTTCTTTCAGGGAGCTGTAGAGAGTGATGAGCTCTGCCCTCAGCCTCCTTTTCTCCAGGCTCAACACCCCCAGCTCCCTCAGCTGCTCCTCCCCAGCCCTGCTCTCCAGACCCCTCACCAGCTTTGTTGCCCTTCTCTGGAGCTGCTCCAGCCTCTCAATGTCCTTTTAGGAGTGAGGGACCCAAAACTGAGCCTGGGTCTCAAGGTGTGGCCTCACCAGTGCCCAGTACAGGGGGACAGTCACTGCCCTGCTCCTGCTGCCCGCACTCTTGCTGACCCAAGCCAGGCTGCTGGTGGCCTTCTTGGCCACCTGGGCACCCACTGGCTCATCTCCAGCTGCTGCCAGCCAGCACCCCCAGGTCTTTCTCTGCTGGGAAGTTTCCATCCACTCTGCCCTGAGCCTGGGGCCTTCACAGGGTTGTGTGAGCCAAGAGCAGGACCCAGCCTCTGGCTTTGTTAAACCTCACACAACTGACCTCAGCTCATCCAGCCAGCCTGGCCTGATCTCTTTGCAGAGCCTTCCTACCCTCCAGCAGATGAGCATCTCACTCAGCTGAGTGTCATCTGTACATGCCCATGTCTAAACTGAAGTGAGAGAGCCAGAGTTGTATGCACTGGTCAAAACCAACCACTTGCCATGCAGTGACTTTTGTCTTTGCCACTCCCCTGTTGCTGTTTGAGAGTCTGCAGGGTGAGCAGTGGCTTCCTTGCAGACAGCAGAGTTGTTTAAGGAGACCACACAGCTGCACTGATTGGTGCCTTTGCCCAGTTTTCTTCCATTCAAGTTTTCCAGTGATGTCACACCCTGGAGAGGGAGGGCTGGCTTGAGTGAGTCACCAAGAAGTGGTTTCCATGGCTGATTTTTTAAGGCCACATTTGAATGCTTATTAACTGAAACTGCAGCAAGGCAGGAGAAAGACAAACACAGCTTTGACCTTGCCTCTGTCAGGCTTGGCCACGTTAGAGGTCAGATTCAGTGGCTTGGGCTCCTGGCTCTTCACAGCAGTCAGCAGAGAGAATGTTCAGAGGTCAGCACTGGTTCTTTCCCTGTTAAAGCTGGGAGCCTGGGGAAGCCTGGCTTGGTTTGTGCCATATCACAGAATCCCAGATTGCTCCAAGCTCACCCAGTGCCACCCCTCCACCCAGCACTGCAGGATCACCACTAAACCATGGCCCTAAGCACCCCAATGCTGGAACACCCCCAGGGTGGTGACTCCAGCACTGCCCTGGGCAGCCCATTCCAATGTCTGAGAACCCTCCCAGGGCAGAAATATTTCCTGGGATCCAGCCTGAGCCTCCCCTGGGGCAGCCTGGAACCATTCCCTCTGCTCCTGTCCCTTGGCACCAAGCAGCAGAGGCTGCCCCCTCCTCTGCCCAACCTCCCTGCAGGCAGCTGCAGAGAGCAAGGAGGTCTCCCTCAGCCTCCTCTGCTCCACCTGCACCCCCCCAGCCCCCTCAGCCCCTCCCTACCCCCAGCTGCTCCAGGCCCTGCTCCAGCCTCGCTGCCCTGCTCTGCACAGGCTGCAGCCCCTCAGTGTCCTTCCTGCAGTGAGGCCCAGAGCTGAGCACAGCACTCGAGCTGTGGCCTGCCCAGTGCTGAGCACAGGGGATGGGCACCTCCTGGCCCTGCTGCCCACCCTGCTTCTGACCCAAGCCACCATGCCAGGGGCCTGCTTGGCCAGCTGGGCACTGCTGCCTCTGTGCAGTGAGTGCCAAGCAGCAGCCCCAGGTCCCTCCTCTCCAAGCTGCAGCTTTCCAACCACACATCCTCACATCTGGAGCTCCCCATGGAACAGGACCTGGCCCTGGGCCTTGCTGAACCTCACCCAGTGAGCCTTGGCCCATGGCTCTGCCCTGTCCAGACACCACTGTAAAGCTTCCCTACCCTCTAAGCAGATGGGCACAGCCACCCAGCTTGGTGCCAGCTGCAGACTTACTGAGGGTGCCTCAATCTCTCTCCATTTCAGATGGGTCTTTGCAGACATCATAGTTGATTGGACTTAGTTCTGTGCTGAAAGGGTCAAATCAAAAGCAAACTTCAGCCCAAACCATCTGAATCTTTCAAATAAAGGCATTTAGTTGAGTGCTTTACCATGCAAAGAGCCTAAAATGACTTAAAGCTGCTTATGTAGTGAGAGAGCTGGAAAGACCACGTGGCTCACTTGAGGCTGGTCAGCAGGCTCCTGCTCTCTGCTGATACTGAGCCCTGAAGGAATGTGGAAGATTCCTGAGCCTGGGAAATCCATTTGGTGCTTTCTCTTCACCCCTGTAGAGCAGCAATGCCCAGAGCTGGGGCAGCTCTAGTTCAGGTGGGCTGTGTGTGAGTCTGGGCCTTACTGCAAGCCTTTGGCTCACAGCCTGTAGCCTAAGGTGTCAGAATATGAGAGGCAAAGAGTTGTTGGGGTTGGGACAGACCTTGGAGATCACTGAGTCCAGCCCTGAGCCCAGCACTGCCAGGGCACCTCCAAACCATGGCCCCCAGCACCACAGCTGCATGGCTTTGAAACCCCTGCAGGGATGAGGACTGCAGCACTGCCCTGGGCAGCCTGGGCCGAGGCCCTGACAACCCTCAAGGGGAAAAATGGTTCCTCATGACCAATCTAAGCCTCCCCTGGAGCACTTGGAGGCTGTTTTCTTTTGTTGTGTGTCTTCTCCCTTGGCAGCAGAGCCCAACCCCACCTGGCTCCAGCCTCCTTTCAGGGAGCTGCAGAGTGCCAGAAGCTCTGCCCTCAGCCTCCTCTTTTCCAGGCTGCACACCCCCAGCTCCCTCAGCTGCTCCTCCCCAGCCCTGTTCTCCACACCCTTCCCCAGCTTTGTTGCCCTTCTGTGGACCTGCTCCAGCTCCTCAGTGTCCTTGGAGTGAGTAGCACAAAGCTGAGCCCAGGATTTAAGGTGTAAATGATGAGATGCTGCCAGATGATAGCAGGAAAGTGAAGTGAGAGAAGAGGCAGGTGGAGAGGCAGGGAACACAGTGCAGGACCAAGGGAGCTCAGCTCCCCACAGGGCCTGTGTTCTTTCCTACCAGCTGGAATTTTTGTTGCCTGCTGATAGATGGTAGGACCAAAATCTCAGTGGAGATCTGCAGACTGTTGAAGTTCTCATTTTGAATGCCCCTGGATAGTTCAGAGCTGGGTTTAATCCCCTTGAAGGCCACTGCAGCAGGCCTCCTGAGTTCTGTCAGCTGGTGGATGTGGTCTCTAAGAAGCTCTGTGTGGTCTACTGAATCCTTACTACTATGCTGTGATGGTTTGGGTGTTCCCTGCCCCCCTACTCTTGTGAAGATCACCCAGACTAGACTCAGCTGAGCTGGAAATCAGAATGAAGCTTTACATTTGCAGCTTAGCACGAGATACAAGCAGGTACTGACAGTAGGTACACAGCTAGAGACAGAAAGAGACAAGTTAAAGGCAACACAGAAACACAGCAGCCACCCCAGGAAGCAGAGTCCCCAGGGGGGGCTCCCAACCACCCTCCCACCTTCCTCCCACCCCTCTACCTTATCCCAGGCTTTGCCTTACCTCCAAGGTGAGTTTGGAGAGTTGGCCAGGGGGGTTAGGAAGCAGAGGGATTAGTTAGACAGCAGGCTAGGGAGAGAAGGGAGGCAGCCAGAGCCAGAGAGAAGCTCTGCTCTCTGTGTTCTTGCTTTCATCCATCTCAGCAAGCCTCTGAGTGCAGCAGACATCAGCATTGGTTCCTTTGCACAGCCTAGCAGCTAATCCTTCTGAGCTAGCTTCAAACCAGCACATATGCAAAAAGTAATGGTTGAGCAGGCTCAAAGGCAGTGGAAGAATGGCTTAAGTGGTGTAGATTTTATCCCTGCTGATATTTCTTCATGAAATCAAATAGAGATCAGTTGAGTTTGGCTTCCTCGGGGCCATCAGAAACCAGCCAGAAGCCAGCAGCTGCATTCTGGAAGTCCTGCTGCTTTACATCATCTGTGTCTGCATCCCCAGGCTCCATCTCAAAACACCAAAGCCAGCACCAACCCTGCTCCCCATGGCCAGGTGGAGAAGAGCTCCCTCCCAGAATTGGGGTTCCCCACAACAGGGCTCACTCCATCACCCTTGGGGGATCTCAGATGAGGCCTTCTGCCTGTGAAGGAGGTGCAGGTGTAGGATGGGGTCTGCTTGTCCCACAGGGTGGGGAGCATGCAGTGTAGGGCAGAGAGAGGTTTTACCTCCATCCTGGGTCTGCAGGGCTGCACTCAGCCCCTGTGAGGTGCATCAGCTGCTCCAGGGCAGCTCTCACTTCAGTTCTGCCCCTCGGGGAGGGAGAGAAAGGACAAGGGGCAGTGGGTGGAAGTTGAGGCACAGCAGGCTCCATGTGAACCTGAGGAAGAATTCTTTCCCTGTGAGGGTGACAGAGCACTGGAACAGGCTGCCCTGGGGGGTTGTGGAGTCTCCCTCTTGGGAGATATTCTGGAACCATCTGGATGTGTTCCAGTGTGATCTGCTCTGGGTGATCCTGCTCTGGCAGGGGTGGCTGGACCAGATGAGCTTTGGAGGTCCCTTCCAGCCCCTGGCCTTCTGTGATTCTGTGCCTTGCTGGTGTCTCAACACCCAAGGCAAGGTGAGGTGGCAGCACAGTCCTGGTGTGCTTTGCTGTGCTCTAGATCCTTCACATCTGCTTCTGTCCAGGAGCATTCCCTTTGCTGCTGTTGTGCAGTTTGCCACCACCGTTGGTGGCTGTTCAGCCTGGAGAAGAGAAGGCTCCAGGGAGGCCTTAGACCTGGAATGATTTCAGTGATTACCTGCCACAAAATTACCAAACCCCCTCAAAACCAAGAATGGATTCATCCTGTGGGTAATATTCCCACAGGCAGGCTGGGGAGGGGCTGCTCAGCAGGGCCTGGGGGGATGGCAGAGAGGGCAGTGGTTTGAAACTGGAGTAGGGCAGATTGAAGTTGGACATCAGGAGGAAGTTCTGCACAGTGAGGGTGGGGAGATACTGGAACAGGTTGCCCAGAGAGGTAGTTGAGGTCCTATCTCTAGAGACATTCAAGGTCAAACTGGCTGTGTTCCTGTGCAGCCTGCTCTAGTGGGTGGTGTCCCTGCTGCCTGCAGGGGGTTGGCCAAGATGACCTTTGAGGGTCCCTTCCAATCCAGGCACAAACTTGAACAGAAGAAGTTCCATCTGAACACGAGGAGGAGCTTAATGTAAAGGTGCCAGACCACTGGAGCAGGCTGCCCAGAGAGGTTGTGGAGGCTCTGTCTCTGGAGACATTCAGCCCCCACCTGGATATGTTCCTCTGTGACCTTCTCTAGGTGAGCCTGCCTTGGCAGGAGGGTTGCACTCAGGTATCTCCAGAAGTCCCTTCCAACCCCTATCTACACGTGACTGGTGCCCTCCAAAACACCTGGGCAGCTGTAGGGAGGGGAAGGCTGAAGGTAAAGCCTTAAGAGCACTGAGTTTGGAGTGGGAAGGGAAAGGGAGCTGAGACAGCACCAGATGTGGCTGTCTGCCAGCAGGCAGAGCAGGGCAAAGCTCCTGTTGGTGCCTGAACAAGAGCCTGGCAGCTGATCCATCAGGGAGATTAGGCTATTAGCAAGATAAGTTCACTTATTTAATTGCTCCTGATAACTGGAGCCACTGTTTGGTGCTCCTGATAGAGATCTGCAGCTCCTCTGTTGTCTGTGTGGAGAAGGAAGCAGGGAGCTGAGCTTCACCTCTGCCTCTGCTTCGCTTTGCCCTCTCCAGCAGCCTTTGCTTTTGGGGTCTTCTGCCTTGCCCCCTGGGATCTTTGCAGTCCCCTTTTGCAGCAGGCTGCTGTTTGCTTGCCTTCTCTTGCCTGCAGGGGCACTGCTGGGAGCACAGTCCGAGGATGGCGTTTCCAGCTCTGCTCTCCTTCCCTCGAATCGCGGCTCCTGGCTAGCTGCAGCCGTGCCCAGCACGCAGCGGTGCGGTGCCAGCCGCCTGCCTGCGCTGCGTGCATTTTATCGGGCGTGCAGTAGCTGTCACCCACAGAGCACTGCAGTCTGGAGAGCACAGAACAACCTCCGCATTGTTCTCCAGCAGGGTCCTCTTTGCCAGGAGCTAACCAGTTTCCCGGGCAGGACTCCTGGGAGGCAGCGAACGCGAGGCGCTGCCGCTGCTTGCCGGTCGGGAGGCGGCAGGAGCGCAGCCTGCATGCAGCCTGCTCTGAGTGCTAACACGGAGTTTGCTGTGTTTGTTTCCTAATCCAAACAGAACGTCAGAAGCCTTGATGCATGTAGTGTGTGTTTACTGCAGCTGGAGTGGGCCACAGACCAGGTATTTCTCCCCATTGCTCCATCAGTTCTCGCAGCTACCCTGGGGACAGCAGTTTGTGTCCTAACTGCTGCTTGCTTTCTGTCTTCTGATAGAGAATAGTGACAAAGAAACTACCTCACTGGAACTGCCCTCATTGCCAGCTCCTGATGGCTTTCAAAATCCAGTCCAGTCTCCAGGATTAAATTCCAAGATCTGTAATCCCACCAATCAATTACTTGATCGTTCTGCCTCTGCCCCTGCTTCACTTTGCTCACCCGGCCCCAGCCTCCCGGCGCCCGCTGATGCCGGAGCCGGCGAGCCTGCTGCCTCTGCAACGCGCTGCCAGGCGACCCCAGGAGGACAACAGCAGCATCTTCCCACCGACGCTTCCTTGGCAGGTAAGGACCCTTCTCCCCAGCCGGGGGAGCTGACCTGTGGCAGTCCAGCTTGCCTTTCACAGCAGACACTCAAAGAAGCAGGTCTTGCTGACAGCCAAAGGGAATGTGACACTGAAGGACAAGGCCCTGCCCAGGAACATCCTTTGGAAGAGGCAGAAGGAAGTAGCTTGGCTGCTGCTGCTGCTGCTGCGAAGCACGAGCGGAGTAAAGATGGATGTCTGTCTTTGGAGCAGAAGAATGAGCTCCCCACAGGCCATCAGGTGAGCAAAGATCCAGAGAAGGAACAACTGGAGGAGCAAACTGAGACAACCCACCCAGAAGCTCCTTGCCATGTTGAGAAACCTGGCGTGGGAGAAGGCAGTCAGCCAGAAGATCCTCCTGTGGAAAGGAGAGGAGATGGGCAGGAGGAAGCAGGTCTGTCTCCTGCAGAAGGGAGCATCCAGGTGTCAGCCTCCTGTAGCTGTCTGCAGACAGAAGCCTTCATGGAAGTAGATGTGGTTGAGCAGTCTGTGGCTGAAGAGCACATCTCAGCCAGTGAGCAGAGGCAGCAGGCTGAGAACAGGAGCGCAGCTGAGCTGGGCTTGGAGCCCTTCTCCATGGAGGTGGAACTGCTAAAATCTGTGTCCTCCTCGAGCAGAACTCCTGCAGAGTGCACTGAGTTGTCTGCTTTGGCAGCTGAGGACAGCTCCTGCCCCTCCAGCATCTGTCAGCTGGACACAGACCCCGGCAGGCCTGCAGAGGAGCCCTGTTCCTCCCTAGCATCAGCCTTGAAAGAGCTTCACAAACTCTTGGTCATCAGTCGGAAAGCAGAGTGCAAAGTCCTTGCCTCTGAGGAAGTCTCTCAGCTGGAAGTGGTTCCCAGAGAGCCAGCAGCCCAGCAGGAGGGACTTTCTGAGGGTGAGCAGAAAGGCTCAGCTCCAGCCATCCAGGAACAGAGTTGCTCCTTCTGTGAGGTGAGGGCTGAAGGTGGAAGAGCAGAGGGGAAGCAGCTCTGTGCCGCTGGCAGAGAGAACGCCAGCAGTGGGCCTGTCGGTCATGTGCGGTCTGCTCCTGGAGGAGCTGCTTCAGAGGTTCTGAGGTGTTCAGCTGAGAGTGATTTGGTCGTGGTGGATTCTACAGCAGCGTCTGACCAGCAGCAGAGCTCTGAGCAGCCAGAGGTTTTGGCAGAAGGCTCTCAGAGTCCAACTACTTGGACCTCTGTCTGCTCTGCGCCCGCTCCGGGTGAAGGCGCAGCTCCAGGTACTCGAAGCGCCTCCGCAGGAGCAGCCGGCAGAAGCAGCAGCGCTGCCTCCGAAGGCACAGAGCCATCGGGGGGGGCGTGAGGAGCTGCTGCTGAGCCCAGTGGGTAGCTCTGCTGGCCTTGGCTCAGCTGCTGGCCCTCCTCCTGCTTTCCCTGCGGCCGCTGTGGGTCGGCTCCTCGGTGCCGGTTTCACCGCCCGGGAAGCCCTGGAGGCTCTGGAGCGAGCGGATGGCAACGCAGACCTGGCTCTTCTCATCCTGCTGGCCAAGGGGATCGTTGTTCCTACGTAACTGGGGAGGAGGCAGCTGGCTGGGCTGTCTTTTAAGGGACCTGTCTCGATTCTACACCGAGCAGAATGGCAAGACAGATTGTTTTATTGTCCCGTTGTTTGCAGCCAAAGTAACTTTGTCTCTTCTGTTTCACTTGTTAGATTTGGCTCTTGGAAAGAAAGGAACAGGTCCTAGCCTTGTGTGGACAGGATAGATGTCACTGTGCATTCTGGGTGCAGAGTCCTGCTTCTGTCCAGCTGTGCATTTTAGAGAGAGCTCCAATGGAATGGACAGAAACCAAATCAGAAGCCATTGCAGGTCTCCACCCTGCCCGGCCTGAAGCAGGTTGTGAGTTGAGCCTGTGCGAGGGGCAGGAGGTGCAGGCCAGGTTTGCTCCTAAGAGGACTTTGTTTTAGCTCTCCTGTTGCCCAATGTCCAGCTGGGTTGCTGATGAGACTCTCAGGGCAGCTTCTGCAGGTGTGGAGATGCCCATAGGTGTGTGCCGCTTTGCCAGGGGTGCAGGGGGGGTCGGGGAGGTGTGGGGTTGGTGTGTGCAGGGGGAAGGCTTCCTCTTTCTGCCAAACCCTTTCATGCTCTCGGGCCAGTGTGGTCAAGTTTACAACATGGGGATAGGAGAAGGGAAGGGATAGAATTCGGTGCTACCAAAACTTCAGAAACGTTTTAACTTATTTGAAGCTGTGCTGGTGTTAACTAGGGGGGGATGGGGGGTGGGAGAGGGTGGGGAAGGAGCATTCTACTTCTGTTTTTTAGTCTTGGCCACGTCACATTCCCCCCATTACAAAGAACAAACTCAACCACTTGAAGGCAAACGCTTAAGGATGGAATTAACAGACCCCACCTTGTGTTACTGCTCTTAACCCCTCCTCTGCCCAGGGAAGAAGAAGCTGTTCTGCTGGATGTGCTCTCTGCACATCGAGCCAGGGAGGAGGTGACCAGCAGAGTGGTCTGGGGGTGTCTCTGGAGGATCAGGCCCTCAGCTGGGGAGAAGCAAACTGCTGCCAGCCTGTGCTGGCTGCTGGGATGCTGCTGGAATAGCTCTGAGAGGGCTGCCCAGCAGGGTTCATCAAACAAGTGCCCTGATGTGGCTTCTGCATTGTAACCATGGTGGCCTTCCAGATCTCCCTGCTGAGGAGCCTCACCCAGCCTGTGCTGTAGGAAGCCTTTTCCAGGTGCTTTATAATTATAGAGGGGTGAACTACTTTGTGATGCTCTGTAGAGCCCCCAAAACACTGTTGGGGCTGGGAAAGGAGAAGTGTAGCAGAAATGCTACCAAATTTTAAGTAGGAACTTGCAGTTAGTGCCAGCTGCAGATCTCAGAAGTGGTTTGGTGTCAGAGGCTCAGCCTGGGCTCTGAGCTAAGCCCAAAGTGCTGGGCCAGCAGCAGCTGGAAACTGTGTTTGTTTGTGTCTTTTGTTGGTCGTTGTCGCTGTCTCAGGGCTGTGTTCTGGTGTTTTCCCTGCCGTGTAGCAGATTTGCCTGTGTGTGGAGTGGGCTTTTCTCCATGCCTTTAAAAACAGCACCCATCTGGTTTCACCTGTGAGCTTGCAAGGAGCTTCTGCTGCCAGTGAGCAGTGGTTGTCAGGTTTCCTTGGGCTTTAGGGCATCCTTCTGTCTGCCAAACAGCTTTGGCACAGGCTGCGAGTGCAGCAGCTTGGCCTGGGGTCCCAGACACACTGGGCTCATGGGATCATAGACCACTTGGGGCTGGAAGGACCTGAAAGACCTGCCATGGGCAGGGTCATAGCTCTCTCTTGTGCGGTGGAGTTGTGAGGCATTGCTCCTCGCCTGGGTAGGAAGCAGTTTGGGAGGGCCTTGTTAGAGCAGCACTTGAGGCTCTGCTCAAAATGAGCCACTGAGCCAAGACTACAGCTTTGGGGTCCCTACTGGGCAGGTGCTCAGAGCTGCCCCTGCTGAAGGTGGCTTTAACATCACCCTGCAACTCAGGAGAAGCCTCCTCCCTAAAGGGTAGTGCTTGTGCTGGCACCAGAGGCCTCAGCCTCTGGAAGCCTTAGGAAATAGGAGATAGCAGACCTGTTGGCAGCCCTCCCTGGGGTCAGACCCATGCCCATCCAGTCTGGGTTCAGACCCGTGCCCATCTGTGTCTGGGTTCAGACCCATGCCCATCCAGTCTGAGTTCAGACTCATGCCCATCTGTGTCTGGGTTCAGACCCATGCCCATCTGTGTCTGGGTTCAGACCCATGCCCATCCAGTCTGCGTTCAGACCCATGCCCATCTGTGTCTGGGTTCAGACCCATGCCCATCCAGTCTGGGTTCAGACCCATGCCCATCCGTGTCTGGGTTCAGACCCATGCCCATCCAATCTGGGTTCAGACCCATGCCCATCCGTGTCTGGGTTCAGACCCATGCCCATCCAATCTGGGTTCAGACCCATGCCCATCCCTGTCTGGGTTCAGACCCATGCCCATCCTGTCTGGGTTCAGACCCATGCCCATCTGTGTCTGGGTTCAGACCCATGCCCATCTGTGTCTGGGTTCAGACCCATGCCCATCCTGTCTGGGTTCAGACCCATGCCCATCTGTGTCTGGGTTCAGACCCATGCCCATCCTGTCTGGGTTTAGACCCATGCCCATCCGTGTCTGGGTTCAGACCCATGCCCATCCCTGTCTGGGTTCAGACCCATGCCCATCCAATCTGGGTTCAGACCCATGCCCATCCATGTGTGGTTTCAGACCCATGCCCATCCATGTCTGGGTTCAGACCCATGCCCATCCATGTCCGGGTTCAGACCCATGCCCATCTGTGTCTGGGTTCAGACCCATGCCCATCCATGTGTGGTTTCAGACCCATGCCCATCTGTGTCTGGGTTCAGACCCGTGCCCATCCTGTCTGGGTTCAGACCCATGACCATCCGTGGCTGGGTTCAGACCCATGCCCATCTGTGCCAGGGTTCAGACCCATGCCCATCCTGTCTGGGTTCAGACCCATGCCCATCTGTGTCTGGGTTCAGACCCATGCCCATCCTGTCTGGGTTCAGACCCATGCCCACTCGGGTCTGGCTCACTGTCAGAAGCAGAAACAAGAAGGCTCCCAGCTCTTGGATCCAGAGCATCTTCAGTCTAAACAGCTGAATCTGCCCTGGATTCATAGCACAGGTCCCTGTGAGGTGGTCCTGGGAGCAACCCCCCCAGAGTGCAGATAGCAGCTGTAGGGGATGCACAGAGCCCAGCCTGTCCCCTTAGCCTGTGGGTGGCTCTGCTGCCAGCTTGCTGAAGCATCAGGTGCTAGCCACCTGCTGTCGTTCCCTTCTCCTGCTCAGACTTTCTGTTCCTAGGGTGGTTGCTTGGAGCTAGACCAAGCTCTGCTGCTTTGCACCAACTGCTAAAGGCTCTGCTTTGGCCACATCTACTTAGCCTGCAGATACAGAACTTAGGCTGGAGCAGCTTTAGTGCATCAGCCCCTTTGCTTCAGCACTCGGATTTGCTCCTTGTCAAATACAAGTCTGGGACCCTGCCCTCCTGCCAAAGCTGTACTAAAGCATTTATCACTAGTGCTAGGTCCTGCTGGGTACCTCTGTACCACTACAAACCAAGCCTGCCCCCCCCTGCCCCCCAGCTGAGAAACACTTGGATTTGCTATCAGCAGTCCAAGCCTGGTGATGTGAACCTCTTCGTTTCAGAGCCTTGCTTTGTGTGCTGCTGAAGTAGTGGAGGATGTTTTTACTTCAGGAGCAAGACTTCTGCTGGAGGCAGTGGGGGCAGTGCTGAGTGTTTAAGGTTAAAATAAACCGTGGTAGAACATGCACTTAGTGACCCTTGTCTGAATGTTGTCTTCTGTTGTGACCTGTCCGTGTGTCCTCTGGGGTCTGCACGTATCCCTCAGCCTTTGGCCATGCCTTCGTGGTCTCTGCACTTGGCTGGCACACAAACAGCTCTCTCAAAGCAGGGGGGTGGCAGCTGTGCCAGCTCCTGGGCTAGAGCAGGGCCTGCAGGCAGCACCAAAAGCTGCTGAGGCTCTGAAGGAGCTGTGTGCCCTGCTCTAAACCAAGGCTCCTCACTCTCTTCCCCCTTCTCATTCCTCACTGCTTCAAGGTGCTACTGTCACAGCAGCTTAGCAAAAGCACTTCCCTGGGAAAAAGTCCTTCCAGAGAGAACGAAGCAGCTCTGGGGAGGTGCTTCATAAAGGTGCCAGTGCCTGAGGGCACCCTGGTAGTCTGCAGAGCTCGTTCCTGGGGGCTCCCTGCAGCCACCATGGTCCTGTTACCTGGCTGTCGTTTCTGATACTGAAGGGATCCACTTGGACTCTGCTTCTGTACAGGAGGCTCTCAGGGAGTTTCTTTAGTGCGGTACCAACACCTGGAAGGCTCTGGGTGCAGATAGTTCTGAGAGGAGGGGGGAAGTGTGCCCTGGTGACTGTCCCTGGCACCTTCACCTGGCACACAGCTGAGCTATGCTGCATTATTGTGGCAGCCCTGATAGTTCTGAGAGGAGGGGGGAAGTGTGCCCTGGTGACTGTCCCTGGCACCTTCACCTGGCACACAGCTGAGCTATGCTGCATTATTGTGGCAGCCCTGATAGTTCTGAGAGGAGGGGGGAAGTGTGCCCTTGTGACTGTCCCTGGCACCTTCACCTGGCACACAGCTGAGCTATGCTGCATTACTGTGGCAGCCCTGATAGTTCTGAGAGGAGGGGGAAGTGTGCTCTGGTGACTGTCCCTGGCACCTTCACCTGGGGCACAGCTGAGCTATGCTGCATTACTGTGGCAGCCCCTGATAGTTAGGAGGGGGAAGTGTGCCCTGGTGACTGTCCCTGGCACCTTCACCTGGCACACAGCTGAGCTATGCTGCATTACTGTGGCAGCCCCTGATAGTTCTGAGAGGAGGGGGAAGTGTGCCCTTGTGACTGTCCCTGGCACCTTCACCTGGCACACAGCTGAGCTATGCTGCATTACTGTGGCAGCCCCTGATAGTTCTGAGAGGAGGGGGAAGTGTGCCCTTGTGACTGTCCCTGGCACCTTCACCTGGCACACAGCTGAGCTATGCTGCATTACTGTGGCAGCCCTGATAGTTAGGAGGGGGAAGTGTGCCCTGGTGACTGTCCCTGGCACCTTCACCTGGCACACAGCTGAGCTATGCTGCATTACTGTGGCAGCCCTGATAGTTCTGAGAGGAGAGGGAAGTGTGCCCTGGTGACTGTCCCTGGCACCTTCACCTGGGGCACAGCTGAGCTATGCTGCATTACTGTGGCAGCCCTGATAGTTCTGAGAGGAGAGGGAAGTGTGCCCTGGTGACTGTCCCTGGCACCTTCACCTGGCACACAGCTGAGCTATGCTGCATTACTGTGGCAGCCCCTGCCTTGTTGCAGTGTTCATCTTTCTGTGGAGACCCTTGGCCTCCAGGACTGTTAACCATGGCCCTCCTAGATCCTTCCCCTCCTCTCTCTGCCTCTCCCCCTTGCTGTCTCCTCCAAAGCAGCAATACTGCAGTGGGCTTTGCCGAGTGCCTCACTTGCAGCTAAGGAAACTCTGCCATTTACAACAGGTCCCAGAGGTTTCTTCACCAGACTTGGACTTCTTGCCAAACAGCTCCCCAGAATTCTAAGGTGAATTCAGAGAGGAGAAATCAAGGTAGTTGTTTTTGGTTTGTTTTTTTCTTTGCCTGCCTCTCCCAGAAGTCAGCCTGGGAAGTGTCTGCAGCAGTCAAGAGATTCCTTCCTGCGCTGCCTAGAGGAGGCTCAGTCAGCGACCCAACCGCGGCGGTGCTTTGGGCCACTCCTCGACCGATGCTTTTCAGCTTAAAAGAGTTGTACAGACTCCTGTAAGGAACCTTGAGGGAATCAATACTCAGGAATCCTCAAGCTTGTTGCATTTGTGTCATTTCCTCTCCTGGGCTGAACGTGCAAGGTGGCTGAAGGGAGGAGTGGTTGTGCCAGCAGAGGATGGAATGTGGTTCTGCCCGAAGCGCTACACACTCGATTCGTTTCCTCTCTTAATTCTTTTCCTTTCTTGCTTTGGGTTTGGTTTTGTTTTTGTTTTTTTTTTTAATATTGGGGGACTGTTTATCAACAAAATGGATGTGTTAAAAAAAAAAAATTTGATATTTAAAAAAAAAAGAAATGACAAAAAAAAATAGAAGATGAATAAAGACTTTATGATAAGGCTGCTTGGTTGGGTCTGTCTGCGTTCCTGAGGTCACCGCCGCTGCGCTCAGAGCTCTCTCTGATGTGTTTGGCCCTCAAAAGATAAGTTGAGTTTCCTTAAGGTAAATGGTGCTGGTTTGAACACAACAAATAGAGAAGAAGGCTGCATGGAGACCTTAGAGTAGACTTACAGCACCTGAAGGGGGCTATGGGACAGCTAGGGAGGGACTTTTGACAAGGGGTAGGAGTGCCAGGGTGAGGGACGATGGCTGTGAGCTGGGAGAGGGAGAGTGGAGAGGAGGAAGAAATTCCTGAGAGTGAAAGTGGGGAGAGACTGGCAGAGCTTGCCCAGGGAAGCTGTGGCTGCCCCCTGCCTGGAGGTGTTCAAGGCCAGGGTGGATGAGGCCTTCAGCATCCTGGTCTAGTGGGAGATGGGGGGTTGGAACTGGATGATCTTTGAGGTCGTTTCCAACCCAAACCATTCTGTGTGTCTATGGAATCTATGGGTCTCAGCTGCCAAGGCCTGAAGACAACCCTGAGAAGTCCATAGAATGATAGAATGAAGCAGATGGGCAGAGAGCTCCAAGCTCATCCAGCCCAACCTAGCACCCAGCCCTGCCCAACCAACCAGACCATGGCACTCAGTGCCCCAGCCAGCCTTGGCTGCAACACCTCCAGCCACACAGACTCCACCACCTCCCTGGGCAGCCCATTCCAATGCCAATCACTCTCTCTGACAACAACTTCCTAACAACATCCAGCCTCAACCTGCCCTGCCACAGCTTCAGCCTGGGGCCCCTTCTTCTGTCTGTCCCTAGCTGCCTGGCAGCAGAGCCCAACCCCACCTGGCTACAGCCTCCCTGCAGGCAGCAATGAGCTCTGCCCTGAGCCTCCTCTGCTGCAGGCTGCACCCCCCCAGCTCCCTCAGCCTCTCCTCACAGGGCTGTGCTCCAAGCCCCTCCCCAGCCTTGCTGCCCTTCTCTGGACACGAGAAGAGACCTTCTGTGGAGCTGTTGAATTCTTCAGGTAAGACTCAGAGGCAGAACAGCAGAGCCCAACACAAAGCACAGCACATGAGGTGCACCTCATGCCTCCTGTCAGCTGGCTGCAGGCCGAGCAGGAGCTGGGTGCAGAGGTGAGCAATGCATCCTGCTGCTCCTGTGGCAGCATAGCTCAGAGGGTGGTCAGCAGAAGGAAGGTGACTTGAGCCATCACTCGCTTTGATCCTTGGTCTCATGGTTTCAGCACAATTCTGGGGCTGCTTTGCCAAAGGAACTGCTTTTGGGGCAGGTTTGTCACTGGAATGGGCTTTGGGCAATCCAGCTGGCCAGCCTGGCCTGACACCAGGTCTCTGCTCAACCTGCCCTTAGGGGTGTAGGACTCCTTTGGAAGCACAGTCACCTCCCCGTGACACAATTGTCTCTGCCGAGCTGCCTTGCTACTGGCAAGGTGCTGTGGTGGCTGCCAGCACAAACACTGAGTCACACAGAGGAGGATGTGAGTGGTGCTGGGTGGCTGCAGTCCCTCCAGGAGTGTCTCCTCTGGAGTCCCAGCGCTCACAGATGGGAAGTGCTTCATAACCCAACCCCCTTGTGCTTGGTTGTGGCCGTGGGGCTGTGCTCACAGGGCTCTGTGCCAGTCAGAGGATGGGCAAGAGCTTGGTACCGACCCCAGTAAACCTCTGCTTTCTTCTGGAGTTTCTCATAGAGTCACAGAATGTCAGGGGCTGGAAGGGACCTCTGAAGCTCATCCAGTCCAAGCCCCCTGCCAGAGCAGATCACACAGGAACACATCCAGGCAGCTCTTGAATATCTCCAGAGAGGGAGACTCCACAATCCCCCCTGGGCAGCCTGTGCCAGGGCTCTGGCACCCTCACAGGGGAAAAATTCCTCCTCATGTTTAATTGGAACTTCTGTGCCTCAGCTTCTACCACTGCCCCTTGCCCTGGCACTGGGCATCACCCAGCAGAGCCTGGCCCCAGCCTCCTGGCACTCATCTGCACATATTGATAACCACTGCTGAGGTCACCTCTCAGTCCCCTCCTCTCCAAGCTCCCAGTCCCAGCTCCTCAGGTTCTCCTCCTAACAGAGCTGTTCCATTCCCTTCAGCACCTTTGTGGCTCTGTGCTGGACTCTCTCAAGCAGTTCCCCCTCTTTAACTGGGGAGCACAGAACTGGACACAGTACTCCAGATGTGGCCTCAGCAGGGCAGAATAGAGGAGCAGGAGAACCTCTCTTGTCCTACTAACCACATCCCTTCTAATCCACCCCAGAATGGCACTGCCCCTCCTGGCCTTGAGTGCACATTGCTGGCTCATGCTCAACCTCCCATCCAGTAGCACCCCCAAATCCTTTCCCCCTTTGCTGCCTTCCAGCAGCTCAGTCCCCAACCTGTACTGATCCCCTGGGGTTGCTCTTCCCCAGGTGCCAGATTCTACACTTGTCCTTGCTGAATTCATTACATTTTCCTTATACTATGGTTTCTTCTGCCTAAATTCACAGTGCTACCTCCTGGAATGTTCCTTGTGCCTCTTTAATCTCCTTCTGGGCGACTGAAGTGCCCTAGGACTGGGCTGCATGATAGGGTGTCAGCGAGCACACTTTTGCTGCAGGAGATGAGACACACCTCAGTGAGTCACTGTCCTCCCATCAGTCACAAGCACCTGGTGGCTCCTCTCTCTGTGGCTAAAGCTCCTCATGCCGTAAACCCTGAACAAGGAGTTAAACATCTCTCGGGAAGAGGGCAGGAAGCAGGTGAACCTGTGCTGGGAGGGGGATGGTCCCTCCTGAGCTTCTCCAGGGAGCAGGAGAGCTGGCTAAACGCTGGGAGCAGGGAGTTCTCCCTGTAAAGCCCTCACTGCCTGCTGGATGCTTGAAGGGTCTGCAACCAACTTGTTCTACTTGGAGTTAAGCAGCGGCTTGGGGCGTTCACAGCACCCAGGAACGCTGCAGGAGCCCAGGCAGTCTGCTGTGGGATTCTCCAGGCGTCCAGGCTGCAGAGAATGCAGTGCAGGAAGCAAGCAGATGTGCCCAGCTGTGCAGCTCCTTTGCTTTACACCCTCAGTGTGCTTCAGAGCCTGACACTGACCAGTGAGGAAGAAAAGTGCCTTGGAGCTGCTGGGCTTCCTTAGAGGGGCTGGCTTCGGCTTGCTGGGCTCTCCAGGGGATGTCAGGGCTGGGGCTTGCAGTTTTACACCACTCGGCAGTTGTCTGTGTGCTTTAGCGAGGTCATTTCCCCCTCAGCTCAGCCCTGGGTGCCGAGACAGCCTCCGGTCCTTGTTG